>NC_068984.1:131696166-131715041 GCF_001194135.2 Octopus bimaculoides | reverse complement strand
ATTAATAATAGTAATAATAATAATAGTAACATCGTTAGGAATGAGAACCCAGGTTTGAAATTTCCCCAAGACACCTGACGAAGGCTGGAGGGTATATCAGCCGAAACGTTGTGTTAACAACAAACAAGATGAGGACAAATATCCGTCAAATGTAAATAATGTAAATAATGAAAAGTGTTTGTAGATTCATAGGTTGTGAAGATAACTTACATTGTTATTGGTTGTTTTTTTCCTTCACAGGTAATCTAATTAGGCTTAGATAATGCTTAGATATTGGTGTCTAGTTTTGGGAGATTCTGTGGCAAATGTGTATGTGTGTGTCCCCTACTACCATTTGACAACTGGTGTTGGATTGTTTACATCTTCATAACTGAGTGGTTCAGCAGAGAGATTAATAGAATAAATATTAGGCTTTAAAAAGATGTACTGGGGTCAATTTGTTCAACGAATCCCTTCAAGGTGGTGTCCCATTATAGTCATAGTCGAAGTAAAAGAAAGAGATTTTATTTTGATACAGCTTAACTAACAAAAGATAATTCCAATGATTAATTTTAGAACTTCAGATGATCCACTACAATAATTAACCTTAATATTGTCATTAAATTACTCATTTTAAAGTAACTGAATCTCAGTAAAGCCCAAATCTGAAGTCAACTCAGGACTCATAATTAAATCTCTAATTTAGGCACAACAAGGCAAGCAATTTAGAGGAAGGTGTTACTTGATTAAATCAATTCCAGTACTTGAGTGGTATTTTATTTTATTGACCCCAGAAGGATATCAGAGAAAGTTGACTATGGCTGTATTTGAACTCAGAACATAAAGAGCTGGAACAAACACCACAAAGTATCCCCCCACCCCGAAAACACACACAGCTCTACTGATTCTGCCAACCCACTACCCTACTCAGACATAATAATTCTTTCTACTGTAAGAACAAAGCCAAATATTTGGTGGGAAGGGGTTAAATTGATTACATCAACACCAGTACTTGACCGGTACCTATTTTATTGATCTTGAAGAGATGAAAGGCAAAGTTGACCCCAACAGAATTTGAATTCAGAATGTAATTAGTCAGGAGAAATACTGCTAAGCATTTTTCTTTGGTGCTAATGATTCTGCCACCTCACCTAATAATTCAATGAGATATCTGATACTTAAGGATAGATGGAAATTATCTTTAGTAGTAATGCTACTAATAGAGTAATAGTAGCAGAACATTTCCCAAACAGTCCTAAAATTTCAGTAAATAATTTGTGTAGTGGTAAGCAACAATAAAATATTATTTTTCACCAATAAAAACACCAGCATAAGAAATACCAAGAAAACAGAGAGGATTTACACACGAACACTTTTATTCTTCTACATGTTTCAGTCATGTTTCTCTCATTTAACAGGATTTCAACTCATGCCACCAGCAGCTATGTAAACTTATGGCCATGCTGGAGCACTGCCTCAAAGGGTTTTCGTCAAAGAAATTGACCCCAGGACTTATTCTTTGTAAGCCTAGTACTTATTCTATTAGTCTCTTTTGCCAAACTGCTAAGTTATGAGGACATAAACACACCAACATCAGTTCTCAAGCTATGGAGGGGGGACAAACACAGACGCAAAGACACATACATATATATACATGACAGGCTTCTTTCAGTTTTGGTCTATCAAATTCACTCACAAAGGTTTGGTTGGCCCGAAGCTATAGTCAAAGACACTTGCTATGCAGTGGGATTGAACGTGGAATCATGTGGTTAGGAAACAAGCTTCTTACCACACATTATATATATATATATATAAATATATATATATATATACTAGTCTTCAGCCATTTTCAAAATGGCTGAAGACTAGCATCATGCTTGAAACTCAAGAGTACCAACGAATGTGAATCAAACTGTTTTAATCCATACATGTGTGTGTGTGTGTGTGTGTGTATGTATGTATGTAGACACACACACAAATTATATATATCATTATTTAACATCCATTGTCCATGCTGGCATGAGTTGGACGGTTTGACCTGGCCTGGCAAGCTGCACCAGACTCCATTCAAATTTGACATTGTTTCTATGGCTGGATGCCCTTCTTAACGCCAACCACTCTGAGAGTGTGATGGGTGTTTTTACATGCCACCAGCACAGGTGTCATTTGCACGACACCAGTATCTGCCATGACTGTGATTTTACTTGGCTTGATGGGTCTTCTCAAGCTTGACACAATGCCAAATGTCTTGGTCATTGCCTCCGTGATGCCCAACACTCAAAAGAAGCTCAGCCACTTTGCCTCTGTGAGGCTCAATGCTCGAAAGGTGTTTTTACAGGCCACCAGTATCAGCCATGACTACGATTTTATTTGGTTTGACAGGTTTTCACAAGCACAGCATATTACCAAAGGTCTCGGTCACAAATCATTGCCTTTGTGAGGCCCAAATTTTGAAGATCATGCTTCACCACCTTGTCCCATGTCTTCTTAATTTTCCTCTTCCACAGGTTTCCTCCACAGTTAGAGATTAGCACTTCTTTACAAAGCTATCCTCGTCCATGCACATCACATGACCATACCAGCACAGTTGTCTCTCTTGCACACCACATCTGATGCCTCTTATGCCTAACTTTTCTCTCAAGATGCTTACACTGTCAAATATGCACACTGACATTGCACATTGAATGAAACATACTGACTTCATTTCTTTCAAACCTATGCATCTCCTCGGCTATCACAGCTCATGTTTTACTGCCATGTAGCATAGCTGTTCGCACTCAAGTATTATACAACCTTTCATTCTGAGAGAGAGAGCCCCTTTGTTGCCAGCAGAGGTAGGAGCTCTCTGAACTTTGCCCAGCCTAATCCTATTCTCACAGCTATGCTCTCAGAGCATCCACCTCTGCTACTAACTCACCTAGATAACGGAAGCTATCTACTACCTCTAGCTCACCCCATTGGCAGTTGATGGAGTCGATTTTCTGTACATGTGTATGTGTTTGTGTGTGTGTATATATGTGTGTGTGTGTGTGTGTGTTTGTGTGTGTATAAAGCATTTAAAAATTATACACCATGCTTAGTTGTAGTAATTTTGCACTAATCATAGAAGAAATATTCGACACAGCTCTTGTGATACAATGAACAACTTTGAGAATATAAAAGTTTCTACTGCTGCAAACCAACCAGTGTGTTAAATCTAGGACAATCTAAGCACACAGAGAGAATGAAAATGAATTGTATTTCATTGTTGGTTCCCACAACAGAAGTTATTTATTGAAAATATGGGGCTTTTTGATAAATGTTCACCAGCTGTCACTTGCACTGTTTACGTATTAATACTGATTTACTATTTCATTCTCTATCTCAAATTATAGTAATATCAAAATATAATTTCTAATATGCATAGCAGCAATTTCAAGAAATAAAAATGACATGAGTACTGTCTATAAATTGAAAATGATAATTTGAACTGAGACAACCAACACAGCTCATATGCAATGTCTTCGTATTCCAACTCAGTTCTGAATTCAAATCCTGCTGAGGTCAGTTTTTGCCTTTCATTCTTTTGGGATCAATAATATAAGTCCTAGTTGAGCACTGGAGCTGATATACCCAATCAGCCTCTTCCATCAAAATTTCAGGCCTTGTCCCTATAGTAGGAATGTCTTCACATGTCAGCATTAAAAATTAAAACACTTCTGCTCCGCTCCTCATAAAGATTAACTGTAGTTAAAGGAAAACCAACAGGAGTTCACAAATGTTACTGCAAGGAATGTTACACAAGCTAAACCAAGCTCTAGTCTTTGGTGTGGTTAATGCTATCACTAATTCTGATAATTTACCTTAATTCTGTTTTATTGAGGGATTCAACAATTTATTTGGTGTTTTGCCTCACAAAGATTAATGTTTTGAAATTTGTTACAAATTTCTAGTAACATTTAAAAACAAAAGATAGATAATTCCAAATTTCATTAAATCAAGTATAAAATTTAAAAATTCAAGTACTAAAAATTTACAGTGATAAACGTAGAAAGATAAAATTGTGAAAATAGATTATATATATACATAATTTACTTGTAGCTAAATGAAAATTTCTCTTAATTATTTTAAGTTTATTACATTAGAGAAATGTTATCAAATGCTGCAGAATATTCAATAATTGAATCAAAATCTTAGAGAAGAATTTGAGCATGGTAATATGACTATGAATATAAATTAAAATATACAGAATTGCTTTTTGTGTCACTCGTTAATTTCTTTATAGAACTAATGTTGTGTATTGTAACAAATCTTTAAACCATTAAACAGACTTCCACAATTATTTCAGCTAACAAAACAAAGGGCTTAGAAAAGAAGTCCTTTTCAAACATTATATGACTATACTTGTTTTAAGGTTAGGAAACATTTTCAAACACTATTAAAATTCTTCCAACATTTACCTTTGTCAGGCTGTGTTGCAAGAAGTTTATTTCCTAGCCATTGTATGGCGCCTTGGGCAAGTATCTTCCATCATAGTCCCTGGCTGACCAAAGCCTTGTGAATGGGTCTTGTAGATGGAACCCATGTGTGTGTGTGAGAGAGAGAGTGCATGCATGCATGCTACTGTCTTTTTGCCTTTGATATTGAGTGATATTTGAAAGCAGATGTGACCATCAAGCAACCAGTGTCCTTCATTTCCAATCTTCCATGAAAACTTGCCTGATAATCTGAAAATATTACCTTACTAAGCAACAGGTGAGGGTTGGTGACAGCCATAGAAAATCTGCTTCAACAAATTGTCTGACCCATGCAAGCATGGAAAAGTGGACATTAAAACAATAGAACTTTTATTAACCCTAACTTATTCTAAACTTCATTGAAAAGGTTTATATCATTAGAAGAATTTAGAAAGCCATGTTTTTCCCCATAATCTCTGATTGTTGATTAGTACGTTAATAACAATTTTTCTATGAAAGGAAAACTGCAGATTTATAACGTTCATTAAAATAATAATCTTCTATTGTCTATATGTGAAACATTTCAAATGTGGAATAAAATTAAAGACAATATAATGAATAAAATATTACTTGTAAAACAACTGGCTGATAAAATATGGAAAGAAATCAAGGACATAATCTATTATAGATACAACATTTATATTATTCATAAGTCAAATGACTGATAAATGTTTTCAATCAAATGCAATATGTACATTACCAATTTTTATTTTTTAACCTAGTTCTGTGAGGCAGCTATTGTACTTTGTTTATAGAGTAAGTTCAGTCATATATACTTTCCCTGATATGAAAAGATAAATGAAGTACAGTGTATTAGTACTTGAAGTACTACAACTATTTCAACCAAGAGTAGTTGTACCATAGCAAAATAATACTATAAAGTCTTCTATTTCATTCTTTTAAAGACAAAAATAATAGACAGCAATGCTTAAGTATAACAAAGAATATAGCTTTCAAAGATGTTCCGTTCTAAGACAGTACATTCAGTACTACGTATGTGGAGTTTACACCATCTTAAGAATGAAAAGTTTCAGAAAATGAAATTTCAAAAGAAATTATGCATTTCATGGTTCTTTAAAAACTTCCAACAAACTTACAGTTTTCAAAGAAACTGGGAAATTTCCACAGGCACTGCTAGTTTAAATAAAAAAACATTTTATCATCATTCCACATAAAACCCGTTAATTCAAAACAACTTGGAAATGAAAATGTAATTTTATTAAATCCCACCAAACTTAATTATTTTAAAATTTAGTTTAATGCATATACTGACTGTGTGTTACATTAAGAAAATGATCATGAAAGGGTTAACTAAATAGTTGAATTTTATTATCATTCTAGCTCAGCCAAACAACAAATGAAGACAAATTTCTATAGAATGCAATATATTACAGAAATATTCTGATTCATTTTTATTTCTGAAATTTGATTTCTTTCTTTTTAATATATTTCTTACATTTGTTGGTGTTTGTAATTATTGACTTTTAATACAAGTTATTTATTTTACATGTTTTAGGGAAACAAGGCTTGTTTGTATGAGTAATATGAGAATAAATAAAATTTTCATAAATCATTTTAACTGAAATCATTTGTGAAAATTGGAAATACAATATATTCAGAGTTATTATTACCAGATCATGTTTTGAGAAAATGTTGCAACACACAAAACAGATGTTTTCCTGAAATTTTTTTTATGTATAGTCAAGAGCTGAAAGGGGCCATATATTATTCCATTAAAACCAGAGTTCAAATCATACTAGGATTAATTTTGCATTTCATCCTTTCAGTGTTTATGAAATAACTACCAGTTAAGTACTGAGATTGGATTAAATTGATTATTTTCTGTTTCCCCAAATTTATGTGCTAAAGTTAAAAATTATCACTTTCTATCCTGATTCAGGGATCTTATACTGTAGTTTGGTATCTTTAAGGAAAAGGAGAAGTACTACTTGCAATTTTCAGTCCAAAAGCCTTTTATATGTACCTTGCATGGTAGTTACTCTAAGGCTTTAACACTTTTTAGCTGTTCCAAATAATGTTGTTTAGAAATGTTCCGTTATAACTTGGATTACTAGTTTAGCTGATTATTTTTTAAATCATGAATTCAACTGTTTACAGAAAATTCTTCCTCATTCAAGCATTCTTTTTTCACTAAGTTCCAGGTTGCAGTCACATGCATTGTGTTTATATTTATTAAGGAGAGTGAGATACACATTAGCTTCACAGCATTTCTCAGCTCTTGTAGTTCTGTGTCATTATGTGGTGACCACCATAACACATTAGGGAACTCACTACTAATGATGCTAAATGAGAGTTGGGACTTCTTTTTACAAGAGTTATTTTGTTTGGTCCATCTGTCGTACTTACATGAAGGGAAATAAATCTATTTTCTCTGCATCACCAAAGTAAAATAAATGGACCAATCAACATGACACTTTCTAAGTCTATTAGGGATAATACCTAAAGATTTATCCTTATTTGTATTATTATCTATCTTCTTTACTTGCCAAATATTTACAATCTCATGTTTGAAAGCCTCTTAATTCTTTTACTTGATCCCAATTCTAATTTCTCCATGAATTGGTATTACCAATTATTTTCACATTTTCTTGATTTATTGTTCACTATGACAATACCAGGTCATTTTTTATTGTTGTATGAAATGATAAAATGCTAACCAATTTTGATATCATTAGGAAGCTGATCTTCATGCTATCTATCTGTTCTAATTTATTTCCCCATATTCCCAGTGAATAATCTATGTAACACCGTCATGTCTTCTCTTAAATTTCTTCAGTGCTAACTTACTGCATTCTTTTTATTTAAATGTACTACACTTTCACCATTTAACCACGTATTCTATTTAATATAAATTCTCTGGTTTTGTATGCATAGGATTTGACATTATTTCTTCTCTGGGCCTGTCTCTGTGCTGAGAAGATCAGTGTTCGTTCTCAAATTTGATTTCCTTAGTCATGACCTCCATTTACCTACACAGTTACACATTCATCCATCTCCCTGAAACTATCCACATGTTTTCTTTTCTTGTCAAGTCAACTGTTTTTCAAGATGTCTCTTCAAGAACTGTCCAAGTACAATACATTCTTCAGTCTAACCTATTCAAGTTTTTCTATTTTCTTTCAATAAAAGTCCTATATAAGTCCTTATGTACAATACCACAGTATTTTCCTTGCTGTAAATATTCTTCAAAATTAATCCACTTTTTCCTTTTCACAAGGCATTGTATATACATGTAGATAGGTCACACCCTTAGTTTGGGGTTGTCAAGCCTAAATTAGGTGAGGTGGCGAATGCAGAGGAACAAGCTTGGAGAGGAGACAGACAAGAATGCATCTGATTCCTCCAAATGAATCAGAAGGAAAGAAAGAAACACAAGTTAGGAAAAGAAAGAAAGAAACACAAGTTAGGAAAAGAAAGAAAGATGGTCGATGGTCACATGATAGCAACGAGAGAGCAAATATTGCACAGACTTTATTAAAGCTGCCTGGATTCACAATCATCACAATCCACAACAAATTATAAATCGACTATGATAAGTTTCTTAAGTTCTTTTCCAAGACCAAATTCTGTGCTTATGACAAATGCCAAGGAATCCAGTCTTCCATATGTCAACGAAATCCACCACTAAACATACAAAGCTAGCTGGATAATAAACTAGGCAGCACATACCTGTTCCCACTATACATTACTGACTGTTTCCTATTACACTTCACACTAACAATCATTGCATATCAGTATGTAACAGTGTCATCAAAGAACAGACACTTTGTCGTACCACACTACACTACCATTCATTAATCATGACTAGTCAAGGTGTGCAGGGGGTCAATGAACAGAGAAAGTATGTCATCTCACACAACACACTAACAGTGCTTGCAATGTTATTGTTATGGTGTCTGACTAGATGAAGCATAGCATATGAGGTAGGGAGAACGTACAGACCACTTCTAAAAGTTCAGCATTCTTCTTATGTGCAACAGGTTTGTTCTAGATAGCTTGACTGCAAATACTAACAAGAAGAAACAGGTTTTAAACAAATTGTTGTTGTCCATCAACAATTGTGTTGTGAATTAAAAGAACTATCAAATAATTTCTGTAAACTATATCACACAATTCAGAACATGTCTGTAAAGAAAACTTCTGTTGCTATTATAGAATAAAGTTTTCAGAGTCAGTCAATCTTTTTCCAACCAATTAAAAAAAAAAAAAAGTGTAGTGTTGTTGCCCATGACCCTTGCAGGCCCCACTCCAAAGTGGTGGAAGGAAGGAAGAAAATATCCTCAAACCAGAAACTAGTCTGAATGCTTGAAAGAGAGTGAATCCTACTATAGACATCCGAAGGTCAGCTGGCAAGGTTAAAACTTGATGATGGATTAAGTCTACCACCTGAATAGGCCACTGTGAGATTTGAACTAAAAATGCAAAATGCTGGAATAATATTGCAAAGCATCTCATCCAATGCTTTCATATTTCCACCAGGTCAGCACATTTATCTTTCAGCTCAGAAAGGATGAAAGACAAAGTTGCAGACTATGCGATGAATAAATATATCTTTTGAGGTTTTTTTTTTTGAAAGATAGTCTTGAAGGCATTATGGCCGCAAGTGACAAGTATTACAGGTACTAATAAATTCTCCACCTATAATGCTGCAACTCAGATGCAAATTAACCGACTGGAGATGGTCCTTGGTTGTGTAAAGGGAGGTGTTAAAACATGCAGATGAGAATGGTTTCAATTTCCCACACAAAAACAAAATATTTTCATATATAAGAAGACAAAATAGAAGTTCAAACTGATGTGAAATGTGAGCTACAAGTAATGAGATATTATTATAGTCCTATAACTAAAAGAATAAAAGAATATGACATATAAACAAATTCATGTAATCACAATTTGTTATTTTATGATTCAGTTATTTTCTACAATGATGATCATTTTTTTGTTGTTCCCTCCCAATTTTGATCTTTTATTGATATATGATGACATTAACAATGGTAAAGACACACACTTTTAAAATAGCAACAGTAATAAAAAGAACATTAATAGGAAGATGAATACTATAAAATATCAAACAGAATAGAGAAGACAAAGTTGCCCTGAAAAGATATATCTATTTATTATAAACTTGAAAGGTAGGTTTGGAAAGACTCTAGAAATGCTAGAGCAGGCAGCAGAAGTGAGTAAATATGTGCTGTGTAATATGGAGGGAGAAGAGCCTCAACCAGATGGCTCATGAACAAGAAACACAGATACTAATTCATCAGGATATATAACAGTGCTGGAATTGGTAGAGCAGGAATTTTGTTGGCAGAGAAATGGATAGAGTAATTGAGGTAGTCAACGTATGTGACAAAATTAGGGATAGACTAATCATAGGCAACATCACAGCAACAGTGACCTCTGCTTATATACTCTAATCAGGACTGGCAGTTGAGTAAAAGGACTGTTTCTATGAGATCCTATTGGAGAGGGTTGCAATAACAAATGAGGATGAACTGATAACCATGGGATAGACAGATGGTTGTCAATACTAAGTTTCACCTAGATGAGCAATGTCTGTTGGTGCAAGGTCTGGTGAATATGGTGGATGACAGAGTATTTCCAACTTCAGTTCATTTAACTTGAGTAGCGTTCTTTGTGCAACATGTGGTCGAGTGTTGTCTTGCAAGAGAATTGACCTGTCTCTATTGACCAATTTTGGTTGTTTAGTCGCAAGTTCACTCATCATTTCATCCAACTGGTTGATGTACATATCTGCTGTAATTGACTTACCAGGTCTAATAAAGCTGGAGTGGATGGCACCAGCGTTGGACCACCAAACAGACATTTGAGCGAGGTCATTGGCAGTGTCGCTGGACTGGCTCCTGTGCAGGTGGCACATAAAAAACACCATTTGAGTGTGGCCGTCGCCAGTACCGCCTGACTGGCCCTCGTGCCAGTGGCATGTAAAAGCACCCACTACACTCTCGGAGTGGTTGGCGTTAGGAAGGACATCCAGCTGTAGAAACTCTGCTAGACCAGATTGGAGCCTGGTGCAGCCATCTGGCTCGCCAGTTCTCAGTCAAACCGTCCAACCCATACCAGCATGGAAAGTGGACGTTAAACGATGATGATGATAGTTTATCTAGAGTCTTCCCTACACTTTAAAGCTATACTAATGAAAGGATCTAACCCTTTAGCATTTAATCCAGCCAAATATTCTACCTGTTTTATGTTAAAACTGACCAGATCCAACATCTCATACTACTCTACAATGTCATTCTAAAAATATACAAACACATTACTGAAATCTTGAAGCTACAAGATAATGCATGATTAATTCTAAACAATGTGAATAAATAAGAATACGCTTAACAAAGAAATATGGATGTTAAAGGGTTAAGTTTACCATTGCAAATAAAAATATTTCTTATGCTTTGCTCTTTTCTTATAGTATCTATATACAATCGGGTGTACTGAGCTAGAAATAATTAAGCGTCTTGCTTGTACTTGAATCATTGACTCTTTGGCTAATGGCCAATACCCTATTGGTTTGGCCAGTACATATTGCTGGTGTCATGGGGCACAACGAAAGATTTGTTATGTAAAGATGGGCAAGTCATCTATACATACTTGCTCACTGTTCAGGTTAATAACTGTGGTTATACTTTTTCTGAAGTGTTTAGCTTCCAGAAAGCTGGTGGGTAGTAGAATTAATGATTGCTGAAAAATCATTTTTAGATTTTGTGATAAACTTATAGCTGAGAGGTAGAATTAAAAAAAGAAGTAAGTTTAATTTATGCTCTCAGCAAATAGCTATCCAAGGACCATAGGCAGCATATAAAATCAGCTAAAAATGACACAGATAAAATTCATATATGCAACATTTACATTACATTTACATGCTTACATATTGTATACAGAAGAATAATAAAAATAAATTTGATGATAGTGGAGAAATTATGAATAAATTAATTATAAATATAAGAATAACAACAATCCTATTAATGATACTAGCAACAATTCCAAAGTTAAACCACCAAATTTATAGGGAACAAATATGAGATGCTAATAACTTTCTCAAGGACAATAACCTTGCATAGCTTTTTTTCTGGTTTTGCACCTATGACTATACCTTATGTGTAGTGTTTTAATGTATTATGAATCAGAGTATATTTAAATAGTATACAAATTTTACATTTTATGTCACCAGTCTATGTGTACACTGTAAGAGAGAGAGAGAGAGAGAGAGAGAGACAGAGAGAGAGAGAGAGAGAGAGAGAGAAGGGGATAAATGTGACTAAATCATCATCATTATCATTTAACGTCCATTTTCCATGCTGGTGTGGGTTAGATGGTTTGTCCTAAACTGGGAAGCTGGAGAGCTGCAGCAGGCTGAAGTTGTCTGCTTTGGTTTGGTTTTTATGGCAGAATGCCCTTCCTAATGTTAACATCTTCATATGATGCTTGGCACGGGTGCCCATCACGTGATGCCTGGCATGGGTGCCAGTCCCGCATAGCTTGGTATGGGTGCCTGTCACGCGTTGCCTGGCATGGGTGTCCACCATGCGTCACCAGCACAGGCGCCCATTGTGCATCACTAGCACAGGTCACAGCCATGATTTCACTGAGCTTGGCACATCTTCTCAAGTACAACAAATCACCAAAATACAGTTCTATATTTAAGAGATGAGGAATTATGTATGTTATTTACATTTGATGGATATTTGTCCTCATCTTGTTTGTTGTTAACACAATGTTTCGGCTGATATACCCTCCAGCCTTCATCAGGTGTCTTGGGGAAATTCTGAACCTGGGTTCTCATTTCTTGTCAGGAAATGTTTACTAAATAAAAGATTCTGTGAAAGGGATCAAAATTCCGCAGCTGCGTCACCATCATCACTTGGTAAAAATAGTACACACAAAATAGCAGTTCTATAAGGATTAGTTTATGACTGGTTAACTCAAACAATACATAACAAGTAATATCTAAAAAGGCTTGTTAGACTGCCTCATAGTCTCAGTGGACAAAATGGAAGAGGTATTGCTCAGGAGTATGGCGAGAGAGACGGGGCTTGCACTTGAGGATAGTCATCTTTACTCTGATAGCAGTGACAAGGATGTGGTCTGAGAGCTGAGAAAAGAGTGGCTGATATTTTGACCTTTTGTCCTTCCCAGCTTGACAAGCAGTTAAGACTGGGCAGGCAGTTGCAAACACCAGGTTGCTGTTGGAGAAGGTGTTAATGCATGTGACATCCCAGATGAGGGGATTACCACTGTGAAATGGCAAGTTTGAAAAGGCTAAGAGTAAAATCCCTAAGATAAATTAGTGAAAAAAGGATAAATATAAAACAAAATCCCAAACCTCTAAGCCAGTTATTTGGAAACATTTATAAATACAGGCAAATATGCTATTAGAATCTGAAAGTAATTATGAATAATGAAAAAAGGTATTGGTTTAATTAAATCATTCAAAATGCCAGGAGGACTAATGTATAATATTATAGTGAATATATAGTGAAAAGGGGGGGGGGACAAACAAAAAAAAAGGATAAAGTTTCCACACAAAAATTTGATAAATAAATAAAAGATGGCTACAATTTCAAAATCTTCTCCCTTTAGAAGTGATTTGCTAATTGTACACTTGCAGTCATAAATGTGTATCATGTCATTTCACTGGTAATCATCACTGCTGTTACATCTCTGCTGCTACTAGTCTGATGAAGCCTTTAAAGTCACCTCTAATCTGTACCCCCTATCAATATCCCAATCACCTATATTTTTTGTTCAAAGTCCCCTTTGGCACATTTCTCTACCATTTATCAATAACCTTTGCTTATCACCAAACCAACTTTTATCTATAATTGCAATATATCTAGCATTTTCATTTTGTTTTACTCAAGTGATATTATCAATGTTTGTTAGGGACCCAATGATAATACAATGGCTTCATAATGATTGCAAAAAAAATTAAAATATTTATTTATCTTTCTTAGCTGGGCCTTAACTAATGATAAAGAAATTGTACAAAGGAGCCTAAAATATTTTTCAAGCTGGGTAATTTTTTAGTTGTTTTCAAATATGTAGGGGCAATCAAAGCAGTATGTTCCCACTTTTCAGTACAATCTATAAAGTAAAAGGTTCGACAAAATCAAAGAATTGCATCAATGATTCATTCAAAAGTTCTAAAACTGGATGCCTTCCTAATATTACACAATATTCATTTGTGAAGTAGGAGCAATAACTACTAACTGGAATCATGAAAGCACGAAATGAATGATGTGACAAGATGAAGATTAGCAAATTAACACATCAAATGTACAGCTGATGTAACATAGTTGATAAGGTTAGCTGAGTTTTGGTGAAAAAATGAGCATAGTAGCTATAAGATTGAAGCAACATTTAGCCACATTTTAGCTCAGTTGACTAAAGTGTCACCTGCACTTCAGATTAAGTAGTAGGAAGGGTATCCAGCTGGAAAAATACTCATGCAAAGTTATAAAAAGAAAAACCATCCTACATACAATACCACAGGAAACAAATCTGACAGATTGATAATAGAATACAGATAACTTCAATAGATCAAAATCATTTACCAAAATGCCAAAAATATACATGACAATAATCATTTGTAAAAGTTATTTTTAAAAATTTGACCTTTTCATTTGCTTTTCCACAAATACATATTATTGGGGCATTTAGAATTGCTTTTACTGTTTGGAGGATTTGGAAAATGATACAAAAATCATGCAAGATTGCAACAAAAGTTAGAAGACCCGACATAGACACAAAACAATAATAATGACAGACCAGACCATTGCACTGACATCAGTAAACTAAAAGATATTCCAGGACACAGTCATTTTCCATACAGTCAAATAAAGAAGCAAAGTATACAAGCAAATAAAACCATGACTTTGCCATTCAAATGAAACCCAGCAAATCGTATGATACTGGTAGCTTGGTAGATGCAGTCAACCTTGATTTTAGCATACAAACAAGCAAATACCAACCACACAAGTGGTCATATTGACCATGGATCCCATAATTATATAACTTAAGGAAGAGGAGACCTATGCAAAAATGTGCAGATACTTCATTGGCATTGTCTTTAATTTAGCAGACATGTTTTTTTTTTCTTGTCATATCATAAGAAATTATCAGTGCTTTTTCAGAAATTTCTGACAAGAAAGGTCTTGATAACCACAAAACAAACCTGAGAAAACAGGTGGAGAATGTGTGTTACACTTCTCTCACCTAATGTAGATTTTCTTACTTGTAGTAGACACTTGATAGTGTAATACTGAAGTATATTGATAAGCTTTATTCCAACTTTAAGTGGATTAATCATGCCAAACAAAATATTGACAAATTTTAGTGCATTTAATTATGATAGGTCATCATACATTTCTTTGTACAGAACAAGAAATTAAAAGATAAGATACATTGTGAAAAATATCATGTCCTTTCAGCTACTGAACTAGTACGATCACAGCTGAACTTCATCTCAATATGTTGTACAAATTGTCAACAAGACAATGCCAGCTGGTATAGTAGACAAGAGAGCAAGTTTATGGTTGTCAATAAGTATGATTGTCCTGAACAGTGAAAACGTTTCTGTCATCCATTACTTTTGAAGAAGTAATGGATGGCAAAAGTTACAAAAAAAAAAAACCCAGAAAAAAAGGTGGTGGTAGGTATGATAGGTAGAAAGTTGGGGACAAGAAGATGTAGAGATCTAGAAAGTGAAGTGTGGGTTGTGAGGAATAAAGGACCAAGAGGTGATGGGATGAAAGTGTGATAGTATTGCATGAATTAATCAGCAACAGTCATCCAAAATGAGAGTGGTGTGAATAAAAGTTCAGTTGAGTGATTGACATTTGAGAAATTAGTGGGAAGTATTCAAACTTCTAGTTGACTGAAGAGTTGCGTGTGCACATGCATCAGCCTGCAGCCTCATAGCCGTCTGCAACATGCACTGGTACGGACATGCTCTCTTCCTCCTGCCAGACCATCCTACCAGGGTCTTACCTTGTTTGAAGCAGCATCTGAGGCCTGGAAGAGGCCCTGTGGCAGGCCCAGCACCAGATGGCTGGATATGATTAAAGATCTCCAGAGACCTGACATCTTCTTGGAGGATGCAAAGGGGCTGGCATGAGACCACTAGCAATTGGGGGTCACTGGTGGACCTAGTCGGCTCTATGCACAATAATGCCTCTGGGACCACTGACTTGGCATGACCCTAGCCTCATCGAGCAAGAGCATGAGTGTGTGAGTATGATTTGGAATATGAAGCATTGTTTGCCAATCTTGATAATTGTCTTTAGTTTATGATGTTAGTAGAGATGGGGCAGAGGAGCTAAAGTTGCCAGGGATGTTACTGTGGATATCTAACATCTAATGGGTTCTCACAGAAGTGATCACCCGGATGGTAAATGAAATGACTGAAATAATGAAATAAATCAGTGAAGAAAGAGTACAATTAAAATAAGAAATGTGAGCAGTGGACTTGGGGCTGCATAGAAGTGCTTTCAAGGACGCAAAAAAAAAAAAAAAAAAAAAAAAGGAAGAATTTCAGATCGTTCCCTCCGCTCGCTTTGTTACCGCCAATTTCCGTAACTTTAATAATTTCCTTCTTTATCCGGCCCTCAGATCGAAAACACATTTCTGTAAAATATCCCTTAAAATCATGCGTTTTTAAAGATAGTTCTCATACACAACTAAATTTTGAGAAATCGACAATGATCCGAAACTTATAAAAGAGAAAAATGAATGAATAAATTTCGGAGGTATGCTTGCGACTGTGTTGAAACTAAAACGATTGCCGTGTGGAAGACATATTTGTAATTCAAAAACACACGAAGGTTCAACTTTGACACCAAATAACAATAAGTTAACAGGACTCTGTGTGTGTGAGTGTGAGTATGTGTGTGTGTGCGCGTGTGTTCTAGAAAGAACAATGTGTCTTCCATGCTGCAATCGTATTTTTTTTTCTTCTTATCATTAACAAAAAATCATAATTTACCCATCGAAAACGTATATCTGAAAAATTTCATTAGAAAATATGCATCTTTCAGAAAGTTACGAACGAAACACCGTAAGGGAGGGGCACCCGTCTGTAGTTATAGCATTGAAACATGGATTTCTACAAGAAAGCCTGAAGACGGTATGTCTACGTCCGTTTAGATTAAATTGTTGGGATCTTGTTAAATTGCTTGCAACCATTTGAAGTATTTCAAATATTCACCAGATTATTTTCATACATGTAGTCCTGATGTTGTTTTGCATACTGACGACGAAAACTGCATTCATTTGTGTTGTTCTAGAAATTAATAAGAAAGTGTCATGCAAAACTATTAGAATTACATTTTTTAAAATATAAACCTTATGAAATTTTTTTAAATTTCAAGTGGTTGAGAGAAATTTAACAAGATCCAGTCATTATTGTGATGCGTATGGGATTGCTCATGTTTCCCTTTTGGGAATTCTATCTCAATTTGTTGTCCAAATATTTTCAAGATTCTCTTTATTGTCTTGCACGGGACTAGGTTGAATTTTGTTTCTTCCTTTCATATAAAGGTTTTTATGGTATATTTATGTAGAAATAGAAGTTTTTTTTCGGTTGTGTTCTCAGCTACAATGCATCAGGATTTTAGTGAAATAAATTATTGGGTTTGATATTAGCTAGTAAGTTATGGTGAACACACACTATCGATGAGGATAAACTATCAACTAAATAATATACGTGTTCCATGATTTTCATAACAGCCTATTTTTTCGCATCCCTCAGAAAAAGTTTAGAATTAGGAAAAAACAAAAAACATTCTTTACAAAGGTGCCTATTAGTTTTTGATAGCAAGACTAATCTCCGACATATGCGCGCAGACGGGTTTTTATAGAGAAGGAGAAATGGGAGTTTTTGAAGAGCCATTACGCACACCACTAAATTATTATTTAGAAACAAGAAACTAGCAGAAAACGTAAACCTAAAATCTCTCGTGCCTCAAACTTTTATTCAAATCCAAAAAATTTATACAAAAATCTGACAAAAAATCTTTTAATCCTTCACCTATTTTGTGTGTCACATGCGATACTCGGGACATATTTTCTCTGCTGCCCATGCATCATATATATATATCATACATTCCCGATATTTTTCTGTGGACCGGTTTCATGCCAGACGATTTTCCCACGGACTGGTGGATCAGGCACAAAATAAAACAATAAACTGTATAATATGTAACTTAATTATTATAGGCCTATATATATATATATGTGTGTGTATAAGAGTGTGTGTAGTATCTATATATATTATCTATTATCCATATATTATATATATATTATCTATATATATTATGTGTGGTATATTATATATAACCCCCACCCCTACAGACTGCAATGAGTAAAATAAAAGAAAAATTTTAGAATTTATTTTTCTGTACGGCCCAGTGATTGGAAACCGCAATGTGATACACAATTCCAGTGTTTTTCAACCACCAGAATAACTTGGGATTTATGAAACGAAATCTTTATATTCTTCAGAAGATATATAAAACAAGGGCGGCTTACTAAAATTCTGAAAATAAGCATGGATGTTTAAGGACAAACTTATGAAAATGCTTTGGAAAGGCAAAAGGTTAAAACGTTTGAATTCAATATTAGAAAGGATGCTTTATTTTTCTTGGGAATTCGGAAACAGTGAAACCGGACGAAAGGGATTGTCGATAGAAACTTCAAGCGTTTTCTATTGTATCTTTGTATTTTTTACTGGAAGAATCTGAAACGTAGCCGAGTCAAATTAGACATATTGTCCCATACTAAATATTAACACAGCAAAAACTGAAAGCTTTGGTGTCGAGAGAAGGGACAAAATACAATTCGAACAACCCAAATATTGTATTCCCTGTTCAGCACCTGACGTCTAATTTCGAAACTTTAATTTTATATAAATGTTTGTATGTGTGTGAGTGATGCAAACAGGGGAAATAGAACTCAAAATATGAGTATATATATATATTTTTTTACTGATAATTTAGTAGAGGCAACAAAAGTGACTCAAGGACCGAGAGTTTCATGCGTTACCGCTTGGAACACGTACCGCGTGCTTCGTGCGCAAGCACTAAACGAACTAGTTGCTAAGTTCTTATGCACGAAACTCGCCAGGCTTAACGAAAAAGAAAAAAAAATGTGCTGGGGTCGATCCATTAGACCGAAAATTCAAGGTGGTAACCCAGCATGGCCGCAGTCTAATGACTGAAACAAGATATGTGTGTGTGTGTATATATATATATATATATAATAATATTAGGGATAAAATTAAAAATTACAGGTATAAACTCAATTAAAGTCAATTTATTAAAATTAAATTAAGTTTCACAGAGTAATATATATATATATATA
>NC_068984.1:131689734-131695528 GCF_001194135.2 Octopus bimaculoides | reverse complement strand
AGGCACAAGGCCTGGTTTTTTAGGGTTAGGGAAAACGAACACACGTGTGTTGCCTCTCTGCAAAATGTCAGAAGTAATGGAGATTAAATACGCTTTACACCGCTTAAACTCCCAAAGGAGTAACTATAAACAGCTGAATACTTGTCAGTGATTGGTTGAAATTATCGAAATAAGACAATTTTTTACATGAAATTAATTCGAATACAAAAATTTTTTTCTGTTCTATAACACAAAATAGATAAGTATACGAAGTTTGAAAGTCTTTCGGTACCAAAAACACTACATAAAACATAAATGAAAACTGGTGCCCCCGTTTTGAACTAGATCCAACATTTTGAATATGCAAATAAAGCTCCTATCCCATTATGCCGGCCACAGACTAATGATGCTCACCGGTGAACCAGTTTTTTTTTGGGGGGGGGGGGCATTGACCTGTACTGATATAATGTAGGAAAAATATAGAAATAATAACAAAAATCCTTAAACTCCATCCAGGGATTATTGGATTTTAACGTGTATTAGGAAACCCTAATTTTGGGGGCTTAAAATTTGGAAGAAATGTTTTTGTAAGGGATTGTAATACTATTCATCTATAAGAAACTCCCATAATTTTTTAACCTAATTTTTGACAAAAAAATGGTTCCTTATACACGTTAAAATGCGGAATATATACGTGTGACCAAATCTAGATAAAAATAAGTCAAGGGTTTTGTCCGGATCCAATAAATTAATTGTGACTTCTTTGTCCCTGTGACTTTATTATCGGCCACCATAAATAATTGTGACTTTATTACTGGTCACTTAAGACACTCAATATTAACATTAATAAAAATATATATAACCATTTCTTTTAATATCCAGTGGTTGACAACAAGCGGGCCAGGTGCTATCTGTGGGTTTCTAACCTTCTCTTTAAATTTTTTCAAGTATAATGTATACTAGCTTTTAGGTAGTCGTGTCTCATCACTTTTGTCATTTGTGCTTACATTAAGTATTACCAAATGACGGACATAGCAAACTGCACAGAGATATTATATATGTATAATACCTTTGTCAGAGTTGATATGATTCACATGAGAACCATAAGCAAATATGATTTTTTAAAAATCACAAGAAAAGTTACCGACTCCTGGTTTATTTGGAAGAAGGAAGTCGGAACATACAGGACTTCATGGTCTTCCATATCTGATGGTTGATGCCGAAAGAAATATAAAAAGCTCCTGTACGTGGTGGGTCTCTTACACGGTTGTAATTGTGTGGAGGAATTAAATAATTGGGGATAAGTGTCAGTGATGTGTTTAGAAAGGTCGAGATTGAATAAGAATGACGAAAGGACAGGTGTACCCGGACTATGGGGCATAATAAAAAAATTTTGTAGTTGTGATCTGGAATAGGGGCTGTTAAAGATTGTAAGCTTTTGGCATTTATTAATTTAATTTTGAGATATGATATAATCGTTTAAATACTGCAAGATGTTCAGGGGTTGGCAAGAATATAGAAGACACTTTTTTTTCTTCTTGCTTTTTAAAAAAAAAATAACATGACATTCAATATGAATATTAGGGAATAAACTTTAATTAATAAATTAATGTTGAGCAGGGGAGCTAGAGAAAAAGAATAGAGTCACATCAGTTTACAGAAACCACTAAATATGTATTTTTATCTTATGTGTTTTCAGTCATTGGACTGAAACAATAAACTGCAACCGTGCTGGGGCACTGCCTTGAAGAATTTTAGTCGAAGAAATCGACCCCCAAAACATATTTTTAAGCATGGTACTTATTCTATTAGTCTAAGTACCAGACTTTAAAAAAATAATATTAAATTACCTCAAAACTACAATTAAAAAAATACATCTTTTAAACCCTGTCCTAAAATAGATCTTTCGAGAAACATATAAAGAAATAACTTATATAATTGATTTTCAAAAGCTAACTTATTTTGACGAAAATGAAAGTGAAAAAAAATGCCATGCAAATCAACCAATATGTATGAATATATTTACTATCTTAAATCCCAAAAATTTCTACAAAAAATATATCTGAAAAGTGATTAAAAATATTCACGACACGTTTCTCAAAAAGCTCCTGTTGAAAACAACAGAGGAGGGAAAAAATAATTAAAAGAAAACACTTAATTTCATTTAAGAATTTTTCCACAAAATTCTTCTGTTCTGTAACTTTGATAAAACCGTGATTCTGTATGAGCATAAAACTTATTCAATATACGAATATCTATGTTAATAAATGACATTTATGTCTAACATCATACGTTTTCTATATGAGGATTTACTTATAATAACTCACCACATGCTTCTGCTTCAACAAATAATGAAATTCAATAAAAGTAATAGAAATAATCGCGGCACCATTGGAGCGTCCTTCCTAAAGTGCAAGATGCAATTAAATATTGGTGTTTACTTACCACGCCAGGAGATAAAGACCGTATCTTCTTAATCTGTGAAACGTTGTAGGAAAAATGATTAGAAACATTCGCTACTGTGGTTTGAACGACACGTATTTCGTCAGTAATTATTGAATTTTGTCGTCGAATACCAACGGTAACTGCGACAGTTTGACATTGGTTGGTGGGATTGGCACATTCGCTACGAGCGTCGGACGAAAGGCCTTGCGGCGAGCTGGCAGAAACGTTAGCACACCGGGCGAAATGCTTAGCGGTATTTCGCCTGCCATTGCGTTCTGAGTTCAAATTCCGCCGAGGTCGACTTTGCCTTTCATCCTTTCGGGGTCGATAAATTAAGTACCAGTTACGCACTGGGGTTGATATAATCGACTTAATCCTTTTGTCTGTCCTTGTTTGTCTCCTCTATGTTTAGCCCCTTGTGGGCAGTAAAGAAATAAAAAAATATTTCTTCCGGTTCTTTACGTTCTCAGTTCAAATCTTATCATTGGTAATTTTGCTAGTCATCCTTCAAGGACACATAAAATAGATCGGTTTTTGCCCACCAAAATATATAATGAAAAATAAGTAAGGAACAAAAAACAAAAAAACACCAGACCTTATTTTCATTTAAGTTCTTTTTCTTGGAAGGTATTGGGTGTGTATGTTGGTGGGTTTGTAACCGGGGTAAAATGAGTAATTTCTGAACTCTCATTATTTTCTCCCAACCTGTTTGAAGTCACTACGTTGCAAGTATTGCATCATAATTTTGCATTGTTGCATTATCTCTTGGAGTAAAAATTGGTCTGCATATTTGTTGAAGTTGAGAGAGTCTGAAACATAGATGACAGGTACTTTCTTTCAAGAAATTTCCCCTCAGTTTTGACCCGATTGTAATTGAGGTCGCTAAAATATTTCTGGATGATTTTTTTTTTTTTTTTTTTTTTTTTTTTTTTACAATCAATATTCTTTTTTCTGTTGGATTTTCTTGGAGACTTAATGTCTCCAAGTCAATTTTCTCCCACACTAATGTCTAATTTGATCATTTTCAAGTTTCCAAAAATGTCTAGAATGGGGTAAAATGAGTAATTACTAATTTCAATAATTTCTGTGAGGTGATTGGTGTTAGGAAGGGCATTCAGGTATAAAAACCCTGCCGAAACAAACAGTGCAGTCTTCTGCCTAGCCAGCTCCTGTCAAACCATCTAATCCATGCCAGCATGGAAAGCAGATGTTAAATGATAATGATTATGATGATGATGATGATGATGATATATATATATATAGTCACATATATATATATATATATATATATATATAGTCACATATATTTACACAAATCTATATGGACACACATACACACACATACACACACATGCACACACATACACACATGCATACAACCATACAAACACATATATAAATGTATTTTTTGACACATGTATAGACACACTTAAATAGATATGGATACATGCATACAGGACAAATACATACATCACACAAGTGAATTCACACATCTCATAAATTCATTGTGGATAATTAGATTGCAGTAAATACATTATCTATAATTTTTCTAGCCAGTTAATTTCATCATTAAGCAATTAATTATCTTGCCAGCCAAATCATACTTCGTCAATAAATTCATTTTCATACCAAACACCTCTTTGGTAAATTCATTGTCATGCTTTCTATTCACAAAGTAAACAAACAGCTAGACATTTTTGGCATTTTATATGCACAAAACTAACATTTTAAACAGATGAATTATAACAATACTCTATAATAAGGCACAGGAGTGGCTGTGTGGTAAGTAGCTTGCTTACCAACCACATGGTTCCGGGTTCAGTCCCACTGCGTGGCACCTTGGGCAAGTGTCTTCTACTAATAGCCCCAGGCCGACCAAAGCCTTGTGAGTGGATTTGGTAGACGGAAACTGAAAGAAGCCTGTTGTATATATGTATATATATATGTGTTTGTGTGTCTGTGTTTGTCCCCCCAACATCGCTTGACAGCCGATGCTGGTGTGTTTACGTCCCCGTATCTTAGCGGTTCGGCAAAAGGTACCGATAGAATAAGTACTAGGCTTACAAAGAATAAATCCTGGGATCGATTTGCTCGACTAAAGGTGCATGGCCGCAGTCAAATGACTGAAACAAGTAAAAGAGTATATACAAATTCATGATTTAGTATTTGGGTAGGCATGGACTGGTGATTAAGAAGATTGCTTCCCAGCCATGTAGTCTTGTGTTTAATCCCACTGAGCAGCACTTTGAGTAAGTGTCTTTCACTATAGCCCTGGGCAGACCAAACCTTTACAAGTAGATTTGGTATTTGGAAATTACAAAAAAGGCAGTCATATCATTGTTTAACGTCCACCTTCCATGCTAGCATGGGTGGGACCATTTCATAAGAGCTGACCAGGCAGAAGCCTGCACCATACATCTGTGACTGTTTTGGCAGGATTTTTACAGCTGGATGCTCTTCCTAACACCAACCACTCAGCAGAGTGGACTTCGTGCTTTTTATGTGACACAAGCACAGGCTAGGTCAGTTTTGGCAAGGTTTTTGCAGCTGGATGCCCTTCCAAACACCAACCACTTGTGGACTGGGTGCTTTTAAGTGGCACCTGCACTGACAGGGTCACCAAGTACTTGCAAAACAAAAATAAAAAAAAATTTCAAAACGGGAGGAGGCATTGGAGGAGACGATCTTGTGTCAGATGATGAAAAGCGTTAGAGTGAGACAGAGAGACAGAAACAGGTGTCTTGCTGTAGAAGAAGTACAAGGTTGTCTGACAAGAGAGAGAGAAAGAGAGAGAGAGAGAGAGAGAGAGAGAGAGAGAGAGAGAGAGAGAGAGAGAGAGAGATAGAGAGAGAGAGAGAAATATCATCATCATTTAACATTCATTTTCCATGCTGGCATGGGATGATAGTTTGACAGGAGCTGCTCAGGCTTTGTGCCTGTTTTGGCATTGTTTCTGTGGCTGGAAGCTCTTTCTAACACCAACTGCTCTACAGAGTAGACTCGGTGCATTTTACATGGCACACACACATGCACATTTATATATTTGAGGGAAATAGCACAAATGGAAAAAGGAGAATAAGAGTCAGGTAGATGGAGAACATGAGAGTTTACAACAGGTGGACAAAAATATATATGTATATATATGTATATATATGTGTGTATATATATATATATATTACTTTTGATTGCATTGTTATTCCTTTCCCATTTCTAACAAAACTGTTCGATGAACGGGAACGTGAAACTCAGAGTAACAGTCTTTTGTTATATTTTTGCTGCTTTTAAATAAAGCATATTACTCTACCTCTGGTATTTGAGTACTCTTTTTTCAACCTTGTTGCACATTTTATGTGCTTACTCCGGTATATAT
>NC_068984.1:131683395-131689546 GCF_001194135.2 Octopus bimaculoides | reverse complement strand
ATATATATGTAAATATATATGTAAATATATATGTATATATTCTTTACTTTTTTACTCTTTTACCTGTTTCAATCATTTGACTGTGGCCATGTTGGAGCACTGCCTTTAGTCAAGCAAATCAACCCAAGGACTCTTTTGCCAAACCACTAAGTTACGGGGACGTAAACACAACAGCATCAGTTGTCAAGCGATGTTGGGGGGACAAACACTGACACACACACATACATATATGTATACATATATACAACGGATTTCTTTCAGTTTCTGTCTACCAAATCCACTCACAAGGCTTTACGTCTATTTTCATTGTCAAATGATATGTATATATATATGTATGCATATATGTATATATATATATATATATATATATATATATATATATATATATATATATATATATATATATATATATATATATATATATATATGTATACACATATATATATATGTATGCATATATGTATATATATTTATATATTTCATCTGTCTTTACATTGTGAGTTCAAATTACCTTTCATCCTTTAGGGGTCGATAAATTAAATACCAGTTGTGTACTGGTGTCGATGTAATCGACTGGCCACCCCTCCCCCAAATTTTGGGCCTTGTGCCTAGAGTAGAAAAGAATATTACTTGGTATTTCAGTATCTCAGCATGAAGATTCCCTTGTCTTTATAAATTTCCTGAAGAGGTCCCAGTCAGCACATTGCATCCCACATTTCAAACTCATATTCCCCATTCTATGCAGATCCTCCACATGTCTGTTTGGTCCATATATTTCCAGAACTTACATGCTTATAATCCTTTATGTTATACCATCATCACCATCATCACAAAAATCAATAATTATTATGAAGCTTTTATATTCCTAACATTTACTCTATGTGCTATTGACTTATTCATATTATTTAATTAACATACTTAAACATCCATGCATTTATGTATTTTTCATATGTCGAGTTCAATACATCACTTTACTGATGACAAAAAAACAAAATTTAAAATTTAAATTTAAGGTTGTCCATTCAAAATATTACCTTTAATATAAAATAAATTTAGCTTAAATACATATTCCCATTGAAAGGATTGGGAAGAGTTATTAACTTTACCTCTGTTTTCATTGTCAAAAAAAACAAAAAAGATATTATATTAGGCGTTTTTTAATTAGTTGAAAAGTATTGAAATTTAGTTTGTCATTCTTAGCAAAGGCTTAATAAATCTGAATAATTTTTTAATATTGTTTAACTAAAAAGTGGATCAACAGAGAGACGTGGTTCTTATTAAAATATAGACTGACAAAGTTTTGTAATCTCTACAATGTTTTCAATGACAATGTAATTTTTTTAAATGTTAAATATATTTTATGCAATGAAGATGAGAAGTCTAATGATTTAGTCACTTCTTTTGAGAGGGAGAGAAATTGTAATAAATATCGTAACACATTGTTGCAGTGTTACTGCCTTTTTTTTTTTTTCTTTCAAGGACAAATATCTAAACAATTAGGTGTCTCTTCTTACTCAACATAAAATATATTCCACTGTTTGAACTATTTTTATAATGCTTTTCTGAGACAGAACATCTCTTATTTCCCTGGATTTCCCTGTTCTCTATGGTAATTTTTACCTTGCTATTGCAAGTGCTCTTACGATTGTTATAGATTGTTAACTGATTATCAGTTTTTGCTTGGCTCTCTGTCGGTTATGATGACAAGGGTTCCAGTTGATCTAATTAATGGAACAGCCTGCTCATGGAATTAACATACAAGTGGCTGAGTACTCCACAGACATGTATACAATTAATATAGTTGTCAGGGAGATTCAGAGTGACACAGAGTGTGACAAGGCTGGTCCTTTGAAATTCAAGTACTATTCATATTTGCCAGCTGAGTGGACTGGAGCAAGGCAAAATAAAGTGTCTTGCTCAAGGACACAACACATCACCAGGAATTGAACTCAGGCCTTGTGATCATGAGCTGAATACCTTAACCACTACAGTTTTTGCTTAAGTAATGCTTAAACAAATTCTTTCTGCATCCTGTATTAATATCTATGCATTCCTTCTTTGCATGTTCCTGATATATTCCCTGTACATACATACAATGATCCAGTGCTCTAGTGATGACACATTCATGCATTAGTTAATTTAGTACATAGAAACAATCCACAACATCCACCACTCTTACTTTAATACTGAACAAAGATCTGAGTTTTTGTCAACTTTTCACCATTTGCTAAAGTTCCTGATGTATTCCTTCTTTGCATGTTCTTTATATATTCCCTGTACATGCATACAATGATCCAGTGCTCCAGTGATGACAGATTAATGCATCAGTTTATTTAGTACATAGAAACAATTAAATTTAAATAATTAAATCTTACAGAGAAAATCCACAACATCCTCCACTCTTACTTTAACATGGAACAAAGATCTAAGTTTATATCAACTTGTCACCATTTTCTAAAGTTCTTGCTGGTTAATTTTGTACAAAATGAATTTGACGTCTTTAACCACATAACAAATCAGGTAGCCAACACCTTCAAATATCCAATTTTCCATTATGTTTTCCTCATTGTTCCTTTGAAAATCTGCTGTGCAAAGAATAAGTTGATGCCCAGCAAAGTGTGTTGGTAGATAATCTGGTGGTGTTTATCTTCTTTCCAGTTATGATTGGCTTTTGGTTTCTCTGTGAGAAGCTCTTTTGCCTTTGGCATAATATATTTTTTACCTGAACTGGGTGCTATACACCTCCCTTACATGCTAAGCTGGGTCAAGAAACTGGCTTAGATGTAGACCACCCAACTGTGAAACAAGTTGTTGGTAGTACCTGGCTTGTGGCTTCATTATTTTAGTATTGCTGATGAATAATCAGTCGCATGAAACTTTTAAGTCTTAAGAAGTAATCCACTTTTTAGCAATATACAATTCTCACAGAATCTACACAATTCCAACAAAGATGTGTTTTAAACACTTTACCCTTTATCATCATTAATATCCCTTCTCATTTTTTACCTTCTAGCTTCTACTCCAACAATCCTTCTTACTGCACTTTCTGTCAATGACTTCCTTATAATTCCTCTCCACCATTGTCTATTTCTTTTCATGTTCCTTTTCCCACACACATCCAAATGTGGCCGATGCCAGTACTCCCTTACTGGCCCCCATGCCAGTGACACGTAAAAAACACTATTGGAATGTGAACGATGCCAGGCCCACCTGACTGGCTCCTGGCATGTAAAAAGCATCTGCTACACTCTCGGAGTGGTTGGCATAAGGAAGGGCATCCAGCTGTAGAAACATTGCCAGATCAGGTTGGAACCTGGTGCTGCTGCTAGCTCTTCAGACCTCAATCAGACTGTCCAACCCATGACAGTATGGAAAGCAGACGTTAAATGATGACGATGATGTATATATACAGGGTGTGATGGGTAAATTGCTGCCATTATATATTCCTAATTTCACGCATGTGCATTGTTTGTTTTTGATTTTGTCGATTACACAGTATAGTAAGGTCTGTTTGGCACTGTCTGTAAGAAAAACAGCATCATGACTCAATTCGCTCTACCAGAAGTTTGGAAACAACATACTGTACTGCTTGGCATTCGAGCTGGAAGCTCCAATACAAACATTTCAGAGTGTTTGGGTGTCAATCTGAGAACAGTACGATCTTAGGACATGTACCAAGAGTGATAAAAACCAAACATTGAATCAACATCATTGTGTTTGGAGTGATCAGTGATGATGGCAACGTTATGCTTCCATTTATCTTCCCACACAGCCTCAGACTCAACACGGAGACCTACATCAAGTGCCTGGAGGAGGTAGTGCTACCCAGGATCAAGAGGGTGGCTGCTGGAAGACCCTATGTCTGGCAACAGGACTCTGCACCATTCCACACAAGCAGGAGAACTTAGTCATGGCTGTCAGACAATTTCTGTGACCACATCACCCCTAACATCTGGCCACCTAACTCCCCAGACTGCAACCCTCTTGATTATTATGTTGGGCGAGAGAGCAACAAAACTCCGTGTAACACCGAAGATGAACTGAAGGCAAAGATATTATGGAAGCATTCACCAACTGAAACAAGGAGACCATCCAGAAGAGTTGAGGAGATTCTGAAGTCATCTGGAGGGCGTGGTTGAAGCCAATGGTGATTTTATTGAATAAATTTATTCTTTAGTATTTCAAGATAGTTTTATGTAATTTTGGTAAATATATCTGTTAAAATGAGATGTCAGTGTTATTTTCACACACACACACACACACACACACACACACACACACACACACACACACACACACACACACACATGAAGCATGTTTGCGTGTATGTCTTTATTCAGTTTTATTTCAAGATTTCTTGCCAGTAGAGAAAGAGCCTGTTTTTCACCTAGATCCAAGGCTTCTTCATTGGAATTCTAATAACACAAACAGGATACTTTAGCATGTATGTGTGTATATGTGCAGTGCTTGGAGTCAGTGCATGTGCAGATTTGTATATTTTGTGTTATGTCTGTAAATTCTCATGCATATAGTTGCATGTCTAGACATGTGCATATATACTTAAATGATAAACTTCTGGAAAGTTTTACAAACTTCAACAGTTCCAGTAATGGATGGGATCTGTAGACTTCTAATGAGCTTTCTCCTTTCTGGTTTAGAGAAGCCTAATTTCACAAGATTTGTACCTAGGCAGTGTGTTACATATGTATGTTATTTCTTTACTACCCACAAGGGGCTACACACAGAGGGGGACAAACAAGGACAGACAAACGGATTAAGTCGATTATATCGACCCCAGTGCGTAACTGGTACTTATTTAATCGACCCCAAAAGGATGAAAGGCAAAGTCGACCTCGGCGGAATTTGAACTCAGAACGTAGCGGCAGACGAAATTCCGCTATGCATTTCGCCCGGCGTGCTAACGTTTCTGCCAGCTTGCCACACTATGTGTTACATATGTATGTGTGTATGTATTTAGTGAAGGTAAAGAACATAGTAGTTACGGTATTTGTTTCATGATCGTAAGGTCATGAGTTCAATTCCTGGCAACGTGAACAAGAGATTCTTTTTCACATTGCTCCAGTCAATTCAACTGGCAAAAATGGGTTGTACCTGTAATTCAAAGAGCTCTCCTCAGCTGCATAAATAAATAAATAAATAGAATTAATTTAATCAGATGGACACATTTATATAATTTTACCTAAATCCTCTAAGAGGGTAAAAAGACAAAGTCCATGGTGTATTCACTTCAGCTTATATATATATATACACACACATATAAATTATAAGGCACAAAAAGAAAATGACTCTCCCTAGACACAATAGAACACACATATAAATATACACATATACAAATATAATTATATATACATATATATATGCACACACATAAATAAAAATATAAATATATCATCATCATCATCATCATTATCATCATCATCATCATCATCACCATCGTCGTCGTCGTTGTCGTCGTCGTCGTCATCATCATCATCATCATCATCATCATCATCATCATTTAATGTTCGCTTTTCATGCTGGTATGGGTTGCAAAGTTCAACTGAGGACTGGCAGGCCAGGAGGCTGGACCAGGCTGCAATCTGATCTGGTAAGATTTCTACAGCTGGATGCCCTTCCTAACGCCAACCACTCTCAGAGTGTAGCCAGTGCTTTTTACGTGCCACCGGTACAGGAGCCAGTCTGGCAGCACTGGCATTGACCATGTTTGAACAATGCTCTTTATGTGCTATCTGCAAGGGAGCCAATCAGATGGCACTGGCATTCGCCATGCTCAAATGGTGCTTTTTACATGCCACCAGTATGGGAGTCAGTCCAGCAGCACTGGCATCAACCACTGGATATATATATATATATATGTATGCTCCGTTGGATGTGTAATGTCAATGTGAATACCCGTCAGAGTGTAAGTATCTTGAGAGAAAAGCTGAACATTAGAAGCATCAGTTGTGGCGTGCAAGAGAGACGATTGCGCTGGTATGGACATGTGGTGAGAATGGAGGAGGATAGCTGCGTGAAAAAGTGCCACACCCTAACAGTTGAGGGAACCCGTGGAAGAGGTAGGCCCAGGAAGACCTAGGCTGAGGTGGTGAGGCAAGACCTTCGTACATTGGGCCTCACCGAGGCGATGACT
>NC_068984.1:131680933-131681782 GCF_001194135.2 Octopus bimaculoides | reverse complement strand
TATATATATATATGTATATGTATATATATATGTATATATATATATATGTATATGCATGTATATATATGTGTGTGTCTGTGTATATATGTATATGTATGTGTGTGTATATATATATATATATATATGTGTGTGTGTGTATATATATATATATATATATACATGTGTGTTTGTGTGTGTATGTATTTGTGCATGTATTTATGTATATATCGTACATCTATCTGTCTATCTATCCATCTATATATGTATATATATATTAGGTATATGTGTGTGTACACACATATACAACACACACCTCACACACACATGTGTTGTTGTTGTTGTTGTGTATGTGTGTGTCTATAAGTAAAATGACAAAACAAAAAATATTCAATTTGACGAAATTTTAGTTTTGAAATTTGAAATTAATGAGAAAAAAAAATCATTTCTTTAGTGTATTTATTGATTTTTCTGGTGATTCTCTGAAATTTACTTGAGGTACAAAATGTAATGGAAAACATACATGCCAAAATATGTTGTGAAGTAAATTTGATGGCAATTTTGTAAACTTGCTATTCTGAAGCTTTGATAGATGTCTTTTTTTGACATCGTTAAATTTTTAACGTTGCACAGGACTTACTGTGAGATTCTCGATGTGATTCTTTCAGCGTTTGGGCTTGTAATTTCAGGTAGTAAGAGAAAAAGAAGAATTATTGCTTACTTTCTCTGTGATGTCTAAATGAAGTATAAAAGAATCGAGGTTTTATATATGTATTGACCACCACTTAGTGACTGGAGTTTGTTAGATGGCAACTGTGCCCAATCCAACTACATATATATATATATATATATATATATATATATATATAGGTG
>NC_068984.1:131680062-131680888 GCF_001194135.2 Octopus bimaculoides | reverse complement strand
ATATATATATATATATATATATATATATATATATATATAGGTGTAGGAGTGACTGTGTGGTAAGTAGCTTGCTTACCAACCACATGGTTCCGGGTTCAGTCCCACTGCATGGCACCTTGGGCAAGTGTCTTCTACTATAGCCTCGGAAAGCCTTGTGAGTGGATTTGGTAGGCGGAAACTGAAAGAAGCCCGTCGTATATATGTATATATGTATGTATGTGTTTTTGTATCTGTGTTTGTTCCCCCAACATCGCTTGACAACTGATGCTGGTGTGTTTACGTCCCCGTAACATAGCGATTCGGCAAAAGAGATCGATAGAATAAGTACTAGGCTTCCAAAGAATAAGTTCTGGGGTCGATTTGCTCGACTAAAAAGGCGGTGCTCCAGCATGGTCACAATCAAACGACTAAAACAAGTAAAAGAGTAAAAGAGTATAATTCAAAATTTTACAAAAAGTAAGGAACAGAAGGTGGAGACAAACAAGGTGTTTTAGGTTGATGCTCAGGGAAAATGGAAGAGTCTTTGATCTTCAGCAGAAAGTAATGTGAAGAGAACTCATGGGGAGAGGCAAAAAACAGAGATTAATGGTTTTACCAGTTTGATCCTGTCAGACTGAACTCTTAGACCCTAATTTCTTCTCCTACCTTCTTCTCAGACCCTTGAACCTTTACTGAACCATTTTACCACTACCTGAATTACTGTTGAAACTTTATGCTTCTTAGACTCTACCATTATGGACCTTACAGTACACTATTGTTGATTTCACACACACACACACACACACACACACACACACACACACACACACACACACACACACACACA
>NC_068984.1:131672834-131679660 GCF_001194135.2 Octopus bimaculoides | reverse complement strand
TATATATACATATGTATGACGGGCTTCTTTCAATTTCCGTCTACCAAATCCACTCACAAGGCCTTGGTCGGCCCGAGGCTATAGTAGAAGACACTTGCCCAAGTTGCCACGCAGTGGGACTGAACCTGGAACCATGTGGTTGGTAAGCAAGCTACTTACCACACAGCCACTCCTGCGCCTATATATATATATAAATAACTAATGCACATTCAGTACAGGAAATCACCAACAAGTGAAAAATATGTAAACACACGAGAGATAAGTACAGGGCAAAATACCAAAAGAAGATAACTCCTTGCCAGTGTCACATTAAAGCACCCGCTACACTCCCGGAGTGGTTGGTGTTAGGAAGGGGAGACCCCCAAAGTATTACAAATGTGGTGGAAGAGGGCACTTGAGAAAGAAATGCCCTAGAGTTGCAGTGGAAACTGTAGAGAAAAGTATTTAGGAGAATATAATGGTGGAGAAATGGCAGAAACAGATAACAGAACAAAGCGGGGAATTCGCAGAGGTAAAAGCAATGAAAGCAAGAAAAAGAGAGAGAAGGAAGTCACCAAAGATAGTGGAATTGAAGTAGCACAAAGCAATGGAAGAGGTAACCCAACCTACGACGAGAAACGGGGAAGATTTACCAGTAGGATCACCAGTAAAGGACTTACAAGTACAGAAACATTCAGACCCGCAGACACTCAAACACAAAGACATGCAAAAGCACAGAAGTATAGACGAACAGAAATAAGATAACTCAGAATTACGGAAACCTAAAGACGTAGACACACAGACGAAACATGCAGAATTACAGTCAAACGAACACACAGACGCACAAACACACAAACACACAGATACAATCACAAGAAAGCCAAAAACTGCAGAAATACAGAGACAAAAAGTGCCAACATGCAAAATCCTGAAATCGTGATACACAGATATTGTTTTGAGCTGGGTCGGGGTGCTAGATTCCCTTGTTCGAAAATATAAGGAGACAGATCATGTCGTATAGCCAGCTGGAGACGATGTCTCCTGGGGCTAAATTACAGCAACTCGCATCCTAAACCAGGACTGCCGAGATTTATAAAAAGTAATTTTCTAAGAAAATTATTTTTCCTAAAGAAAAATTTGGATTGGGTCTGAGTATCAAAATATACTCAGAAACATTTTTATTTTATTTTATCTATTTATTTATTTATTTATTCAGAGAGGAAGAATAAAAAAAATTAAAAAATGAATGTGTATTCAAATTAAAATGTGAATTTTTTTGTAGACTTGTAAGCTCCTATGTTTTAAATTGTTGTTATTTATATACAACTTGCAGAACTAATAATGCACAGGTATTGTATCTATTGTATCTACATGAGACAAAAGGTTGTGATCTGAGGGAGAAGTAGCTACTATTTCTAATATGATTAACTTCTACATGGTGGTATCACTTGTTCGTATGTCCATATGAGACAGAAAATTGTGATTTGAAGATTTTTGCTGCAATTTCTAATATATTTAACAACCACATTGATGTTTTACTTATTGGTTCATATAAACGTAGTAAGACAGCTGGGTATTGTTGGAAGAGAATTTGGCCTTAGGTTCCTGTTGATTATTTTCTATATAGATTCCTTTAATGTTGCATTGCTTTTACTGGTTCCATTGTTTTCTTGTTGATGATGATATTGTTGGAGTTGTTGCTGTTGTTGTTGTAGCCTCCAAGTCAGAAAATAAAACAGTTTTTAGTAAACAAGTGAGAAGTGAAAGAATTGATAACTGGTAATGATCAGTAATAACATAAAACAGAAGTAAAAGCTTTCCTTCTAATCTGTAATAATCACCGATAAAATGAAAGTGGAAGAATTTTTTTTTAATTTTGTTGATAGATTGAAGAATTTGCTGACTGAGACACCTGAAGCACCTTTAACAATCAGGGAGATAATTAATAAAGAAGACCTGACTAAAAGGAATTACAGCAGAATTTCAGAAATAGATGTGCCATATCTCATGTGAGTGGAAAAGAGTAGGGGAAGGGTTTTTTTTGTTTTGTATTTATTTTCATAGTTCATACAATTCTAGATTCTGGAAAAATTTGTTTTCCAAACATTTCAATTATCTTACATTTTTTGTCCCCTGTTTCCATAATCTTTTCCTTCCCTATTTTGTATGGGACATCTATTCAAAAACTTCACCAGAATGTTCAGATATTTAATCCTGTTTGTTGTATTGTCACCATTGTCATCATCATTGCCGTATAACAACTGTTTTATCTTCTTGCATGGGTTGGATAGATTGACAAAATCTCGCAACCTGCAGGGCTGTATCGAGTTCCAGTGTAAGTTTGAGCATGATTCCTAGGCTTGATGCTTTTCCCAATGCTAACCACTTTACAGTGTCTCCTGGGTGTTTTTCATGCTACTGACACTAGTGTGGTTGCCTAGTTACTTGCAAGACAGGAAAAGACACCTTCATATGGAGGTGTCTGTTTCTGTACCTGAAAAGTCTTACTTTCAGTCTTGTTGACAGAGCAGTGACTGCTGTAACTGTAGAGACCCACCTGTGAGTGACAATCCTAGTTGCAGTGACTGCATCTAAAGGAACTGTCTGCTAGTCTTGTCCTAGTTCTGTTTTCCCATCAATTTTGCTCTTCATCAGCAATCCGAAGCCTCTCCTCTTATATTTATAATTCTTTAGCATTTAATCTGGTCATATCTAGCCTAAATATTCTACCTGTTTTATGTTCAGACTGGCCAGATTCAACCTCTCACACCTACCTACATCATCATCATCATCATCATCATCGTTTAACGTCCGCTTTCCATGCTAGCATGGGTTGGACGATTTGACTGAGAATTGGTGAACCAGATGGCTACACCAGGCTCCAATCTGATTTGGCAGAGTTTCTACAGCTGGATGCCCTTCCTAACGCCAACCACTCCGAGAGTGTAGTGGGTGCTTTTACGTGCCACCGGCACAAAGGCCAGTCAGGCAGTACTGGCAACGGCCATGCTCAAAATGGTGTATTTTATGTGCCACCTGCAGAGGAGCCAGTCCAGGGGCACTGGCAACGATCTCGCTCGAAAGTCCTTACACATGCCACGGGCACAAGTGCCAGGAAGGCAATGCTGGTAACGATCATGCTCAAATGGTATAGTTATTTTAACTCAAGTATAGTTATTTTAACTCAAATGAATCAAAACAAAAGGCACCAATGCTGTTCCTAATATTTTTATGAAATTAGATCAATTCTACATTATTTTTATGGAAAAATATTCTAAATTCTTCTGAATGAAACTGTAGATGAAGAAGCAAAAGTTTTCTGTCCTGGCAGCAGTTCAGAAGTTCATTTGTTCGCCTAAGAGTTTCGCAGTAATTACAAAGAATATTCATGTTATCACTACTACAATCACTACTGCTGTCGCCATCAACCAACATCCCTACCTATATCTCTATTACTTCAACAATAACCTGTGAAGGTGTGTGTGTGTGTGTGTATGTGTGTATGTGTGTGTGTGTGTGTGTGTGTGAGACTACGTATATTGTTCTTTATTTTTTTTCCATTCTGACTATTGCCATCTCCTTTACTAAATACTTCTGTCTTTTTTTTTTTTTGCCTAACACTTCACTCAGTATAACTCTTCTTCTTCCTTCACCTAAAAGTCTCTTGTAAGAGCATCACAGATGTACATAAGTTCAAGCATATTTATATTATACATTAGAAATATTGAAGATGTGCACTAAAGATAGAAGTTGTATAGTGTATAGTGTATATATTGTTCAAGACTGGTACTTAGAAAACTTTAGATATTATTAACATTCACAGAAATATAAGCTTATGGAATTTGTGGTCAGTAAATCCATGAAATGGGATAAAACAGAGAATTTGCTTTCTGTGAAGAAAAATGTAAAACCTCAAAAGTGTGAATGTTCGTTTAGTTTCTGGATTTGTATTTAAGACTCTAAATGATTTAAAAAATCAGTTGGGGATGAAAATTCATGTGGACCATCAGATTGCAATGGAAATTTTAAGATATATTCTTTTACAATCTACAGCATTGGGTTTCTGATGGTTTTAAGCAGGTTTGAGGTACTTTTTAAATGCTCGGCTATTTGTCAGCTAGTTAAACTGAGATGAGAGTGATATGCAAAGCTTGCAAGGAAATATGAACTTGCAGTCCACTCAACCATCACATTTCTTCATATAAAAGTAGAAGCCATCAGGTTGAAAACAAGCAAGCGAGACATGAATCACTTAGTGACTCAACAAAATGTGTTGATGTCTGTTAAATGAATTTCCTTGAACATTCTGTAGTAGTGAAACATCTGGTAGTAGAGATATACAGCCATATATAACCTCTAGCTGTACAATTTGAGAAAAATGACTTAGGTATGGATATGCTAAGATAAATGTATTGAAATCACTTTGGTAAATTGTAAAACTGCTAAAATGCTTGAAGGGTTAGGCTATATAACAAAGTAGATGTTATATGCAGGAAGAGTAAAAGATATATAAGATGCTATAGAAGATTAGATCTATAAAAGACACAGATACATTTATTTAGGAAAATAATAGAAATTACTATAAAATTTCATTTATTTTTTTATTAAGCTAACATTCAAGAGTTATTTAGCATTAATGTCTAAAAATTTATTTCCATCAAATGAAAGTCTCGAACCATAAATCATCTTCGTAATTTTTTTTTTAGATAAGATTTCCAGTCTTGAAGCAGAATTAATTACAGTAGGATATTATTAAATTTTTAACTGACTCTTTGTGTGTGTGCGGTGCAAATATTAGGTTTCGGTTTCTGTGGTTCTTTATATTGACCACACACATATATATGCATTACATTACCAAAACCACATCCCAAAAAAATATCTTTCCTCTACTGAATCGGAAACTTCTCAATTTTGCAGCCCTGTCCATGTGGCCTAGGAATTAAGTTGTTGCGCCCATGATTGCAAGATCATGGTTTCAACTGGGCGGTGCACAGTGTTCTTGAGCAAAACACTTCAATTCTCATTGCTCAACTTCAGTTAGCAGTAGCTCTATAATGGACTGTTCCCCCTGTTCAGGGGGAATGCTTTGATCTTGGTCACTTATCCCATGGAAACCAGGTAACGTCCACTTGCTGACCCTCTACAATTGCTCAGTTGCAACACACATTGCAATACTACGTCAGTATCTGTGATGTTACTGCTACACACACGCATGCACACACACATGTGCATGCACACACACACACACACATGTCATGAATGTATTCCGTGACATGGTTATCTGTGCTGTTTCTTTTCTTTCTCTGCTTGTCTAATTGCTCGTACTCCTCTGAATTTGCTAGCAATGTACCACCACTGGCCAAACTCATCACTTTCACTCATCATCCCTATTTGTCCTGCCAGGTAAACTAAATACATTTACTTACCTTTGTCATAAGGACATCAATTTTCTGTCCCCCTCCCCACTGCATGTACAGCCATCACAAGGTGTAGTCCCTATTCATATTGTATATTGTGTTTTTAAATTATATATATTGTATGTCAATCTTATTTTTAGATTTACTCAGTTTTTAACCAATTTTTAATTTCTATTTATTTCTCTTATTTTAATTTTTTTAAAAATAGATGAGGGGTGGATAGAACTCCTGTTTTCCCCAAGCCATGGTGAAGGCAGTCTATCTAGGAGAAAGTAACTCTGAATTTAAATACTTCACTGCTGTCTTGTAGTTAGCCTTTCGTTGGGCAAAGACTGGGAGAAGAACACTCTGATATAAAACCTGCGACTGCAACTGCACCCAATGATGTCGACTTGCTCTTCTTTTTGGATCATGCTTTGTAGTTTAGAGAGTGGGAATGGTTGCTGTGCAAAACTTTTCCTCACTTTAAAAAGTGTCAAGCACAGGTATTGCTGGAGAGGAAAAAGAAATGGATATTTTGTATGTCCATGGCTAGCCGAAGCTTAAAAAGGCACATCTAAACAATGCAAGTTCATATTGATAATGAAATAAATGGCAAAAAGAACTCTGAAACATTTTGTTCTGTGGTCTGGCCCAGCAGGTGTCCCAGTGCACCACAGCCTGGATGTGGTCGTCATCCTGCAACTGTGAATAAATTCAAGTTAAGATGCAAGCCTATGAATATAGGATGTTGGAATGTTCGAACGTTATTAGACAATGATTGTCTGAAATCTCGTCCAGAGAGAAGATCCGCGCTTGTTGCAAAAAAGTTACAGCGATATGGTATAGATTGGCTTGATGTGTAAAACGTGGAAGGGTGTGCCTCTCAGTTGGAGGTCTAAAAAAACATGTTAAGAGAGTGCATATGGTGGCACCTATTTCTCCTGCCAGCCAGCACAGTTGTCTAATATGTAATAAAATGTGTAAAAGCTTGGCCGGGCTTAAAAGTCATATAAGGGCATCACATGGCAACAATCATGAATCATTTCAGTAAGTCTTCTTGCCAATGGCTCTTGTGTAATGAGGATGCAGCTGTTATATATACATGCATGTATATATGTGTGTGTATGTGTGTGTGTGTGTGTGTATGTGCATATATATGTATGTATGTATATATGTATATATATATGTATATATACATGTATGTATATATGTATATATACATGTATATATATGTGTATATATATGTATATAATATGTATATGTATATACATATGTATATGCATATATATATGTAGATATGTATATATATATGTGTATATATGTATATATATATGTACGTATGTATATATTTATATGTAAAGCGGACGTTAAACGATGATGATGATGATGATGATATGTATATATATGTCTGAACTTTGGTATGTGGTGAAGCAACTGTTGCTGATCCC
>NC_068984.1:131670256-131672702 GCF_001194135.2 Octopus bimaculoides | reverse complement strand
GTGCGGGTGGCACATAAAAGACACCATTTCGAGCGTGGCCGTTTTCGTGCAGGTGACACGTAAAAGCACCCACTACACTCTCTGAGTGGTTGGCGTTAGGAAGGGCATCCAGCTGTAGAAACTCTGCCAAATCAGACTGGAGCCTGGTGTTGCCATCCGGTTTCACCAGTCCTCAGTCAAATCGTCCAACCCATGCTAGCATGGAAAGCGGACGTTAAACGATGATGATGATGATGATGATGTAGTTGACTTAAACAATACTCAATGAAAAATCATGAAAGAATTGGTTTTCTTTAATAGCAGTTATTGTATTGTAAATGTATATAATGCAAATGATACTAATATAACTAGAATATTTGCAATATTTGTTGCTTTTGTGGGCAACTAGTAAAACTGTTTCATAATCATATATCTGTGTGTGAAAACAATCAATATTTTAAGTTACCTTATTTAAAAAAAAAAAAAAGTACACCTAAATGCATATTGAAAAAATAGAGGAAGAGTTTACAATGTTATCCAAGCCATTTTCCATTAATACATAAACAACTTGCTTTAGCTAAATGGTCATATGTAAATTTGGAAGAAAATGATCATAATTTATGTATGGATTGTGCATGAAATAAAGAAAACATGTCCTATCTCAACAAAAGAAATTGTAATATCGAGTAAAATGTATTTGAAATATAGATAGAAATATAATGTAGTAAAAAATTGTTCATGTACATGTCTATAACTATCAAATTATCTTCTGCATTTTTGTTTATATTAGATTTCCAGTTATGAAGCAGAGTTAAATTGCAGTGGAATATTATTAAAGGTGTAAATACTCAGTTTCAACTGGTTTATCGTGAACAACAGTTTTATGTGTGTGTGTGTGTGTGTGTGTGTGTGTGTGTGTGTGTGTGTGTGTGTGTGTGTGTTTGTGTGTGTGTTTGTATATGAAAGAGTGAGAGAAAAGTGTATGTGTATATATACAGTGTTAAACACAATTTTGTGGCCACCTATAAAATATGGTTGTGCACTATACAGCAAAATGTCTGGTTATGGAAATGCACTGTTTATTGTTGTTGTTGTTGTTGTCATTGTTGTTTTTAGGGGTTGGTGTGGGGTTAGGGATGAAAAAATAAGATGGTCACTTGTTTTGTTTATAAATAATTGTTTCTGTTCTTGTGTAAAAATGTTGAGAAGCTGAAATACTAACAAATGCTACAAATATTGTATGAGAATAAAAAATGGAAATGAAAAAAAAAAAAAACTGTTGTTGTTAGTAATGTTGCTGTTGTTGCTCTTGTTGTGGTTGTTGTTATGGTGTTGGCAGCGGTGGTGTTGGTGTTGGTGTTGGCGGTGGTGGTGTTGCTGGAGACGGAGTGGTGGTTGGCAAAACAATGCAACTGCTAGCACTCAGTAGTGGATCTGAGTTTGTGTAAGAAACAGGAGGAAGCAGTGTCAGGTGTATTATGCACATGTGGAGTATTGATTAGAATGAAGCAAAAGGACATTGCTAGTTTAGTTGTATCACCTAAACACAAGGACAACAGCAGCAGCAGCAGCAGCAGCAGCACCAGAAACTGCACATATAGCTACTATGGATAAAGCAATCTAAATATAATCAATGTTTCTTGTACAAGTCTTTACTTCTCTGCTTTCTTTCCTTTTTTCTTTTTTTTCTTTTTTCCTGACTGTGCAGCGTGCACTCTTGGGAGTCCGAGTAGATTGCATGTTATAAGTAGGCAGAGTAGCACTGGAACCAAAACTTCAGGATTTGGAGAATGTAATTCCAAACAGCTGAGAAATAATGTGTTACCAATTTTGCTTCTATAAGAGAAGTGATGAATTAAATTATGGTGTAACCTTCTGAAAGGAATTTTAGACATTTGTAGTTTGATTGTGAATAATATAGGAGTAGAGGCATGGTTGTGTGATAAGAATTTTTTCTTCCAAACCACATGGTTTTATGTTCAGTCTCACCTCTTGGCTCATTGGACAATTGTCTCTTACTATAATCCTGGGCTGACCAAAGCCTTGTGAATGGATTTGGTTGATGGAAACTGTAAGGAAACCTGTTGTATGTGAATATGTGTATGTGTGTATGTATATGTATGTGTGTGTGTGTGTGTGTATATATATACATATGTATACATATATATATAGGTATATATATATACCTATATGACCGAGACCTTTGGAAATATGCTGTGCATGAGAAGACCCAGCAAACCAAGTGAGACCTAAATCCAAGGCTTCTGCCAGGGGTGTAGCCAGCCCACTTATGCGTACCTTCCTTCATTGGACACTAAACTCTGCTTGCGAAGACCTGTTGAGGCAAGTGAAATCAAAATCGAACTAAAATTCGACAACTGGCACCCATGCCAACGTCGTCTCCTTCATTGGACACGAAACTCAGCTTGCGAAGACCTGTTGGGGCAAGCAAAAGCGAAATCGTGAT
>NC_068984.1:131668934-131670034 GCF_001194135.2 Octopus bimaculoides | reverse complement strand
AGGAAGGGCATCCAGCTGTAGAAACTCTGCCAAATCAGATTGGAGCCTGGTGTAGCCATCTGGTTTCACCAGTCCTCAGTCAAATCGTCCAACCCATGCTAGCATGGAAAGCGGACGATTTGACTGAGGACTGGTGAAACCAGATGGCTACACCAGGCTCCAATCTGATTTGGCAGAGTTTCTAGAGCTGGATGCCCTTCCTAGCACCAACCACTCCGAGAGTGTAGTGGGTGCTTTTACGTGTCACTGTCACCAATATGAGAGGTGAATATATTTCTTTGACCACTTGACATCCTTAGAATTTCAGTCATTTCTCAGCCTTCATGATGTAGTAATACTTTCAGTGTGGAATGAATTATGTATACACGAATAAGCATGCTATGCAATATACATTTTAATTGTATATTCACAAATCAATGCAAATAAAGAAAAGTTAACTCATCAGATCACTCAAATGTCATGGTAACACCAACAGTTCCAGTCATTACTATGTAGTCTGTTAATGTTGTGGCGAGTGTATAACACTCTCTGACGAGAATAGAGGGGTTCACTACATACAAATAGTAGTGGTCTGGTATAGTCGGTAGTTCATAGTTCGGTCTCCGAAATCCAGGTACAGTTTATAGTTCGAGTTAGTATGCTGGAAATATTGAATGTTGGTTTGTAAAAGATTGTTGGTTCATTACGCGTTTCTTACTGCCGCTGTTTCTATTTTGTATTGTTATAAGACTGTTACAGTGTGTTCTTATTCTATCATCGACAATATCAACTGTACTACGATATTGGAGGCGTAAGGATATAACATCTGTCGACAAGGATTTTCAAAGCTCACGAGTTCACCGAGGCGATGACTTCTGACCAAGACCTTTGGAAATATGCTGTGCGTGAAAAGACCCGGCAAGCCAAGTGAGACCTAAATCCAAGACCTCTGCCAGGGGTGTAGCCAGCCCACTTATACGTACCTTCCTTCATTGGACACTAAACTCCGCTTACAAAGACCTGTTGAGGCAAGTGAAATTGAAATCGAACTAAAATTCGACGACTGGCACCTATGCCAACGTCGTCTCCTTCATTGGACATGAAACTAGGCTTGTGAAAAC
>NC_068984.1:131664196-131668812 GCF_001194135.2 Octopus bimaculoides | reverse complement strand
GGTACGTGTAAAGACATTCGAGCGAGATCGTTGCCAGTGCCGCTGGACTGGCTCCTGTGCAGGTGGCACATAAAATACACCATTTTGAACATGGCTGTTGCCAGTACTGCCTGACTGGCCTTTGTGCCAGTGGCACGTAAAAGCACCCACTACACTCTCGGAGTGGTTGGTGCTAGGAAAGGCATCCAGCTCTAGAAACTCTGCCAAATCAGATTGGAGCCTGGTGTAGCCATCTGGTTCACCAGTCCTCAGTCAAATCGTCCAACCCATGCTAGCATGGAAAGCGGACGTTAAACGATGATGATGATGATGACGTTGGTTATTTGACAATTTGTGCGTCATACAAATTGTTAAATTATGGAGAACCTATTAGCTGCAGTAACACAGCTTCAAGGGAAGCAACAGGAACAACTAAAGGAGTTGCAGAAGCAAATAGTACAACTACAACAACAGCTAATTCAGTTACAGTCAAGGAAGTCCAAAAATTCGGTAAGTTTATTTACACCAGACATCCTGGTGAACTTGATTTCTGAATTCACTTATAATCCAGAGGAGGCTATTATGTTTCCTGCATACTATAGAAGGTACAAGGAAATTTTTAACAAAGATTGCATGTCATGGTCGGATGAGGAGAAAGTGAGGCTATTACTATGCAAGGTAGCTCCGGACAAGCATGAACACTGCTGTAACCTTATATTGCCCAAAAAGTCAAGTGAGATTAGTTTCTAAGAAACTATTGAATTACCATTAAAGATCTTTTATGACAAAAGTTTGTTATTTAACACTTGAATGGAGTGTTGGAACTTAACAAAAAATGACAATGATGACTTTGTTGCATATGCTGGAGCAGTAAACTGTATGTTTGAAAACTTTAAACTTCAGGAACTCACTCAGAATATGTTTAAATTCCTTATCTTCACACAAGGCTTTATGGCAACTGAAGATACGGAAATTCGGACAAGTATTCTCTCAAAAGTGGAGCAAGCAAACCAAGATCCTACAGACCATTGCAGAAGAATATCAAACAATGGTAAACCTGAAGCATGATGTGAAAAAAAATTCAAGAGAAAGATTCCGCAAAAATACAGATGTGTCGACCCGGAAAGTACAACTAAAAAAAGAGTGCCAGGTTCCAATCTGTGTTAAGAATGTGGAGGCCAACACTTCAGAAAAGAGTGTCCATTTAAAAACTGAGAATGCTATAGTTGTCAGAAATTTGGTTATAAGAGATCACACTGCAAGACAAGATTACGAAGGTCAAATGCAAAAAGTGAATGCTGCAAAAACAAGAAAATTCGTACAGGTAAAAATAAATTAAGTAATGACAAAGCACTAACACAATTCTTAAGGGTATATATATAGTATGTTGACCCTTATTGTGGTCGCATAGAGGTGTGTACATAACATGACCAATCCCAGAGAAACATGTAGCTAATCCTTTTACACAAATCTATTGGGTTGGCAACTAAGTTCCTGCCATTTTTTAAAAATTTTGGAATTTATTGCATTTTTAAATTTTGGAATCTATTGTTTTCAAGAATTCTATTTTTGAATCATTTTGGAATTTATTTTGTCTTTTTCTAGTTAATTTTAGTTAATTTTTGTTTATTTTCAGATCATTAAAATGGAATGTAAAGTTAAAAACGAGCATTTTTGACACCTTCTTCTTGCTTTTAATCAAGGTTCTAAGGCCGCAAAAGCTGCTCATGACATTTGTGCTGTGTATGGAGAGGGTACCATAGCTGAAAGAACTGCTCATGATTGGTATGCCAAGATCAAAAATGGAAATTTTGACCTCAAAGACGCACCTCGTTCTGGCCGTCCAGTTGAGTTTGATGAAGAGTGATTAAACCAACTTGTGCACAAAAATTCTCGTCAAACAACAAGGGAACTGGCAGAGAAAATGGAATGCTTCCACACTGCTATAGAGAATCATATTCACTCCTGGGGAAAGGTTCAGAAGTATGGAGCATGGGTTCCGCATGCTTTAAGTGACAACAGTAAAAATCACAATCTTCGCTGGTTTGCTTGCTTGTCACCGCTCAACTCATGGACACAAGCAACGATTTCTTTATCGAATCGTTACTGGCAACATCAATATGAAGCAGCATAAGGAATAGCTTAGCCCCAGTAAATAAGTGACATCACGTGTGAAACAAGATCTTCATCCGTGTAAAATGATGTTGTGCATATGGTGGGACTGAGTAGGGATTATCCATTATGAATTGCTTGAATGGAACCAAACGGTCAACGCAGAACTCTATGTTCAACAGATGGAATGACTCAACATGGCTATTCAAGAGAATAGACCTAATTGGCTGCATGACAACGCCCGCCCTCATATCACCAATATAACCAAGGAAGCCATCCAAATGCATGGCTGTAAAGTGCTGCCACACCCGCCATACTCTCCTGATTTGGCACCAATGGATTTCCACCTCTTTTGATCTCTTTCAAATGTTATGCACGGAGTTTCATTCAAGACCGATGCAGAATTGAGAGCTTGGTTGGATCAATTTTTCAAGTCGAAATCGGGTGATTTCTACCAATGAGGTTGAATGCTGGGAAGAAGTTGTAAACAACAAGAGTGAATACATTATTGATTAATTAGTTATTATTCTTTATTAAACCTTTTAAAAAATTTAAATTTAAAAAAACGGCGGGAACTTAGTTGCCAACCCAATACTATCTCCAAAGAACTGCAGCAATTAATTTGATTTCGCTAAGTTCTTTATCATTTGCACCAATGCATCTTTAATCACACCATTTCCACAAAGCTTTACATTGTGTTCAACAACGATACCAGTGGCAGTCTCTACTTGATGGTCACTTATGATTGTCTGTCAGTTGAATATTCTAATGATCATCTTTTACTTTCAGCATCTTCATGTAAAAAGAACTGTTCAAACACTAGGCCTCGTGGAGGCAGTGACAGGAGACTGAAACCTTTGGCGATATACCGTGCTTGAAAAGTCCTGTCAAGCCAAGTGAAATTGTAGTCATGGCCGATACTGGTGTTACATAACTTGCACCCCTGCCAGCAACATATAAAAAGCACCCACTACACACTTGGAGTGGTTGGCATTAGGAAGGGCATCCAGCTGTAAGAACCATGCCAAATCAGATTGGAACCTGGTGCGGCTTCCCAGCTGACCAGTTTTCAGTCAAACTATCCAACCCATGTCAGCATGGTAAACAGGCGTGAAATGATGATGCTGATGGTGATGATGATATATACATCATCATTTAACATCCATATTTCATGCTATGGATCAGACATGGAGGCAGCACAAGCATGACTGTGTGGCTGAGAAGCTTGCTTCTGAACCATGTGGTCTTAGGTTCAGTCCTGTTTTGTGGTACTTTGGACAAGAGTCTTCTCCTACAACCGTGCACCAACTAATGCATCGTGAGAGGATTTTGTAGATGGAAACTGAAAGAAACACATCATGTATATATGTGTGTATGTTTGTGTGTACCCTTGTCTAGATTTCATGTGATGGTTGTAAATAGGCATCAATGTCTTACCAGCAAAATTGTTTGCATAAAAGGAAAAGTAAATAATATCCCATCCAAAAAGATAAGAAAAGTTCAGAGCGCTACAACTGTTGCTGGTAATAAAGGTTTTTTTTTTCCCCTCAGAGTGAAGAGCAAATTGTATGACACTTGTATTAGGACTGTGATGCTGCATGGCAGTGAGACATAGGCCCTGAAAGCAGTCAAGTGCACAATTAACTATGATAAGTACACTATTGTTTATGACAAGTACACTAACTGTGATAGATATCCTGTTAGCTGTGATAGATGCATTATTAACTATAATAGGTACACTATTAACTATGATAAGTACAGTATTAACTATGAAAGGTAATCTATTAACTGTAATAGATACACTATTATCTTTGATAAATACATTAACCATGAAATCACATGATCCATATATCATTAACTATACTAGATATCATATTAACAAGAGATATATTAAACCATACTTGCTAACAATATTAACCTCAGTAAATATATAAGCATACACTCAACCATGCATCTAAAAGATTGGCATTCAAAGATATAATTTTTTAAAAAACTGTCAAGTTTTATGGCACATTTGAAATAAGAAACCAGGATTTCAGAAAGAGATTTAGTTCAACTCTAACAGTTGTTTGCAGTCCATAAATGCAGGCATGCATTGTGCTTCCGTGCTTTATGTACAGATTGCAGTTATAGAAGAACTTCAACATGATCCAAATCAAGTCTGATGCTTTCATCTAATGTATATCTTATTCCCTGTTGTTTTCAATGTAACATCAATGTGCTGCTACTCATATAAAACTCAAGTGTTATTCATTAGAATGTCTCCAACTATTGTGTGTGTTTACATTGATTATTTGTTTACATCAGTTGGGGATTTAAAACATCTCATAGATGTTATTTGGATTGAAGTCGTTATTTTTTTTAATAATGTATCCTCCTCCTCCTCCTCGTTCTCCTCCTCCTCATCATCATCATCACCACCATCACCATCATCATCATCATCATCACCACCACCACCACCACCACCACCACCACCACCGCCACCACCATCATCGTCATCATCATCATCATCATCTTTATCATTA
>NC_068984.1:131661965-131663091 GCF_001194135.2 Octopus bimaculoides | reverse complement strand
GGTGGTAGTGGTGACGGTGGTGGTGGTGACGGTGGTGGTGGTGATGATGATTGAGTTTGTTGTTGTTGTTGTTTAGCCTCAGGTCAGCTTTGATTGAACATATCTCTGTTGAAAGGCATTCTACTCGTGACCACCTTTTTAATTTATTTTAGACCCCCATTTTATAAAGAGAGAGATATGGCTGCTGTTTCTAGCAATTTCAATAACTTGTTTGTAGCTCCCTCATTGGCTTAAGAGATTTAGCTGCTATCTTTAACAAGTTATGCAAACATATAAGCAGTCTCCTCACTGGCTTGCAGTCATGATGATTTAGAATGGTGATGATGATGGTGATGATGATGATGATGATGATGATGATGATGATGATGATGGTGATGGTGATGATGATGATATTTGTATAAATGCCTCATGATTTTCCCCTGATAAATACTTGATAGCAACTGATCTCTCTTTGATGATGTAGAATTGGTTTTTGGAAATTATTTTTTTCTTTACGCATCCAATCTATCAACTTGAGCTTTGCAGATTGAGCACTGATAAACAATATTCATAGATGAATGTTCTTTAGTATTAATCCACACCTTAGACTAGTGATGGCCTTCCTTCTTTGTTACCAGTTTATCTGATTCCAGAAAGTTCTAAAACATCCCACTTGAACCTACTTAAGTTCTGCTTGCTTCCTGTATTCATGAAAATAGTAACACTCTGCTTCCAAACACTTGTATGCAAAATTTGGATCAACATATGTGACTAGCTTCATGTCTCTTTTCATACACAGGACAACAATCACAAGCTGTTAACTTAATCCACTCTCTCCCTCACTTCTTTCTTTCCTTCTATCTTTTGATTTTCACATATCCAATTGTTATTTTGGAGTTTGCTGAACACTCAAACATTGTTCTAAACTAGAGAGATTATCGTATGTGGCATATGTTTTGACTACACATGGACTTAGATTTAGATTCATGTATTTACAAGGTCTTGGTTCAGTCCCACTGTTTGGCTCCTTGGTTAAGTGTCTTCTACTATAGCTCTTTAGCCCTGAGCCAGCCAAAACCTTGTTAATGTATTTAATTGATAGAAACTGAAAGAAGCTCATGATATATGTATATATATATATATATAT
>NC_068984.1:131658945-131659523 GCF_001194135.2 Octopus bimaculoides | reverse complement strand
AAAAGACAAAGACAGGTGGAGTAGACAACAAAGAGATGTATTAGCTTAACGCTTGGGAAGTGAAAAAGTCTTTAATGTTTCAAGCCTATACTCTTCCACAGAAAAGAACACAGAAAGAAACAGGGAGAGAAAATAAAGAATGTGTAGTGGCTAGCGATCTATCATAGCTTTTATATATACTTTTAAGAAAAGAAAATGGAGATAAGGAAGTTAATTGTTTGTTATTATCAATTTGGACATTCGCTTCTTACAACTGTTTCAATTAATATTCTTTTATTTGATTCAGTCATTTGATTGTAGCCATACTGGAGCACCACCTTTAGTCAAGCAAATTGACCTCAGGACTTATTCCTTGTAAGCCTAGTACTTATTCTATCGGGCTCTCTTGCCGAACTGCTAAGTGACAGGGATGTAAACACACCAGCATCAGTTGTCAAGCGATGCTGGGGGACAAACACAGACACACAAACATATACACACACATACATATATATATATACATATATACAACGGGCTTCTTTCAGTTTCCATCTACCAAATCCACTCACAAGGCTTTGGTCGGCCCACGGCTATAGTAG
>NC_068984.1:131656425-131658935 GCF_001194135.2 Octopus bimaculoides | reverse complement strand
TACATATATACAACGGGCTTCTTTCAGTTTCCATCTACCAAATCCACTCACAAGGCTTTGGTCGGCCCACGGCTATAGTAGAAGACACTTGCCAAGGTGTCACGCAGTGGGACTGAACCCAGAACCATGTGGTTGGTAAGCAAGCTACTTACCACACAGCTACTCCTGCACCTATAATACTCAATAATCTAATTACAAATTTATACATTAAATTTACATTTATGTGACATAAGCATAATTTCATTAGAGAAAAAATAGATGTAACTTTGGATGTAATATATAGGCCTATCATTTTATTTCAGCAGAATAGATAGGCCCACATATAACATCTGAAGGTACCTCTTTTTTTCTCTGATGAAATTATACTTATGTGACATAAATGTAAATTTAATGTACAAATTTGTCTGTTTTCTATGCTGATCTGGCAAAGTTTCTACAGCTGGATGTCCTTCCTAAACCCATCCACTCTGAGAGTGTAGTGTGTGCTTTTTACGTGCCACTGGCACAGGAGCCAGTCAGGTGGGCCTGGTATCGATCACATTTCTGTTTAAGGAGAAATGTTGTATATAAAGTTGAGGTTTCATTCCTTAGTGAATTAAAGAAGATATACATAGGAAGTACGGGGGACTTTAAGACCAGATATAGGGGACACACAGATACATTTATTAATCAAGAAACTAAAAACTCAACTGTACTAGCTACCCACATTGATGAATTAAAAATGTGTAATAAAGAATACACTCTGGATTGGTCTATTATAGCAGAAACCACACCATAAAATACACACACTAGAAATTGTAAATTGTGCACAAAAGAAGCAATCAATATACTCCGTGCTGACAAACAAATTTTACTTAATAAGATTTCGGATGTCATTATTGTTTGTAGACAAATATTTATCAACTTTTAGATTTTTTTCCAAAAATAATTAGTTTATATGATTTTAACCTATTTACCCTTCGTGCTTTTGGATTCATCTTCAAACGCTATTATCTATAGCTTCATAATCTATTTAAACATGTAAATTTAGCTCTTATTATATCATACGCCTGAACAGTATGTTCTGGCACAACATTCGAATTTTAAAAATTCTTAAATTACTCATGTTGCTTATAACTTTATGATTTAAATAACTTTTTTTATAAATCCTTTTAGATTAACTTTGATGAAAGAACTGTAGATGACTGTTAAGATTGGAATTAACTCAACATATATATCAACATATATTTTCTCAAAATGGCCATCAGACTTTCTACCTGCTGAAGATTCTTCTTAAAGTCATCTTATACCAACATTCTCATTTATTTGGATTACCGCTATACACTCACCCTTTGAATACTTTAATATCCTCATTGATTTTAATACGGACATACAACCTCACAAGTACATTTACATATTTATGTATTTTTATATTTTATCATATATATATGGGTGCACCTATGTATACTGTGGAGTATTCCAATGCTTTGAAATATATTGAGTGAATATGAACAGTGACCTTTGAAAACAAGGCTAGAAATTCTGTTTATCAATGTAGAATTATTTCCGGTTCTGGCGTCATTTTTTTTATATATAGGCAGTTCTTCATCTTAGTTGTCCAAAAGAATATCTAAAAATTACTCTACATTTAGACATATCAATAAACGTAACAATACTGGGCTTAGTAAATTAATTTGGTCACTAAAGGAACATAATAAACAATTTGATTTGGAATGGAATATTCTATCTAAATCATTTCCATATGATAAAAGTAAATCTTTTTGTTCGCTCCGTAATAATGAACTGTATTTCATCCTGTTCGCAGAGAATCCTCTTGTAAACACATTTAAAGAAAACGTTTATTGTTGCAAACATTGGCAAAAACATACCTTTAGTTCCTATAAGTGGATTTCTACCAGTCTATAAAATTCGACCTTTAACTGTCTTCTTACATTTCACTTCCACTAAATATATCTATTTCCATGCCTTTTACCCTTATTCCTATTCACCTGTCACACTATATTTCTCCACGTTTAATTTTCCTGCTAATTTCTTTCTTCCTCCTCCTTCTCTTTCTATAAATTGCCTTTGACATTATATATATTAACGTTTTTTTTTTTTAAATAGCGTACCAGCATTCCCTTCATCATATATGCAGTAATCACATTTGGTTAAAATGTCTTATTGATGTGTTTTGTTTCTCTTTTTTACCCTTATGAGAAGATTGCATTGTTTTACATCATTTTATTCCTTCTAGAATAATACCAACGTTTTCTTTGAAACATATGTCGGAAGTATAAAGATTTAAATATCACCCATATTATAAATCCATTTATTCATTTATCTATGTTCTACAAAACCTGGAATTTCTACCTTTATAAGTAGACTGTTACATCCTTGGTACTTGTGTCAATTTTTGTTGCCCTGATAACTATTTATTTATTTTTTCCATGTTATTTGTAAACATTGAAAAAATACACGTACATACATGCATATATGCATATATCCATAATATCCATATATATATATAT
>NC_068984.1:131654556-131655656 GCF_001194135.2 Octopus bimaculoides | reverse complement strand
ATATATATATATATATATATATATATATATATATATATATATATACACGACAGGCTTCTTTCAGTTTCCATCTACCAAATCCACTCACAAGGCTTTGGTCAGCCCGAGGCTCTAGTAGAAGACACTTGCCTAAGGTGACACGCAGTGGGACTGAACCTGGTACCATGTGGTTGGTAAGCAAGCTACTTATCACACAGCCACTCCTGCGCTTATATGTATATATGTATATGTATATGTTTTTATATATATATATGTATGTATGTATAAATATATATATATATATTTATGTATATGTATGTATGTGTGTGTGTCTTTGTGTTTGTCTCCACCACTGCTCGAAACTGTTGGGTTTTTTTTACTTCCCCACAATCTGTAACATAGCAGTCTGGCAAAAGAGACCAATCAGATAAGTACCAGACTTTAACAAAATAAGTACTGGAGTCAGTTTGTTCAGTGAAACCCTCCATGGTACTGTCCCTGCATGTCCACTGTCTAACGACTAGAACAAGTGAAATAAAATGTGAGAAATATAGGGCAGATTCTTTGATCCACATACAACGTCATAATTAGTACAAGTGCTTCAAATCAGGGAGAACATCCACCAAAATTCATCCTAAATCTAGATGGCATTCTGCTCTACACATTTTGATCTCATTGTGAAAGTGCAAACTGTGGTCTGTGAGAATTATTGCCTCACTGTCGTTGAAGTTTCTGAACAGGCAATATGTGCTACATGATTTTAAAAGTGAAATTAAAAGTGCGTCGTGTTGGTGCAAAATTTGTGTCACAGTTTCTTATAAATGAATAATAAGAGAACTAGGTTACTATTAAAAGTTATTCGATCATTTGAATGCTGATGTAAACTTTCTGTAAAGTGACATAATGCATGAGAAAATGTAGGTGTACATTTACATTGTTGAAACAAAAAGGCAGCCTTTCCAGTGGATGAAAATTATTGCCTCACTGTCGTTGAAGTTTCTGAACAGGCAATATGTGCTACATGATTTTAAAAGTGAAATTAAAAGTGCGTCGTGTTGGTGCAAAATTTGTGTCACAGTTTCTTATAAATGAATAATAAGAGAACTAGATTACTGTTAAAA
>NC_068984.1:131652943-131654546 GCF_001194135.2 Octopus bimaculoides | reverse complement strand
ATTTGTGTCACAGTTTCTTATAAATGAATAATAAGAGAACTAGATTACTGTTAAAAGTTATTCGATCATTTGAATGCTGATGTAAACTTTCTGTAAAGTGACATAATGCATGAGAAAATGTAGGTGTACATTTACATTGTTGAAACAAAAAAGCAGCCTTTCCAGTGGATGAGATCAGCATAGAAACAACCAAAAATGCACATCAGAGTTGCTCAAATATGAAGGTGATGATGATTGTCATTTTTGATTGTCATCATGAGTTTGTTACATGTGGTCCAAAGTCCTGAACCAATCAAAACAAACAATGTGCAAGCGGAAGGCTGAGTCAAACAATACCTGGGTATTGCACCATGATGGTATACTTATTTATGCATCAATCTAAATCTGAATTTTTGGCAAGAAATGAAAGAACTCTCATTTTCAACAGTCCTATTCTTTTGAATTGAACCTTGTAGACTTTTGTTTCCTGCTCCCAAAGGTGCAGCCATGGCTATATGGTGTAGGTGCTGGCATGACTGTAGTTGAGAAGCTTGCTTTGAAACCACATACCCTCAGGTTCAGTTCTACTGCACAGCATATTGGGTAAGTGTCTTCTACAATAACCCTGGGCTGACCAATACCACGTGAGTGAATTTGGTAGATGGAAACTATTTGGAAGCCTGTTGTATGTCAATGTGTGTGCATTTTAATGTTTGTTGTACACATACTGCTGTGTTTTTTGTACACATACACTGCTTAGCAGTTCAGTGAAAGGGACTGAAAGAATAAGTACTAGATTTAAAAATAAATACTGGAGTAATGATCTCTCTCTCTCTCTCTCTCTCTCACACACACACACACACACACATACACACACACACATGCACACATGCATGCAAGCAAATATGCAGGGTGGTGCACCACCCTATTAAAAGAAAAGATATTTATATAAAAATATGATAATCTTTTATTCTATTTACATAACTTTCATTATTTTGCTGGTGCATGACTTTTGTGCCACCCTATATATTATGTATATAGTCAAATCGTCCAACCCATGCTAGCATGGAAAGCGGACGTTAAACGATGATGACGATGATATATATGATATTCTCTGACCAGATGCCTCTCTTGTTGCCAACCTTTATCTGTTTCCAAGCAAAGTAATATTTCACCATGGCTAGACATGTTTTTATGGAAGAATAGAAGAGAGGAAAACTATTTGTATGACGGAAATTCTTATTTACAAGTATTCCTAGACAAAGAGACACAAACACACATCTATACAGACACACAAGGACACAAATGTATGCATATGCATGACGTACTTAAAAGGTTTTGTTAGTTTAGGCTGTAGTAGATACTTATCCAAGATGCTATAAAATGGGACTGAACCAAAAACCATGTATTTGGAAGGTACAATACAGTAATGTTTTGCACCTATATATGGAGCGAACACATTACAATGAAGTAGAGAAATTTGAAAAGACAACACGAAACCGGTTATTTCTCAAAATACAATGTTTATATACCAAAAAGATTTTATAACATTTTTCTAACATTTTTCTGACATAATTTAAATATATACTTTAACCATGTAACACAAGCCTTCTGTAGTTTTTTC
>NC_068984.1:131635455-131652177 GCF_001194135.2 Octopus bimaculoides | reverse complement strand
ATATATATATATATATATATATATATATATATACAACGGGCTTCTTTCAGTTTCTGTCTACCAAATCCACTCATAAGGCTTTGGTCGGCCTGAAGCTATAGTAGAAGACAGTCGCCCAAGGTGCCACGCAATAGGACTGAACTCGGAACCATGTGGTTGGGAAGCAAGCTTCTTACCACACAGCCACTCCTGTGTCTCAGGTAATATATATATTTAAATACGAATAATGCAACACTTTTTTGTTGGTTGACTTATTCTAGACTTAAGCAAAATATGTTTAAGAAACATCATTATAATAAAAATAAAAAAGAAAATAATCAATTTTCTTGATTAACCATCCTTATCCGACCTTACTAACTAGTTTGTCTGTGTAAGATATAATTGTTTGTTCTTTGTAAAGTACTTCCCTAACTGCTGCTATCTTACCAGAAAAATGACATCTGTTGTACTTTCTACAGTCTGGTACCAGATCAATCTGAATTCTATGCAACTGAACACTTCCCTCTCATTTGTCTATAGCAGTGCTCTGCAACCTTTTTTTCACTTGCGGTACTCTTATATTCTTTTCAAAATTCAGTGGCACACCTGAGCTAAAAATATAACTAAAAGTATAGGGAAAAAAATTCTATTCAGGTTACACTGCGGCACACCTAGCATCATCTTGTGACAAACCAGTGTGCCGCAGCACACCAGTTGTGGAGCACTGGTCTATAGTATTCAGCTAATCATAGATATTGTAGATGGGAAAGTGACGTACTTCATTGTATTATTATTGGTTACCAGTTCAAGGTAGTGAACTGGCAGAGTTTTTAGCATGCCGGATGAAATGCTTAGTGGTATTTCGCCTGTTGTAATGTTCTGAGTTCAAATTCTGCCGAGGTCGACTTTACCTTTCATCCTTTCAGGTTTGGTAAATTAAGTACCAGTTGAGTACTGGGGTCGATGTAATCAACTATCCCCCTCCTCCAAATTTCAGGCTTTTTGCCTATAATAGAAAGTATTATTAGTTACCAATTCATTTGTCTTTACGTTCTCAGTTGATATGCTGCCAAGGTAGACTTTGGTTTTCATCCTTTCAGGTGCAATAAAACAGGTACCAGTTGAGTACTGGGGTCGATGTAATCAACTATCCCCCTCCCCCAAATTTCAGGCTTTTTGCCTATAATAGAAAGTATTATTAGTTACCAATTCATTTGTCTTTACGTTCTCAGTTGATATGCTACCAAGGTAGACTTTGGTTTTCATCCTTTCAGGTGCAATAAAACAAGTACCAGTTCAGTACTGGGTCAACGTAATCAATTTCCCCATCCCTCTAAATTGCTGGCCTTGTGCCAAAAATTAGAAAGAATCATCAGACATTAGTTAAGTATTTAACCAAATAAATTAATCAACTGTTTGATTAATTGTTTGGTCTATCAGTCAGTCAGCTAGGTTTGTCAGGGTCCTTTCATCGCTGTTTGCAGCCTCATCAATGACATGCCTTCTATACCCCTAATTTGCTTTGGGTCTTTCACCTTTAATAGGGCTTGAAAGTTTGATATTCATAGTTAATTATAGCTGTCAGTTGCGATTTCCTTCAATTGCGCTTCTCTATAACGATGTTTGCTGTAATGGTGCACAAAACACTTTGCATGTTCCCAATAATCTCCAATTATTATTGTTGTTGTTGTTATCATTATTAAGGCCTTTTGCAGGCAGAAACATTAGTAAAAATAAATGCGCCCTTTTAAAGCCTAACCAGGCTCATGGGCCCGGTTTCCCGGTTTCCCGGTTTCAATGGCGTAAGTTTTCCCCAGCTGGACGGGACGCCAGTCCATCACAGCGTTACTCATTTTTGCCAGCTGAGTGGACTGGAGCAACGTGAAATGAAGTGTTTTGCTCAAGAACACAACGAGTTGCCTGGTCCAGGAATCGAAACCACAATCTTACGATCATGATGCTGACACCCTAACCACTAAGCCACGTGTCTCCACAGAAACATTAGTACGTTGAACAAAATACTTAGTAGCATTTCTCCTGGCTTTTTGTTCTGAGTTCAAATGCTGCTGATGTCGACTTTGCTTTTCATCCCTTTGGATTTGAAAAAAATAAGTATTAGTTGATCTCTCAGGTTAATGTTATTGACTTACCCACTTCCTTTAAAAATTGATGTCCATGCACCAAAATTTGAGACTAGTAAAGGCAGTGAGCTGGCAGAATCATTAACATGCATGAGAAAATACTTAGTGACATTTCATCTAGCTTTACACTCAGAGTTCAAATTCTGCTGAGGTCAACTTTGCCTTTCATCCTTTTGGGGTTGATAAAATAAGTACCAGTCAAGCACAGGGGTCGTTGTAATTGGTTATCTCCACCCTGAAAAATTCCAGGTCTTATGCGTGTAATAGGAAAAATGATTACTATTATTAAGGCAGAGAACTGACAGAATCATTATTGTGCCAGACAAAATGATTAGTGACATTTTGTCTGTCTGTGTATGTTCAGAGTTCCAATTCTGTTGAGGTCAACTTTGCCTTTCATTCTTTTAGGGTTGATAAAATAAATACCAGTTGAGCAGTGGAGCCAATGCAATTGACTAGCTGCCTCCCCTAAAAAATTTCAGGCCTTGTGCCTTTAATAGAAAGGATTATTATCATTATTACTATTCTTATTTTTATTATTATTCTGAAGGTGGTGAACTGGTAGAATATTAGAGTATTGCTCAGAATGCCAGGCAGTATTTCTTCTAGCTTTGTATATTCCAAGTTCGAATCCCCCCAAGGTTGACTTTGTGTTTCATTTTTCCAGTTTTGGTAAAATAAAGCCTCAGAGATGGCATCAATTTAATTAGCATGCAAAGACTTCAGAGGAATGAAGCTAGTATGCTCTGTTGGTTGTACAATGTCAGTGTGCATGCATGACAAAGCTAATGTGTAGGGAAAAAAGTTAAGCATATGAGGAATTAGTGTAGTGTGCAAGAGAGTAGTTTGCATTGGTATGGTCGTATGACATATATAGATATAGAAAGTTATATAAAAAAAGTGCTGATAGCTTGTAGTGGATGGAACTTGTGGGAGTAGGAGACATGGGACAAAGTATTGAAGGCTGATCTCAAGATGCTGAGGTTTTTAAGGGAGATCACTGAGTACTGAGATAATTGGTGATTTGCTGTGCTCAAGAAGACCAGTCCATCACAGCAAATATGAGATCCTAAAATCACTTTGCAGGCTTGTGTGTGCAGAGCCATGCCTCACCTCCTTTCTCATTCTGCCCCATCAAGTATTTCTCCCAGTTCTCATCCCTTGACCCCTATCATTCCATTATCTATGGTACTACTCGGCTGTTGAAATCACTTGAAAGCAGAATTGGCACATATTACGTCTCTTCTCTTCTAGTTAAATCCATTCCTCCTCTATTCCCCCACCCTTAGAACCATTTCCATTTCTCGTTTTCATCCCTGTCCACACTATTTGCACCAATCACCTCCTTTTGTGTCTTCAGCCATTGATCTCCTATGCTATTCTTTACACCTCTCTTAACAACTTGCTTTCATTCTCAATGCCCTATCATTTCTACCATCATGCCCCTGTATCTCCCTCTCTACACCTTGCACATCATTCCACTACTTTCTGACCCCCACCTCAAATCACTCCTACATCTCTCACCTTACACTTCTCCCTACTGGTATTTTCCTCAACCACACCTCCACCCTTGTTCATCATTCTCTACTTTCACTTCCATCCCTATACTTTACCATTTATAACTCCCCAATTCACACCCTATGAAAGCATTCACTCTCCCTTCTCCTGACCCACTCTCTGTACCGTCTTTTATGTTCACCTTCTTGCACCTTGAGACTTTGCTCTGGCATTCCATCACTACCTTCCTTTATCTCCTTCTCCTCTATTCTTATCCGTCTCTCTCTATATAAGAGGGTTTAGTCATGTATCTCCTCTATAGGAAGACACTTGTGCTTGTCTCTGTATCTTACTTTACCCCTTCACCATCTGGCATAAAGTCACTTTCCCTACTCAAATGTTCTTCAATTCTTAGCGGAAGCTTTTTTCTTTTCTTCTCCCTTTCCTTCTTATCTTGCAAATTACCCAACAATCTCACTAGTGTTGGTGGCATGAAAAGAAAAAAAAAAAAGCACCAACTATACCCTGTAAAGTGGTTGGCATTAGGAAGAGCATCCAGCTGTAGAAACCATGCCAAAGCTGACACAGGAGATGAAAAAGGCTTTGCAATTTGCAGGATCCTTTCAAGCCATTCAACCCATGCCAGCATGGTGAGCGGTTGTTAAATGATGATGATGATGATGACGATGACGACAACGATCATGATGACAACAATGACGATGATGATGAAAACCTTACTCTTTCAAATATCAGGCTTTTTACCTTTGTCAGAAACAATGATTGTTGTTGTTGTCTGTTGTTGCTGTTGTCTTCTATTCTTATTTGAATGTTGATTGGTTTCTTGTTTTAACACTCAGTTATTTCTCCCCTCTTCAGTCAAGGTGCTATGATTGCCAATGGTGTATTCTTGTTCTCACACCTTTAGTAGAAGAATAAAGTAAATACTTAACTACATACGTATATCAAAACCCACCCCTATATAAAACAAGACAAAACAGAATAAGACGAATTCTTTCGCTCTGCTTAAGATTGATCTTTTTATCTTTTTATCTTTTATTTTCTCGCTTGTTTCAATCATTTAAATGTGGTCATACTGGAGCACCACCTCAAAGGGTTTTTGCCAAACTGATTATATGTCTGTGCACACGTTTGAATGTGGTGTGTGCCAGAGGGTTTGCAAATCCAATGGGGGTCTTAAAAGACATGTTAGGATCCACAATGAGCAGAACTTACCTGCAGGTATTGGTAGTGCAAATCAGAGGTGCAATCTGTGTGGGTGTTTTTTCAAAACACTGTCTGGTTTAAAAAGCCACATCAGACGCCATGAAAGGGCTAAGGTGTAGGTGCAGGAGGTGGTCAAACTCTGTTTAAGGAGTAAACAACCACCATATATATATATATATGTATATATATTCTCAAATCTGTTACTTATTCTATCACATTCATATGCCAAACTACTAAGTTACAGGGATGTGAACAAACCACCACCAGTTGTTAAGTGGTATGAGGACAAACAAAGACATCCCACATAATATAGCCTCATGCTGAATGAGTGGAGTTGGTCAATGGAAACTGATAGGAGCCCAACGTATGTATATATATATATATATATATATATATATATATATATATATATATATATATATATATATATGGGTTGTGTTTGTGTGTGTGTGTGTGTGTTTGTTCTTCCCACCACTGCTTGACAACCAGTATTAGTGTGTTTATGTCCTCATAACTTAGCAGTTCAGCAAAAGAGAACGACAGAATAAGTACCAGGCTTAAAAAGAAAAAAAAGTATTGGGGTTGATTCATTCGACAAAAAATTCTCCAAGACAGTGCCCCAGCATGGTTACAGTCTGATGACTAAAACAAGTAAAAGATAAAAAATATTATTTTTTACTATTTGTGTGGAAGGTTTTCTACATCTGGATGCCTTTCCTATTGCCAACCCCATCCATTTCCAAATAGGGTAATGTTTTCCCGCCTATCTGTTAGGAGGCAGAAGCACTTTATCACACAAGCTACGACAGATCCTCAATATTCGATGGGAAGATCACATTACCAACAATGAGGTTCTTTGCCATGCCTCACTACCAAGCATTGAAGCCACCATTCTTCACTATCATCTCCGCTGGGCAGGTCACGTCCAGCATATGGAGCCCCCTCATCTCCCAAGGATCATGCTCTTCAGAGAACTTGCAGTTGGAACAAGACCCAGAGGAGGCCCGAAATTCTGTTTTAAAGACCAGTTCAAATGGACCCTGACCCAAACTAACATCCAGCCATTCTCATGGGAACAGATTGTCATGGCTAGGACAGCCTGGAGGACTGCTATCCACAATGGAACCAGCCCCTTCGTGCAGAACAGACAACAGAATGAGGAGGTGAAACGCAGGAGAAGAAAGGAGTGTCTTCAACATCCTTGACCCGCACCGACCATCCTGTGCAAATTCTGCCTGTAACTCTTTCACCACTGACTTGGACTCCAAAGTTACATTTGGCACAAACATCTGCTGAGGAGACTGGAGGGACACTGACAAACCCAATGCTCGAATATGAGCTGGAGCTAACATGGCATGATGGGAACTTCCAGTTACCAAATTCAATCACAAGGCTTTTGTCAGCTTGAGGCTATAACAGAAGATATTTACCCAAGGTGCCACACAGTGGGATTGAACCCGAAAACATGTGGTTGAGAAGCAAGCTTCCTAACCACTCAGCAATGACAGGCTTCCACACAGTTTCTGTCTACCATTTTCACTCACAAGCCTGGGGCTATATTAGAAAACTCTTGTCCAAGGTGCTGTGCAGTGGGACAGAACCTGAAACCTTGTGGTCGCAAGCAAGTTTCTTAGTCTCACAACCATTCCTGCACTTATATCCATTTAGTATTCAGTTGTGTCTGATGTAAATTTGTTTTGCTCATCTCATCACTTCGTTAATCACCAAACTGTCTATGTTTACCGATGTATTTGTAATAATTCTATCTCCTAATCTGCATAAATTGGTTTGCTTTGTAATTAAAATAATCTGCTGACCTGGATGTTTTTTTTTACTGAATTGTCCAAATTTCTGTGAGAAACAGATTTGTATATTTGTCACAGAGTTGACTAACACTGACACACTGATGACATGAATGATGGTGGTGATGGTGTTGACAATTGTGGTAGGTGTGGTGGTAGTGATGGTGGTGGTAGTGATGGTGGTGGTAGTGATGGTGGTGGTAGTGATGGTGGTGGTAGTGATGGTGGTGGTAGTAAATGTGATGGTGCTAATTATGGTGGTGATGATGATGGTGGTGGTGTTTGTAGCGGTGTTGTTGTTGTTGTTGTTGTTGTTGTTGTTGTTGTTGTTGTTGTTGTTGTTGTTGTTGTTGTTGTTGTTGTTGTTGTTGTTGTTGTTGTTGTTGTTGTTGTTGTTGTTGTTGTTGTTGGTGGTGGTGGTGGTGGTGGTGGTAGCGCTTGTGATGGTAGTAATGATGCTAATATGGTGATGGTAGTTGTGATGGTGGTGGTGGTGGTGGTGATGGTGGTGATGGTGGTGGTGATGGTGGTAGTGATTGTGGTGGTGTTTGTAGCGGTGTTGTTGTTGTTGTTGGTGGTGGTGGTGGTAGTGATGGTGGTGGTGATGATGATAGTGTTGGTGATGGTAGTGTTGGCAATGGTAGTGGTTGTGATGCTAGTGATCACAGGTGGTGAAGTTGGGAATGGTGATTGTGGTTATAATAGTGGTGGGCTTGTTACTGTTGGCAGTAGTGGTAGTGGTGGTAGTAGTGATGGTGGTAGCGTTAATGCTGGTGCATGTCTGTGTTAGTTAGTTTGTATGTATGTGCATACGTATGTCTGTGTTTGTTAGTATGTGTGTGTGTGTGTGTGTAAGATACTAACAAACTTAGAGTATATTCACTGAAACGTCACCTACACCCCCACTTCATCCACCACCACCACTATCACCGCTGACTTGGAAACATAAAATCCTGTAATATTTCATTATTTACTTATTATGCATCTTTTTTGAATATTTGTTTTTCTTTTCTCATCATAAATTACTCATGAGCTTATCATTATCTCTTGAATTAGGATTGGGCAGGTGAGGTAACTCAGGTATGTAAATGAGAAGAAGATGAGCAAGATTGGAAATCTTCCTGGTCAAATTAATAAATTACTTCAGGTAGTCTATAGGTGAAGGTGCATGGCCTGGCATTTGGAGTGTTTTGATTCCTGGACAAAATATATATTATTATTATTGTGGCATTTCATCTGTCTTTACATTCTGAGTTCAAATTCTGCCAAGGTCGACTTTGTCTTTCATCCTTTTGGGGTTGATGAAATAAGTACCAGTGAAACACTGGGGTTGATGTAATCGACTAGTACCCCTCCCCCGAAATTTCAGGTCTTGTGCCTTTAGTAGAAAGAATTATTGTTATTATTACAGTTGTTATTTAAGTTCTGCATTCAAATTCTGCTAAGGTCAACTTTGCCTTTCATCATTTCAGGATCGATAAAATAAATAACCAGTTGCCCACTGGGGCCAATGTAATTGACTCATCCCCTCGCTAAAATCGTCATCTTCATCATCATCATCAGTACCACCACCACCACCACCACCACCACCACCACCACTATCATCATCATCATTTATGGTTTTGAGAAACACATCAAGTTTCCTTTTCTTACATCAATAAAAAGAATTGGGTTCATTTTAGAAAACATACATAAAAACACCAAAGTTTACAAATACTCACCAATATTTACAGACCCTTGGTGGCGAGCTGGCAGAATCGTTATCCTGCTGGGCAAAACGCTTAGCAGCATTTATTTCACCTGTATTTGCATTGTAAGTATTTGCATTCCATCAAGGTCAACTTTGCCATTTTGGGGTTGAAAAAATAAGTACCAGTTACACACTGGTGTCAATGTAACCAACTTACCTCCCCTCCACTCCTGAAATTGCTGGCCTTGTGCCAAAATTTGAAACCAATGTTTACAGACCCTAGGGCAGCAAGCTGATAGAATCGTTAGGACACTGGGCAAAATGCTTAGCAGCATTTCACCCAACTTTACATTCTGGGTTCAATTTCCAGTACTACTTCTTTCTACAACATGCCTAGTACCTATCCTTTTAGATAATCTATCAAGTTATTTACAAAACTGGATGCGTGCCATTCCAGTTACACCAATTATAGATTTCTTTATTAGGCTGGGGGCTCCAAAAGGGGTCTCAGGGAGTAGTGTTCCTGCCTTCCTGAGCTAGTTTTCCACCATATTTTTAAAAAATCATGGTAGAGGCCTTGGTTTCGGGACCCCTCATGTCTAGAAACTGAGGTTGGTGGGTAAGCAAGGGCAGGCTCTCTGTAGAAAATCCAGCTCCAAAAAAGCCTCATGATAGAAAAGGAGAATGGGCGCCAACCAGTCCAAAGGTTGTAGTGGGCTGCACCTGCCTACCTCGGTTGCTATGGCATTGAGATAGATCCGGTTATCTCCGTTAAAAGGGATAAAACCCAGATTTAAGACACTGGATGATGTTGATGATGATGATTTATTAAATCACGCAGGGCTGAACATGGAGGGGACAATACAATGTAGAATTTTTCCTTTCCAAAAACCGATCAATAGGGATTGAAAATGTTTTGGGACGTGTACACAAGGAGAAAACAAAGAGTTGTTTTAACTACTGAAATTCCCAAAAGGGGGAGAAAATAAAACACTGACTAGGGTTATCCGTGGAAAGAAAAACCTACAAAAAAATACCCAGTTACACCTATTATAAAAGAGATTATGATCACATTCCGAAATTGCTATTATGTATTTAACTAAATAACTTAATCTGTAATTCCTGAGTTTTTCAGCTGCTTTCTCTACATTATAATCATTCTCTATTGTTATGTCAATAATTAATAATACAGTATCATAATTTCTCACACTGGAAATGAAATCAAGCTTATTACATGTCATTTACTACACATATTTGTTCCCACTTAAATGTTCTGCTATATTTTTACTATATGTTCTCTTAGAACATATATATTCTTACTACACATAGTTTACTGCACATAGTGGTTAGAGTGTTCGATTCCTAGATTGGGCAGTGCCTTGTGTACCTGATCATGTCGCTACAACTTGTAGTGGTTTTGGGCAAGTCTATGGCATTTGTTTGTGATTTGGGCAATGGTTTCATCCACTCTATTGCAGATGCGGCACAGCAGAGATATTTGCTCATTCCTAAGATTGACTCTCCAGTTCATGGCCAAGGCTTGATTTTGTGTTACCAGTATAGTACTCTCAGTTTCTTTTTTTAGTGTTCTTTTCATCAGCCAATCCCGCCTATTTTTCCCAGCAGGCCTTTGATACTGTGAATAGGGCCTTGCTATGGAAAATACTTGGCAAACTTGGATGTCTGGATCACTTTGTATCTGTAATTAAATCATTTCATGATGGGTTAGAGGCTTGGGTCAATGCTGGTGGTGGCATGGCGGGATCCATTCCTGTAGAGAATGGTGTCAAGCAGGGTGACATCCTTGCCCCAACTCTCTTTTCGTTGTACTTTGCTGCTGCTTTTACTCATGCTTTTGCTAAGGTTAGCTCTCTGGGAATATATGTCAGGTATATAAAGAAATTGGTATGTGTAAAAGAGGTTAAAGGTGATTAAAACTAATACATGTTGAAGTAAATGTTGAAGTATCCAGTTTGACCAAGTTACTTGCTGTGTCAGGTAGAATTAGAGCTGAAAGTAACACCACAGTAATTTAGTTTTTCATTCTGGCTGTTATGGTTTATCATGTCATATTTAAAATGATGAGCTTCTGATAGAATCAGGCTCTGGAAATGCTAATTATGAACTTTCAATGCACTGCTCTTCACTTTACTTCAAATGATTCAATTATTACATAGTAAATGTCTGCAGTTTTTGACTTTATCTGTGAAAGTCTGTAGAAATTATACTTATGCATTTAAATTCCTCATTGTCTACCATTTTTCAGCACACAAGAGACTTCATACAGACATGTGATGAGTACTTACTACTCATGGTTGCTATTTGTTCCAACTCACACAAAGTTATACCATAGTGAACTATTTCCAAAATATTTAAATATATCTGCAGTATATAAATACAATACTACAAACCACTATTTTAAATTACTGTGTAGTTGCCTGAAGCATTTGAAATAACAACTGAATATCTCTAATATCACATCCTATCATTGAGTGGCTATAGCACGAAGAGCCATGGAAAGATCCATGCTAGGAATATCATTGCATGAGCATATCTGAAATGAGGTAATTTGAGAATGGAGTGGAGTGAACGATGTGATTGCAGAATACTGAAAGCACAAGTTCCATTAGGCATAACATGTTACAAGGTTCACAGACAGGTGGACCCTAACAATTGCTGAGTTGTATCCAAGAGATTGGAAAAGGCCACTTGGAAGGCTTCCATGATAATGTTCTTGTCTTCTTGTCTTGTAATGGTATTCACCTGGGAGGAGTTAAGCTGACTCCTATTGAGTTCACCATGCCACAGGTCAAGATGGTTCACGCACGTCTGTTGGCGGCTGATTCTGCAGTGTGTTGAAGCCATTCCTTGTTCCAGCAATGAACACCAAAGACTCAAGGGCCAGGAATGAGCTCCATATCTGCTTTGACTGTCATGAGCCATGAGTTTAGCTGCTGGCCACCCCCATAGTTAAGGCAACCTGGGGAAGAATCTGGTGCTGTTGCCTTTTGGATGAGTTCATCATGGGGGCATTGCAGCACATGACCAAGCCACAATAGTCTCCTTGTCAGAAAAGTTCCCTCAAGAGGTGAGAGACCACAGCAAGTGTAAAGTTGTTAGTTCAAAATGCCGTCACAGACATGCAGTCAGAGAAGACGATGAATAACGAAGTGATCAAAGATCTCCAGCTTCTGGAGATCAGCAACATGCATTGGCCAGGTCTCACAACCAGAGAGAATTGGAAATACATTGCTACCAGTGATGTATAATAACATCTAATAGTCTGGTCGATACAAGTATAAGTGATCATCTTATAAAATGGTGAAGACACACTGGATAATGTTGTCCTAGATGCACTATGTCTGAAAACAAAACAAATGAGATTCTCATGGCTGAATGCATTGATTATAGGTCTATTTTATCAGCCTAAACAACTAAGAAAAAAGACACTTCCTGCCATCTTGGGAAGATAAACACAAAATGCACAAAGTCAACAATGTAGTCACAATATTGATAAGCACATTAAGGTAAAACTCTGTGTTGAGATGACAACCGTTCGCAGTGAATTCAGATGATTCAAGATATTCATTTATTGGCCAAGTCTACTTTGGCTGTTTTAATAGATAGACAGCTATTGCATTGGCAGGATGTAGAGAATGGTTGCAGAATTGACTGAAGTGTTATGCAAGTACCATTCCAGTTGACCATTTAATGGTCAACAGCATGACTGTCTAAATAGAGCAGACTGGGGTTATGCAACAATACTATCAAATTTTGATAATTAGGATTATGATAATAGTAATGAATTATGGTTATGATTTATTACTATCATCCTAATCAAGAAGTCCACTGCTTTGCAGCTTCTGGGATGTAAGCTGGGACTTTATCAACTTCTGGTTTGGTTAACTGGGCAAAAGGCTCTAATGCTGAAAGACCTGAAAGCCTTGAGACTCCAGAAATATCACTGGTGATACATCTCAGTGAATCCTTGAGATGTATTTTGGAACTGAATTTCTCAACTCTCATGTTCTTGTACACCTTGCTTACCTTTCCTTTCATAATCTATCTTCACATAATCAAGTCTATCATTTTAAATTTCCTACTTAATTTTGACAAATTTTTAAACAAATTTTAACTACAGCATAAATTTTGAATTTAGTATGTCTTCGACTTCATTTTGGCAAGAATCCATTATGCTACAGTATAAATTGATTAAGTTATTAGGATAGACTCTTAAATTTAAAGAAACTATTGATAGTGTATGATGATGGCAACAAATAGTCAAATACTGAAAATTCATTTGCCATGTTTCAAATGTTCCCTTCTGAGACTTAAGGAAATCAGAAAACAGTGTTATTATATGGGTTGGAATTGAGTAAGTACAGGAGTTAACATTTAAAGAATACTGGCATTCTGTCAGTTATGGCAGTGGGGGTTCCAGTTGATCCAGTCAGCAGAACAGCCTGCTTGTGAAATTAACATGCAAGTGGCTGAGTACACCTCAGACACACAAACCCTTAACGCAGTTGTCAGAGACATAAACAAAACAACACCAGTTGTCAAGCTGTGGCAGGGGGACAAACAAAAACACAAAGAAACACATGCATACACACACACACACACACACACACACACACATGCAGATATATGATGGGCTTCTACAGTTTCCATCTACCAAATTCACTTTGGTCAACCTGGATGTATAGTAGAAGACACTTGTCCAAGGTTCCACATAGTGAGACTCAAGCTGAAACCATGTAGTTGCAAAGTGTGTTTCTTGATCTCACACACACACATACACACACACACATGCATGCATGAGTGCACACACACACACACACACACACTTTCTATTCTTTATCATTCCTTTCTCACATTTCTCATTCGGCTAAACGTGAAGCAATTCTCAGCTTGACTTGGTAACCAGTTGACTAACCTGTTATAGCCAATATAGCACTATTACACATCACTATATCATATCTTACAGAATGCTGTAACTCTTACCTCACTCTAATTCCTGGTTCCATGACTGTAATCACCATGCACCATGCACAGTGGAGCAAGAATGATAACACTCATTAGCCTGAACTACAGCTCTGTCTTCTGTCTTTGTCATTAGTTTGCAGATGTGTCATAGGACTACTTTGGTTTGTGTGTCACTTGAGTTACACAAAGAGCTATCATGTCTATATATCAGTAAACAGCTTTATCTGATCGCATATTCAGACTATGCCATCTTCTCAGTGTCTTATTCTACTTCTTATAAGCTCTATCTTCTGTCAATAGTCTTATTCTACTATGAAGGCTTCACTTTACTGGCCATAGGCTTATTCAACTTGTAATAGATTAATTCTACAAGTACTATTTTGGGAGAGTCATTATGCCAATATTAATAACACATGCACTGGAGCCATGTAAAGAGTAACCATGCTGGTGCCATGTAAAAAGTACTCATGTTGGTACCACACAAAATGCACCCAGTACCCTCTGAAGGGCATCCAATCAAAGAAACCATACCAAAACAGATGACTGGTGTCTTGTGCAGCTCCCCAGCTTGCCAACTCCTGTTACACTGTCCAGCCCATGGCAATATGAGAAATGAACATTAAATGAATATGATGATAATGATGATGATGATGAAAGAACATGATATAATTTTGTTTTTGGAATATTGGCTCTTGAGGCATATCACATAATGTAAACAACAGTATGTAAACATTGGGTTGAAAACCCGTTTGGGATAGAAAATGTTGATGGCTGTATGTGAGATACGAACCCACATCTGTAAACATTACAGCAACCTTTTTAACCAGACACTCATGTTGTTGCATATATATATATATACAAAAAGAGAGGTGAAAGAGAGAGAGAGAAAGTGGGAGGGAGAGAGAAAGCAATGAATATATATATATATATATATATATATATATATATATATACTTTATTTAAAAACAGCAGAAATATAACAAAAAACTGTTACTCGGAGTTTCACGTTCCCGTTCATCGGACAGTTTTGTTTCTAACGTGAAACTCCGAGTAACAGTCTTTTGTTATATTTCTGCTGCTTTTAAATAAAGAATATTACTCAACCTCTGGTATTTGAGTACTCTTTTTTCCACCTTGTTGCACATTTTATGTGCTTACTCCGGTATATATATATATATATAGATAGATAGATACATGCATACATACATATTCACATATATATAAATATATATATTGGCACATACATACACACACACACACACACATATACTATGGCTGGGTTAGATGGAATGTCTTTCTTTATGGGTCTATTGGACCCAGGCTGGTTTGAGTTTAAACAACAACCACAGTAGCACCATGATTTAAGAAATGTAGAATGGACACAAATAATGGGTTAATACAGTGAATGTATGCGAATATATGACATTGCAATGTTCTGTTGTTGTTGTTGTTGTTCAGCCCTAGGTCAGTTGTGGTTGTACAGACAGAACTATGATCAAAGGAGTGCAAGCTGTGCCCATCCTGTTTTGTTTTTTCAGGCATAATAGTGTATTTAGGACTGTTTATTATCCAATACATACTTGCACATATAGGTTTAAGTGTAGATGGTTGAGAATGCAATCTACTTGAGATGTGGTTATATACAAGGATGAGTGTTGGTAATGAAGTGTTTTGGCAATGTCAACAACAACAACAACAACAACGACAACAATAACAATGCATAGATCTTGATTCATGTATGTTGTTTTATTTATTTCAACGCTGTTCCCCCTCTTCACCGCTCCTTCCCCTCTGCACATACAAACGCACGCACGCCAAGCCATGCACGTACACTATTTAGACTCTTCTAGAGAGGGAAAGTGGAAGTGAGATAGATGAAAAAAAGATTAGTGTATTTATGTATGTTGACTAAACAGTACTTGCTAATCAGGCAGAGAGGACTAAATAATTACATTGTTCTCTTACTTAGGTGACCTAATGAGTGCTGGTCACCAAGGTTAATAGTTTGAAGAGGTCAGTGCCAGTGTTTAAAGAGACTCTGTCTTGTCTATGCTGAAACTACAGCTGTTTTGCTTCTTCATATCTTGCTATTTGTCATCCAATAAAACTCTATTATTTGGTCATTTTTTCCCCCTCTACTGCATCATATGCAATATATGTGTATATACATATGTATATATAAATTATAATATATAATATACTCTTTTACTCTTTTACTTGTTTCAGTCATTTGACTGCAGCCATGCTGGGGCACCGCCTCTTTAGTCGAGCAAATCGACCCCAGAACTTATTCTTTATAAGCCTAGTACTTATTCTATCAGTCTCTTTTTGCTGAACCGCTTAGTTACGGGGACGTAAACATACCAGCATCGGTTGTCAAGCAATGCTAGGGGGACAAACACAGACATACAAACACACACACACACACACACACACACACACACACACACATATATATACATATATACGACGGGCTTCTTTCAGTTTCCGTCTACCAAATCCACTCACAAAGCTTTGGTCGTTCCGAGGCTATAGTAGAAGACACTTGCCCAAGATTCCACGCAGTGGGACTGAACCCGGAACCATGTGGTTGGTAAGCAAACTACTTACCACACAGCCACTCCTGCGCCTATACATATGTGTATGTAAATTATGATATATAATATATATATTATATATAATATATATGTATAATAGATTATAATATATATATATTTTTATATTTTGGGATGGTCATTTTTTTTTGCCAAATAAATTCATGCTATATATTCGTTCTTCACTTCAGATTTAATCATTGTTCTTATTTTATGTCCTTTGTCTAGAAATCTTTTGTCACACACCTCACCGAAGAGGTCACAGAAATGTAGCAATATCTATTTGAACACACGATTTCACATCAGAAATCTTGCAAAACAAATACATAAATGTGTGTTATATATGTATTATATATATATAAAGTATATATTCTTTTATTTGTGTCAGTCATTTGACTGTGGCCATGCTGGAGCATCACCTATAGTCGAACAAATCGACCCCAGGACTTATTCTTTGTAAGCCTAGTACTTATTCTATCGGTCTCTTTTGCTGAACCACTAAGTTATGGGGACATAGACACACCACCATTGGTTGTCAAGTGATGGTGGGGTGACAAACACAGACATACACACGCACACACAAACACACATGCACACACTCATACAACGGGCTTCTTTCAGTATCTGTCTACCAAATTCACTCATAAGGCTTTGGTCGGCCCAAGGCTGTAGTAGAAGACACTTGCCCAAGGTGCCACGCAGTGGGACTGAACCTGGAACCATGCAGTTGCAAAGCAAGCTACTTTCCACACGGCTACGTCTGTGCCTATATATATATATACATATATATATATATATATATATATATA
>NC_068984.1:131633146-131635246 GCF_001194135.2 Octopus bimaculoides | reverse complement strand
ATATATATGTATTATATATGTATATGTACTATCTATCTATCTATCTATCTATTTATCTTAACTGGCACTCTGTCAGTTATGACAAGTATTCCAGTTGATTCGGTCAATGGAACAGCCTGCTCATGAAGTGAGGGAACCCATAGATGATCTCTTGATCTGTTTAAAATAGCAACCAAATCCTCATCATATTGCACCCTTCTGACATAAAAGCAGAAGGATGTATTGAATAATGTAGTGTTAGATCCAGTTTGTCTGAATGAAATATAGCATAGTCATGACTAGGATGTGTGACCTTGTTGTCAGGGTGTTGCACTAGCAATTGTTAGATCGTAGTTTCAATTTCCAGATCAGGCAGTGCATTATGCCCTTCAACAAGACACTTCATTTCACATTGCTCCACTCCACTCAGCTGTAAATGAGTAACCCTGTGATGGGTTGGTGGCATCCCATTCAGAGGCAATGTCATAATCTTGGACACCTATAAACCATATAAACTAGATAACTGGTCTGAATAGTCCTAGGACTCAAGAGAGAACAACCCAATGGGGATGGGACAACTTTGGTCATTTGTCTGCTTACTCAGGGCTGACTTAAAGCTAGATAACAATTCAGTGTTCATTACAGTTGTGATTTGCTACACCCAAGTGGGTGTTTACTAAAAATGAGTAACTCCTTGTTTTGTTAACTGCAGTGTTATCAATAGCTGAAATAACATATTTTCCCCCCAAAATAAATAGTGTTGCCATTTTTCTTTTAGGACAACTTTGTTACTTCTTTATATCTTTGCAAGTTCTCTAGATCATTGTTGGAATTCCAGATCCTGTTGGGTGTTCCTAATATCAATACTAATACCATTGTTGTTCCTAATATCTATCTTTGCTGTTGGATGACAGCTTTATTGAGGATAGTAAGAGAGTTTGAAGAAATGTTGAGAGGAATTTGGTACTCACACACACACACACACACACACACACATGCAATACATGCACACACACACACACACACATGCAATACATGCACACACACACACACATAATACATGTACACATGCATGCCAACATACATGTGCATATCAAAACACACATTTAGACACACACACACACACACACACACACACACACACACACACACACAGAGTTATATATACACACACACACATCTTCATCCAGAGAAACATCCTGAAATAATTTGCTTGTAGGCAACAGCAGAACTTATCTCTGGCTGGAGACTGGATAATGATAATAATGATACAGTTCTATATTTAAGAGACAAGGAATTATGTACGTTATGTACATTATTTACCATTGACGGGTATTTGTCCTCATCTTGTTTGTTTTTATTAGTCTCTACATCTACACAGGAAAGTTAGATGGTTTGAAAGACGAGCTAGTTTTTGATGGAGTTTCTCTAATATGTCTCCGTTGAAGTCTCATGTCGGCTAACAACAAACAAGATATTGATGATTATAATGATGACGGTGGTAGTGGTAGTGATGACGATGTTGATGATGATCACAATGACAGCAGTAGTGGTGGCGAGATGGCAGAAACATTAGCATGCCGGACGAAATTCTTAGCGGTATTTCGTCTGCCGTTATTTTCTGAGTTCCAATTCCGCTGAGGTCGACTTTGCTTTTCATCCTTTCGGGGTCGATAAATTAAGTACCAGTTATGCACTGGGGTCGATGTAATCGACTTAATGCCTTTGTCTGTCCTTGTTTGTCCCCTCTGTGTTTAGCCCTTTGTGGGCAATAAAGAAATAAGTAGTGATGGTGGAGGTGGTGGTCGTGGTGGTGGTGGTAGGGAGGAAAACAATAATGACAATGACGATGATGATGACGATGACAACAATAATGATGATAATGGTGGTGGTGGCGGTGATGATAATGATGATGATGACAACGACGACGATGATGATAATAACGATGACGATAAGAAGAATGATAATGATGATAATCACCATAATTATCATCATCATGACCATCAAAATTGTCATCACCACCACCACCAACACCACCACCACCACCACTACCACCAACACCACAACCACTACCACCACCACCACCACCACCACTACCACTACCACCACCACCAACAACAC
>NC_068984.1:131627327-131628650 GCF_001194135.2 Octopus bimaculoides | reverse complement strand
CCTCCTCCTCGTCTTCCTCGTCTTCCTCCTCCTCCTCGTCATCGTCATCATCATCGTTATTATCGTCATCGTTGTCATTGTCATCATTAGTATCATCTTCATCATTATAATCATCGTCATCATCGTTGTTGTCGTCGTCATCGTCATCATCATCATCATCATCATCGTCATCATCATCATAAACACCATCATCATTACCACCACCACCAATGTGATCATCATCATCAACATCATCACCATCATCATCATTGTTTTACATCTGGGTTTTTTTTTCAATATTTGAACAGGTAGGAAGGACCTTCTCCATCACAGCACCTCAGCATGTTGAAGTTCTTTATCCTCTCTTTTGTTTGTGTGTTTCAAACTCTTGAGATCAACTTCGCTACTTCCTATGTCTTTCTTGGCCTGTCTATATCTTCTACAGGTTCCATCTGCTTCAATTGCTTGGCACTTTTTGCCACATAAAAAGCACAGGTGCTGGTGCCACATAAAAAGTACTGGTGATGGGGTCAAGTAAAAAAAACACTGGTGATGGTGCCAAGTAAAAAGCTCTGGTGATGGTACCACATAAAAAGCACCCAGTACACTCTGTATAATGGTTGGCATTAGGAAGGGCATCCAGCCATAGGAACCAAGCAAAAGTAGACTATGGAATCTGGCGCAGCCTCTGACTTTGCCAGCTCCTATCAAGCTGTCTAACCATGCCAGCATGGAAAACAGACATTAAATGATGATGGTGATGATGATGATATGGATGATGACGACGATTAGCAGCTCAGTCTTTTCTCTGGCTCCTTACATCTGATAAGTCTTCTATCCAGTTTTTCTCACAGCTCATTTCTGTCCCCTCCTCCATGCATTCCCTGCATTCAATCTCCATGTTTTTTTTCTTACCATGCAGCATTGCATTTTGTATGCGAGTATCATATGATATACTCTCAGTATATAAAGTATGAATGACTTTGTTGGCAGCAGATTTAATACTGCCCCCAAAAGGTTTTGCACCCTTTCTTTTCTTACTCTGGCTGCTCTACATTTGGAACTCATTCCTTCATTATTAATTCCTTCACCTAGACAATGGAAACTCTGTGTGTGTGTGTGTGTGTGTGTATGTGCATGTGTGTGTGTGTGTGTGTGTGTGTGTGCATATATATATATATATTTGAAAAGTATTATGTATTTGAAAAAAAAATGAATAGAAATGAGTTTTCTATAAACATCTAATTATTAAAGTGGGAAAATTATCAGAAAATCCATTTCTATTAATTTTTTCAAATGCATTTATATATACATATTATAATGAAAAACAGAAAAAATCTTGTG
>NC_068984.1:131626208-131626574 GCF_001194135.2 Octopus bimaculoides | reverse complement strand
CTTTAGGTGTTTTTGCTCAATAAACACTCACAACGCCCGGTCTGGGAATCGAAACCGCAATCCTATGACCGTGAGTCTGCTGCCCTAACCACTGGGCCATTGCGCCTCCACAGACACACACACACACACACACACACACATTGTTTATTGCTTCCCAGCCACATGGTTTTAGGTTCAGTTCCATTGTGCAGTACCTTGGTCAAATATCTTCACTTATAGTGTCAGGCCCACTATTAAACCACATAATACTGCTTGTTCTAGTTTACCTGAGTAAATGAAAAATAGAACCAACTTCATGGTTGAGTGGTTTGTTGTAAGATGGGTATCCAACTGTAAAAAAAAAACAATTTGTTCAACTGACATCTG
>NC_068984.1:131620011-131622511 GCF_001194135.2 Octopus bimaculoides | reverse complement strand
CATGTTATTCCAATCACTGCAAGATTACTAACTATATTTCACAACACAGCAATGCATATCTTTATAACAAATCATGCACTCTAACTCTTATATGAAGTGTAAAAATTCCCTTTTTTTTTGTCACTAAATGTAATAACATATCACTAAAAATTCTTCCACCCACTTGATATATATATATTTTTTTAATGCTATCCCTCATTCCAACCCCCAACACTAATTAGGTCACTAGGTAACATAACTTATGTGGTACTTCCAGTGAACTGTTCACATAATTATTTGCATCAGTAAACAAGTTTACTGAAATTTTTCATTCAGTGTAAGTCTATTTGATACACCAACAACTTACAAAACTTGTACATCTCCAAGTTGAACATACTAATGATATTAAAGAAATAAATAAAATTATAAATCAATGATTAAATAATTAGTTTAAAAAATAATCAATTAAAACTCAATGTTTAACATTTCTAACAGCCACACATTTATCAGATATTTCAACTATTGACAACAAAATATTTTTGCTTTTAATCAAAAGAGAATTTTCTTTAACCCCTAAAACATGTTAAACTCCTAAAACATATATTTCTCTGCATGACTAGAAATATTTGCTTTTAATTTTTCTCACTTCTAAACAGAAACAAATGCATTTCCCCTTCTTATTTATGAAAACTAATAGAAATCCTTGATAACTCAGGAAATAGCTATTCACCTCATCGCAGAGTCTGTACATGATGAATTTCCTGTGGGATCAGCCAAAAGCTCACAGTTTATAACAGAAACCAGATCTTAGATCAGTGTTTCCTAACTGGGTTTCTCTAAGAGGTTACTTGGGGTTCTGTGAGAAATAATGGTAAATAGATGCAAACATGTATGTCTAATTAAGAAGTTTGTTCTGGAACCACAAAATTTTGCGTTTAAGTCCCTCTGTGTAGCACCTTTGGTAAGTGTGTCTTGAGCTGACCAATGTCTCCTGAGTGAATTTGGCAGGTAGAAATTGTGTGTATACATGTGTGTGTGTGTGTCTGTGTGTGTGTGTGTGTATGTGTGCATGCGCGCGTGTGGTGTGTGTGTGTTTGTGCATGTTTGAGCATGTGTGTGAGTGTGTGTGTGTGTGTGTCTTCGTGTCTGTTTCTCACTGCTTGACAACTGTTGTAGGTTTGTTCACATCCCTGTTGCTTAGGGGTTGATTTGATTGACTAAAACAACATTGACTTTCTGAAACCTGATGATCGAGACTAATGTTTCTCAACCAGGGTTCTATGAAAGGTTCCTTGGGGTTCCGTGAGAAAGAGTGTGATAAGCTAATGCTAGTTTCATTTTGCTCTTACCCTATATGACAGTGGCCTTATACCAAAATACCACTATCCCTCTATGTTGTAGTGCCACACTGCTACTTTACCATGGTACTTGGACAAAACAAATCTTAAAAAACTGCCCCAACTGAACCAGATCCATAAAGCTTAGTTTTTAAATAACCAAAGAAGTTAGGCTGAGTATTTCACATAACGACCACTATAAGATTTCAACCAATGAAACATGTGAACCAAAGACACCGGCTGTTCTGTTTCAGCATGAGGATAAATCAAATCCATTTAAAACAGAAGCCAATATCAAATAAGCCAATCTAGTGGAATAATGCTTGCTTTGTAATTTACCATGACAGGACTCCCAGGTGTGAAGTAAGAAAAAGATAATGCACAGCTGCTAGTTTTTAAAAAATTAGGTTAATATATGAAAACAGTCCACTTGTGGTCAACTAATTCTACAAAAAGCAGGACAGCATATCTATGTCCAGCAGCTTAGAAAGCTATTGTCAGAGCTGGTGCTACATCCAGTCAAACTAGGTATTCACCTGAGGTGCTAGAATCTGGGTGCATCGCATGAATTCTAGCCAATTTCTTAATGCATCTACAAATGTGAAAACTTCATAACAAAGAGAACATGTATGGTCATTCATTGAACAAAGGAGAATGAAGAACCAAAGTGAGGTGCAGGCAGAGGAAACAAGAGTCATGTGGTGTTATGCCCGTTACATGATTTGCCATGGAACAGTTTGAATTTTACTACATGATAAAATAACTAAGTGATACGTGTGATCATAAAACAAAATTTCTTGTTTGTAAGTTAACTAACATTTTCTGACTGCATTTTTGAGCATGATGGTCTTACCTGTTGTTGGCACTCCGTCGCTTACAACGTCAAGGGTTCCAGTCGATCCGATCAACAGAACAGCTTGCTCGTGAAATTAACGTGCAAGTGGCTGAGCAATCCACAGACACGTGTACCCTTAACATAGTTCTCGGGGATATTCAGCGTGACACAGTGTGACAAGGCTGGCCCTTTGAATTACAGGCACAGCAGAAACAAGAAGTACGAGAAAGGTGTGGTGGAAGAGTACAGCAGGGTTCGCCACCATCCCCTGCCGGAGCCTTGTGGAGCTGTAGGTGTTTTCGCTCAATAAACACTCACAACGCCCAGTCTGGGAATCGAAACCGCGATC
>NC_068984.1:131617582-131620001 GCF_001194135.2 Octopus bimaculoides | reverse complement strand
GGTCTTACTAGTGCTAGTGGAAATAAAAACCACCCAGCACACACTGTAAACTATTTGACATGAGGAAGTGCAATTCTATATTGCTGGGATGATGAATTTCTATCATGTTTACTGTTTATAACATTCATATTGGTGTCCACATCTTGATTGTTGCTTTCACTACATCCTGACTGCTGTGTGCTCCAGCCTTCTTCAGGTGTCTTGTGTTGAACTCGGTTGTTGTATCAGGCATAGCATAGTAGATAACCTAGAGGTTCCAAGTTCAGTCCCAAGCAAGGCACTAAGGCAGTTCATATAATTCAACTGAAACAAAAAATGCCACAAAATGCAGAGAGCAGAATGAGAACAGTGTATCCTTGTAGATCAAATAAAGGGTTAGGTTTGAAATTCAAATACCATAACTGAATTCAACACAAAGCACCTGAAGAAAACTGGAGCACACAACAGCTGAAACTTGGTAAAAGAAATAATCAAGAGGAGGACACCAGTCTGGCTAATATAAACAGTAGACATAAGGAAATGCATTCAGCCATAGACACCAGGCCAAAACAGATACTGGAGCATGATGCAGTCCTTGGGCCAACCAAGTTCTGTCAAACTGTCCAACTCATGCCAGTATGGAACAGGGACATTAAATGATGATGGTGATGAAGATGATGATGGTGATGAGGAGGAGGAGGAGGAGGAACAGGTGGGAGTTCAAAAGAAATTTGACTTTGGACTTTAGCAAGTCCTGAACTCAAGTTCCAGAAAGATGAAAGTAAATGTGCTAAAAGATGTATCTTAGTACCATACACTTTTTATTATACTAAGTCACTACTCTAGGGATGCCAAGCACACTGCTCCTAAACTTTAGATTTCATGATGACTTTTCATATTAAGGCGTCACCCATGCAATCAAAATACTTCTTGCTAGACACGAGAAAAGATGTTGAGAATATCCTCCTATGTAGACTTCATGTGAGTTTGTGTGTTGAAGTATATTCTGTTGTGCCTGGGGAGAGTCATTCTCTTTTGGTGCCTTATAACTTAACACACTCACCAGTAAAATTTCCACTTATTCCTTATTTTTATTTTCCTAAAATTTTCGTTGTGTCTTTTCAATAGTCAAAACTATTGAAAAGGTTGCAAGATGCAATGAAAATTTTAGAAAAAAAAAAAAAAAGGAATAAGTGGAAATTTTACCGGTGAGTGTCTTAAATTATAAGGCACCAAAAGAGAATGACTCTCCCATATATATACACATAGATACATATATGCATATATATGTTCTTAGATGTACACGTGCCGAATATATGAATATGTATCTATGTACACATAATGCATATATTAAAAAAAAAAGAATAAAATACAAATATAGGCACATAAACACTTAGACGAAAATCTTTGCAAATGAATACCTCGTACAATATTGAAAGAAAGATATAATAATATCAAGTATATTTGTAAACACACACAAAACATTCATGTACGCAGATGTATGCTGGAAGTTAATTAATTGTAATGACAAAAATAAGAAATCATGTGACAAAAATGCTGAAAGAAGACAGGTGAACAAAGTTACATGTATATGAGGTGTTTTTCTGAAGTTTTGAGACTTTTTTTAGGAGGGGCAATTATAACTGACCTAGATTAATGTAATTTTAGTATATCATTATTATACATCTAATAAGCTGACCTGCCAAGTGTTATTTTTTATTCCATATTGAAGGAGTTGTCTCTAACAACACTTTGAACATACCCTATTAAATACTGCTTGGTTTGCACAATGCATTCGTGATGTGAAGACAATTTAGAAGCTCCACTAAGCAATAAATTTCTTATTTCTTTATTGCCCATGAGGAGCTAAACATGGAGGGGACAAACAAGGACAGACAAAGGGATTAAGTCGATTACAGGAAACTGAAAGAGGGCCATCTTTCATGTAAGTGTAGCTGTACGTTTGTGTGTGTCTGCTAGTGTCTTCTTGCTTTGACAATGCATGATAATTGTAAATGTGAGTCACCATCGTACTTGCAGTGTTTTAAGTTTCCAATCTTTCATGGTAACATGTCTGGTGATGGGAAATATTACCTTACTTTAAAACAGGTGAGGGTTGTTGACAGGAATGGCATCCAGCCATAGTAATTCTTCTTCAACAAATTCCATGTGTGGGAAAATGGATGTTAAAAACGATGATGATGACAATGACGACGACGATGACAAAGACTCTGTTTTCTTCATGGAATAAAATAAATTACTTCATCTCTGATCAGCTGCTGATCCAACAGAACATACAAGTGTGCTCCACACTAATTTACAACTCATATATCTTGTACAGAGCAGCTGCTGTATATGCAGATAGTCTAGACTGCATTATGTGAATCTTTAGTCAATAATGCATTATGTGAATCTTTAGTCTAGACTGCATTATGTGAAT
>NC_068984.1:131608217-131615717 GCF_001194135.2 Octopus bimaculoides | reverse complement strand
GAGAGTGAACTTCTTACCACACAGTCACACCCACCCCTTAGCATTTATAAAAGGCTCTGAAACTGCACAGCCTATCAGAACACAAAATGCTGTTGCCACCTCCAACTATTGTATGAAAGACATTGTTGTACTAAGAGTAATAATTTTATTATAGCAAATGTATTTTCAGTGCCTGATAAGAAATGCACATTAAGCAGGCACTTTTTATAGTAACCAAGATTATGTGAAACAAAAATCTAAGCTAGAAACATCTTGCAAATAGTTAAAGCCATCTCAGTGGATGTATGCTTTCAAAAGTTGAGTGCACAAACTTTTCAACAATGCACCATTGATTTTGGACTACTCTTTCAGGTCTTTTGTGCTACAAAGCTATTGTTCACATGCATATACTTAAAAGTGTTGGTGGTGGACTACTGGGAGAGGCTATAAGAGTTGAGGCTCTAATCCCTGAAGAGAAGAACACAAAGATATACAGTGATAATCATCATCATCATCATCATCATTTAATGTCCTTTGTCTGTGCTGGCATGGGTCAGACGATTTTACCGGGCTGGCTTGCTTCAATCTGATTTGGCATGGTTTTCTACAGCTGGATGCTCTTCCTAACACCAACTACTTTGAGAATGTAATGGGTGCTTTTACATACCACCGGTACGGATGCCATTTGCGTGACACCGGAGTGCTTTTACATGCCACTGGCATGGGTGTCAATTTCATGATACCTGTATCTGTCATGATTGCAATTTTGCTCGGCTTGATGGGTCTTCTTCTCAAGCACAACATAATGACAAAGGCCTTGGTCATTGCCTCTGTGAAGGCCCAATGCTCAAAAGGAACTCAGTCACTTTACCTCCATGAGGCCCAATGTATAAAAGGTGTTCTTTATGTGCCACCAGCATGGATGCACTTTGCTTGATGGGTCCTCTCAAGCATAACACATCACCAAAGGTCTCGGTCACTAGTCATTGCCTCTGTGAGGCTCAAAGTTTGAAGGTCATGCTTCACCACCTTGTCTCGTATCTTCCTGGGTCTACATCTGCCACAGGTTCCCTCCACAGTTAGAGATCAGCACCTCTTTACACAACTGTCCTCATCCATATGCATCACATGACCATACCAGTGCAGTCATCTCTCTCTTGCACACCACATCTGATTCCTCTTATGCCTAGCTTTTCTCTCAAGATCTTACACTCTGTCGAACATGCACACTGACATTACACATCCAGTGAAGCATACTGGCTTCATTTATGGAAAATACTGGAAGGGCTAGCACCCAGCTTTGGGACTGAAAGCTACACCAATCACCTGGACAGGACACTACTGCATAGTGTCAAAGGTCCGGTCCTCTCTATTCAGAGAAAGAACTCAATATTATGACTGAAACATTTTAGTACCTTGTCAAAAGGCCTTAGAGAACTATGAGGTGTAGATGTGGATGTGTTTAAAGAACAATTAGACAAACTTTTATCTGATATATCAGATGAACCCACATCACAGCAAGAAATGCAAAGAAAGGCAGCTCTGTCTTACTCACTAATTCACCTGGACTGATTCCAGGGACAGGACCTGGAAGTGAGTCTAAAATAAACAAGCATGGCCACAACCCGTGGTTGAAACCAATAATAAAATAAAATTATATTTTGGTTGTATCTTATGTTCCAGATCCAACAAGTAGATTATAGTTATGCTGGGGCACTACAATTGACACCTGAAGAGGCAATAAAGAGACAAGTTCATTCAAACAGGTTGCAGTTTGATTTGCTGGGCACATTGCTGATGCTGGCTTTCTGACTGGCTGGTTGAAATACTTGTTCCTACAAAAGAAAAAGAGAACCCTATTAAATCCTATTGTCACAGCCTGACTTGCTTGGCAGATGACCTTCATAAGCCCTCAAATTTAACTGACAAATTATAAGTGCAGTCAGTAGCTAAAGACTATAATTTTTATTTTACTTAAAATTCACGAGTTTTATGTGGGATATGCTATTTAACACCAACATGAATTCAGCTGCAGAGATAAGACCAAGATGATCTGAGGACTCAGGTTTAAGAAACTTAGTACTGAATTTTTTCTATTCTGACATTTTCCAGGTGCATAAGTGGATTTTAACTCAGCACTGCAAGTTAATGAAACACTTGTTAAATGTATGGTGTTCTTGCTGCCTACAATGGTGACCCAGATGAATGCTTATAGTTATGTACTTATTTATGGTACATAGTTATAGTTAGATACTTCGAGCTGTTTGAAAGTTAAGTGTGTTAGCCAAGGACATGACAAGATACATAGATACACACCACATGCAAACATACACACATAAAATACATGCATACACACATATGTAGAAGTTAGAATATCTGGGTTTTATTCAAGTAGCCTTAGAAGTTCGCTTCACAACTAAGTGGTTCTGGGGCTAGTCCCAATGTGTGCTAACTTGGACACATCTCTTCTATGTTTGACCATTGGTTTGTTATCTAAGTTTGACCATTGGTTTGTTATCTCTCATCTTTTACTTCTTTCAGTGATTAGACTGTGACCATGCTGGGACATAGCCTTCAAAAATCTTAGTTGAATGCATCAACCCCGGTATTTTTTTTTAAAGCCTGGTACTTATTCTCTCAACTCAAATCATTTATGCCCCTTGATTGTGTTTTAGAGAAGTGCTATTGGTCAAAACTTAGAAGTCAGTGTGTTTATAAATTATTCAGTTTTTATAATTACCACTAATGATATATTTACGTAACCAAGGATGCAATCATGCATAGTCATTAGAACTGGTAAAAAATATCAGAATACAAATAAAAGATATTAAGAGTTTCTCTCTTGTTGCCCTGTGCACTGCTGTAATCATCAACTGATATTACATACCAGGCCCTTTATTGGAGAGGAAAATCATATAAACATACAAGCATATTTACATGTTAGGATTATATATTTAAACTTCCTGTGAAAGATAGATATGTTGTGAATACAAGTAAGGTTTACAAACTTTGGCACAAAGCCAGATGTCTGATGGCTATATACACACACATATATATATGTATTTATATATGTATGTATATGTGGAATTGAATCATTGCAATATGTAACTGGTACTTATTTAATCAACATCATTGGAATGAAAGTCAAAGTTGACACACAATGGTTGCATGCAGAGTGTAAAAGTACAAAACTAAATACTCTATGGCATTTTTTCTGACACTCTGTTATTTCTATCTACCTCTCCAATACTTTAATATTCATATACATACGTACATACATACATACATGCTGTTATATCGCACGTTCAGATGGCGTGCCTTCACCAATAACGTACCTCTACTCAACTACGGAACTCTCACTTCCGACAACTCAACTCAACAAAACTCAAAGTCTAGTCTACCGATGGCTCCGGCTCGCTCTACGCGACGCTTCTATGACTAGCTATCATGTCCACTATTTATACGTATTAGACCAGCCTACTTATCACCTGGGGGCATCCACACAACACAAGCATACATACATACATAATCACATCAGTCCAAGAACAGTTCTCTCCAAACTCTTTTTTTGTTTACAGAAGAAATATTTTGTTTATCAAGAATCTCAACAAATATCAGTGTTCTTCTTTGCGTATACATACATATCGAACTTAATTCGATGACTGGTACCCATGCCAACGTCATCTTCTTCATTGGACACGAAACTCAGCTTGCGAAGACTTATTGGGGCAAGCGAAAGCGAAATCGGGATGGCACCTGTGCCCAGGGTCGCCTTTCTGGCACTTGTGCCCGTGACATGTGTAAGGATTTTCAAGTGAGATCGTTGCCAGTGCCCCTGGACTGGCTCTTGTGCGGGTGACACATAAAATACACCATTTTGAGCGTGGCTGTTGCCAGTACTGCCTGACTGGCCTTCGTGCGGGTGGCACGTAAAAGCACCCACTACACTCTCTGAGTGGTTGGCCTTAGGAAGGGCATCCAGCTGTAGAAACTCTGCCAGATCAGATTGGAGCCAGGTGTTTCCATCTGGCTTCACCAGTCCTCAGTTAAATCGTCCAGCCCATACTAGCATGGAAAGCGAATGTTAAACGATGATGATGATGATGATGATGATATATATATATACCTATGTGTTTGTGTGTATTACAGCTTGATGCATTGGTTGAAAAGTCAACTGCTGATCAATGCTCTGTGAACGCTGTAAAGACTGTAAGATGTGACATGGACATCACAAAAACCAAGTCCCTCCAAACTTTGGCCTTTGGATATGTCTACAGTGAGTGTGATGTCATACTGCCCGTGTCTTTGAACAGGGCCTGAGGTTAAATTCAGATAGCTATGTGAAGCTGCTTTTGCAATGGACTGGCATCCCTTCCAGCTGGGGGAGAAAAACATACGCCATGGAAACTGGGCCCATGAGCCTGGCTAGGCTTTAAAAGGGCACAAAAAAAAAAAGAAATGTGAGGCTGCTGGAGACTGGTCAAACCCTGGCTAGTGAGGGTTGCTGCTGGGAGGTCATATATGTGGCAGTAGGATTTGGCTCCTTGCCATCCCTCAAGGGGGGTGGGGTCAGAAGCAGTTGTTGGAGAATTTCTGTGGCTTCACCAGCTCCAATTTTTGGCCTCCTAATCCCCCCAATTATAATTCCATGGATGACGGTGTGTAGAACCTGCTTGAGAAAGATATCAACTGATCTGATGGCCAAGATCAAGGAAGTGTTTGAAAATCTTCCCAGGTACACAGTGAAGAATGCCTGTGTCAGGTTCTGGAGCCTTCTTAAGGCTGTGGTAGAATCCGAGGGCTGCTAGACTGTGTAAACTGTTATCTCCCAGCTGTAAACTAGTTGAGGTCTTTTGATTTTGGGATCTTTGGATAAGATATTGTGCTTTCTTATTCTTTTGTGCAAACTGTCAAATTTAGCCCAAACACCCTGTATATGTGTGTTTGTATATGTATGAGTGTGAGTGTGTGTGTGTGTGTGTGTGTGTGTGTGTGTGTGTGTGTGTGTGCATGCACATGTGCATATATCTTGTTACTGAGTAACCTGTAACAAAGGATTTGTTTTTTAAGTGGAGTAGTTTTGTTCAGGGCTTACCTGACTCTCACTCCTCCTAGAATAGTTTGCAGTTTTTGTTGCCTAGGTGACCTAATTAGCAGTGAGTGGGTGTTGATGTTCTGAAAGCAATAATAACTAAAGCAAGTAGAGAGTGCAAAAAATTCAAGGAGCAATTACTTCTGCTGAGAACAAAGGGATTTTTCTCTCTGAGTGAAGGGCAGATCCTATGCTGCTTGTGTGATGCTGCATGACAGTAAAAAAAGCGAGCGCGGAATGCAGAGGAAGTGCATTGGCATTGAATGAAAAATAAATGTAGTGAGAAATGTAGTATGCTGAAACAACAGAACAAAAAATATGCTGCGAGAAAAATAGGGTGCAAGGGAAATCGGGTATAGCAGGAGTCCCCAGATAGCAGACTAGTACCAGGCACCAGATCATCTGGTACTGGGTTACACAGAAAGAATCAATTCTTAACCCTTTAGCATTCAGTATATTGTGTTAAGTGTTAATGCTTATTTATTCACATTGCTTCGAATTAATCCTGCATTGTCATGTAGCTTCAGGATTTCAATGATGTGTCTACTTTGCCTTTCATCCTTTCAGGGTCGATAAATTAAGTACCAGTTGTGTACTGGGGGTTGATCTAATTGACTGGCCCCGCCTACCCCCCAAATTTCTGATCTTGTGCCTAGAGTAGAAAAGAAGGATGTGATTGTATATTTCTAGAATGACATTGTAGGATAGGTGTGAGAGATTGGATCTGGCCAGTTTTAGGTTCAAAACATGTACAATATTTGGGCTTGATATGACTGGTTTAAATGATAAAGGGTTCAATTTTATTTTTTATTCCTATTTGATTGATTATTTCAGTCTGTAGGGAGAGTGTTTTTGTATTATTTATGTATTATATATATATATAATAATTGAATTATATATCATGCACCTTATTTTGTTTTGTTATGCATATGATGCCTCAATCCTTGAAAAATTTGTCTTGCATGAAATCAGTCTATGGTGCAAAAAAGACTGGAGACCACTGAGCTATGGCCTTTGGTATGACATTAAACAACTGCATCCAGTGGTGCGGCCCCAGCTCACAGGTTCTGGAGTTGTGGGGAGCATGGAGTCACCACTTAATTATCATTACTCCCAGATTTGTTCTGATCCGGAATGGTATTACCTGTCAGGGTTCCATCTATAGGTTAAATAGATTTTTTTGTAAGGGTAGATTGAGCTCCTTAGCTGTAGTGAAAGCAATCAATCCAAGAGAAGGAAAATCCCAAAATTAACAGCAGTAGTGGCTGTGTGGTAAGTAGTTTGATTACCAACCACATGTTTCCGGGTTCAGTCCCACTGCGTGGCACCTTGGGCAAGTGTCTTCTACTATAGCCTCGGGCTGACCAAAGCCTTGTGAGTGGATTTGGTAGACGGAAACTGAAAGAAGCCTGTTGTATATATGTATATATATGTATGTATGTATATATGTTTGTGTGTCTGTGTTTGTCCCCCCAACGTCGCTTGGCAACCAATGCTGGTGTATTTACGTCCCCGTAACTTAGCGGTTCGGCAAAAGAGACCGATAGAATAAGTACTAGGCTTCCAAAGAATAAGTCCTGGGGTCGATTTGCTCGACTAAAGGTGGTGCTCCAGCATGGCCACAGTCAAATGACTGAAACAAGTAAAAGAGTAAAAGAGTAAAAGAGCTCCCTTCAGCTTTCCCAAAGCCAGTACAGAAGAGTATGGCTGATGAAACTAACATGAGGTATGTTCGATAACATAAGATTCATACTGTGGAGGTAAAGTATCTCGTGCTAGTGTGCATTCTGCTGCAGGCAAAGTTAGTGGGAAATGATGAGCTGCGGTGCATAAGAGAAAGAGGAGAATGCATAGTTATAGACATGTGATGTAATACTGACAGTTGGCTAAAGAAATGCCAAGCAATCAATCCAAGCAGGAGAGAAAGATCAAGGAAGATACTGGGGAAGAAGTGATGAAATGTGATCCCAAGAGGCTAAACAGCATGAAAGAGGAGATAACAATGAAAGGATAGAATGCCGTATGTGGCAATAATGTTGTGCTAGCAAGGACTCATCTAACCCATGTAAGCATTAGAAAATGTGCATAAAAATGATGAAGATGAAGACACACCCACACTAAAGAACTGTAGTGTTTTTGTTTACATAAACACATTTATGACTAAATCTGTATGTATGTATGCACATCTATATGTGTGTGTGTGTGTGTGTGTGTGTGTCAAAATGTAATTACATGTGGATTTTTTCCCTCTGTCTTCCTTTTCTCTTGGATTTTCCTCTGTCTCCTGTTCCTGAAGAAGAGTTTCTTTGAAACGTAAAACTACTTTTCTTTCCTTCCCTGAGCGTCTGCTAATACTTTGCATGTACCACGTCCTCGCGTTGTTGTTTTTTCTTCATTTAAAAAAATTTATATACATATATATATATCTA
>NC_068984.1:131606054-131607103 GCF_001194135.2 Octopus bimaculoides | reverse complement strand
GTGGAAAAAAAAAAGTTATGTTTGGTTGAGATAAATGTATATTCTAGCATTTTTATTTTTTTATTTTATTCATCTGATTTTATTAATATTTTTTGTATGATTTTTTTTTCTTTTAGCCTTTCTTTTTATTTTAGCCTCTCCTTGTACTTCTGTTTCAAAAATATTTTGGAGCAAGAAGTATGTTAGTATAGTCACTTGTCAGTAAAAATGTCAAACTTCAAACTGCTAAAGCAGGATAAAATAATAATAATAATAATAATAATAATAATAATAATAATAATAATAATAATAATAATAATAATAATAATAATAATAAAATAAAATAAATAAATAATACAGTTTGGTTCCACTTTCCAGATGATAGGGGTTTGCTCTGTTCAAGTATCACATGTATGTGTTCTTAGGGGTAGATCCCATGTGTAGTTTTTTTCTTCTTTTATTCTTCTTTTATTTTTCTTCCTTGCTTTTGATTTTTGGTAAGGAGTGGATCATGTGTGCTCCTGGTACTGGGTCGGTAGAGATGATTAGTGGAGGCGCAAAGTAGAACTGGGCTGCTGATGCATGACTCAACTCAATATTTGTTATTATATCCTCACCTTAAACATGACCTTTCTTTTACCTTTGTTCGTACTCCATCATCGTCATCATCACCATCTTTAAGTCACCGTCTTTACTTTTATAGATGTCAGGTTCATTTGTGAGTTGTAGAAAATAAGTAAATGGTAATGGTAGATAGGACGGTAATAGATAGATAGATTTACCCAGGATCAAATTCTGTGATTTGCGGAGTGGTGTGTCCATAGCGGAAGAATGTGGGTGGTTGCACCACTGTGACCCAGTAGTTTGGGATTTACTGTGTGCACAAGCAACCATTGTCTTTCCTTCATCATCTGTGTACTCAGGTTAGATGATGGAGAGGGGAAAGGAAATATGAAATCATCATTCTCCACTCACGTCCTCCTCCTCTCATCTATCGTCGTCTTCTTCTTCTTCTTCTTCTTCTAATTCTTCTTCTTCCTCCCCTACTTCTACTGCATCCTTCTCCTCCC
>NC_068984.1:131595425-131603969 GCF_001194135.2 Octopus bimaculoides | reverse complement strand
GACGGTGCAGTGAAACTAAGTAGCTAAGTAGCTATAAGGTGCATGCGGATAGATAACTTCTGCAAAACGGTGATGGAAGTTGTCCTTTTTGACAACTGTGTTTTTCTTTTCATTGGTGACTAGTCTGAAGTGGTAGAGGGAGTCAAGAAGGCCCCCCCCCCACCACCACCACCACCACAAGGGGTGAACGAGTTGGGGTTTCAGGAGGAGGGTCCTTCGTGTAACTATTTATACTTTTATCTCTTTTCTTACTTTTGTTGGAAATATTTTTTTTTGGGGGGGGGAATATAAGCAGCTTCAACATACTAATGGGTGTGTGCATGTGTGTGTGTGTGTGTGTGCATATGCATCTCTATGTGTATATATGTGTGTGTGTGTGAGTGTGTGTATGTTTGTGTTTGTTGGTGTATGTTTTGCATATTTATGTATAAGTATGGACATGATTAGCTAACCAGCTAGACAGATAGATAGATAGATAGATAGATAGATAGATAGATAGAGAGAGAGAGAGAGAGAGAGCTAACAAGCTAAATATCTTTCTCTTTCTCTGTCTCTCCTCCCTCTCTCTTTCTCTCATTCCTCCCTCTCTCTCTCTATCTTTCTCACCTTTTTACCTGTCCCTCTATTTGTAAATATACGTGTGAATTTACCTACCTATCAACCTACCAACTTATCAGCCTACCTACCTACCTACCTACGTACCTATGTACCTACCTACCTACCTACGTACCTATGTACCTACCTACCTACCTACCTACCTACCTACCTACCTACCAACCTACCTACCTACCTACATTCATACATACATATACATGTTTATGTGAATAAATACACACTCACACATGTGTGCATGTGCACACATAAACTCACACATATTTACAAATATATATGTATAACATATATTTCTTTATCTGATTTGGTATTATAATTGTGTAAGTCCTGTCTGCCATTTCATCAATATTATTTTTATTTCACATTTCTTCTTGTTTCCTCTCGATACAAGCAATATACAATGCTTGACAGATGCACAATGTAAGAGCTCACCTTATGACAGCAACCTGAAGTGTTGCTGTAGTGTTTAAAACTTCAAATATTATGTAACTTTTCACACGGAACTTAGCGTGCAATGGAGTTAAAAACAAAGTGGTTCTAAAACATTTGTAACTGGTCATTAAGATATACTAAATTCATTATCTTGTTATTTGGTATGGTTGTGTGGTAAGAAGCTCCCCGCCCACCAATCACATGGTTCTGGGTTCAGTTCCACTGCATGTTACCTTGGGAAAGTGTCTACTACTATAGTTCAGGCCAACCAAAGCCTTGTGAGTGGATTTGGTAGACAGAAACTGAAAGAACCCCATCATATATATATATATATATATATATATATATATATAGATAGATAGATATAGATATATCTGTGTGTAGTTGTTGTGTCTGCGTCTGTACCCCCATCACCACTTGATAACTGGTGTTGGTGAGTTTATGTCCCCGTAACTCTGTGGTTTTGCAAAAGAGACCAAGAGAATAAGTACTAGGCTTTAAAAAAAAAAAATGGCAGCACCTCACTATGGCTGCAGTCCAATGAGTAAAACATGCAAAAGATAAAAGCAATAATATCAGGCAATGTAAGCAAGTGTACCAACTTCATTTACAAATGGGAAATGAGAATATAGGTTGTCAATATGTCTCTGTGTAAGTGATGTGAAATGAAAGGTTTGTCATTCATTGACCTATACATTTTTCCCAGCAATTTATGAATATTATTTTTCTTTTAGAGGCATTATGAGTAAAATATTCTGTCAATATTTCCACATATTGAAATATGTAGATGTATTCAACATTAGCTGCAGCATTATTACTTACAGTTGTGTAGCTGTCTCCATAGCTGTCTATATATATGGTTTCTGCAAGGACAATGTACAATATTTTCATGCAATATTAAAGTGTAAAAAGGGTAAAGACCCTCTTTGGTCATGAATGACCATGGGATTGCTCCTAGGAAGTTACCCCCTGGGTCACAAGTCCGGGCAATGCTGTTAATGGAAAACCCTGCAGTTGCCCATGCATACCAGTCTCCCTTCTCCATGTCACCAAGAGAAAGACAAAGGCCAATGCAGCTTGGCACCAGTGACATCATAACTCATTTCTACGGCTGAGTGAACTGGAATAACGTGAAATAGAATGTTTTGCACAAGAATACAACACACAGCCTGGTCTGGGAATCAAACTCACTACCTCATGATTATGAGCACGACACTCTAACCACTGAGCCATGCACCTACAAGGCAGTACCTCAGTATATACAATACATATAAGTGCAGGAATGGGTGTGTAGTCAAGAAGTTTGCTTCTCAACCACATGGTTTTGAGTTCAGTTCCACTGCATGGAACCTTGGGCAAGTGTCTTCTACTGTTACCACAGGCTGACCAAAGCCTTGTAAATAGATTTGGTTGAGGGAAACTTTAAGAAATCTATCTCATACATACATACATACATACATACATACATGGTGGTTGTCTACTCCTTATGCAGAGTTTGACCACCTCCTGTATCTACACCTTAGATCCATCATGGCATCTGATGTGACTTTTTAAACCAGACAATATATTGAAAAGACACCCACATAGATTGCATATCTGATTTGAACCACCAAGAGCTGCAGTTAAGTTCTGATCTTTGTGAATCTTAGAATATCTTTTGAGTCCTCTGTTAGATTTGCACAACATTGAAAGGTGTGCACAGATATATAGACAGAGTAGTTGGTAGAGGTTCATTTTTCATGGGTCTGCAAATCAGATTTGCACCCAGTAAAAGAAAGGCATGGTCTGTGACAAACTGTGCGCACAAAAAGGTCAGAGATTCACCTTCACGGTCACAACATTCCTCTTTAAATTTCTCTTGAGTCTCGCATGTGTCATCCTAGCCTCCTCAAATGCTTTCACTCCACTCCACACTTTCTGTTCGCCATCTAGCTCAATCTAAAGCAAGGATTTCTATGGCCTTTGGATGCATTCCAAGTGACTTCATGGTAGTCCTTATGCCGTCCTTAAACCTCTTTTTAAGTTTACACCGATAGCATTTCTCCTCTGCAAGCTCACCATGAAACAACTGTTTGGTTGTGTGTTCATCTGCCATTCAAACAATATGGCCAGACCATCTCATTTGGTTTCTCAGAATCATTGATTTAATTGAAACGATGCCTGCAGATGCAAAGACATCTGTGTCTGGGGTAAAAACGCCCCATTTAATGTTTAAAATGCAGCAAAGGCATTTTTGATGTAAATGTTCTAATAATTTGAGATGTCTTTCATAACATGTCTATGTATCAGAGGAATACAACAGTAACGGTAAAACCAACGTTTTGTAAATTTTTTGAAATACATTATCTATATTTAAATCTTATTTTATTTATATTTTTAAATTACATAGATTCATACAAACATACATGTATACATATATACATACTTACAATTGCTGGGAAAATGAATCGGTCAATGAATGGCAAACTTTTCACTTCACATCACTTACACAATGACATATTGACAGCCTATATTCTCAGTTCCTATTTGTAAAATGAAGTCATCGGTGCACTTGCTTACATTGCTAAATATTATTGCTTTTATCTTTTACATGTTTCAGTCATTGGACTGAAGCCATATTGGGGCACTGAGATTTGTAAAACACTGCCTAAATACCAAAATCTTGAGAAATTAGGCTTCTCAAAACCAGAAAGGAGAAAGCTGATTCGAAGTCTACAGATCTAATCCATCACTAGAATGTAAAATCTGAAAAATTTTCCAGAAGTTTATAATTTAAGTATATATAAGCATGTTTAGATATGCAACTATATGCATGAGAATACATACATAAAGCAAAGCATACAAATCTGCACATACACATATATACATACAAAAATACCCTGTTGATGTTGTTACAATTCTAATGAGGGAGCTTTGAATCTAGGTTAGAAACCAGCTCTTTCTCTATTGGCAAGAAATCTTAAAATAAAACTGAATAATGATATACATACATACATACATTACATACATATATGTACATGAGTAAGCACATAAATGCAAAAGAAAGTGGGAAAAATCATGTTTGAATACTAAAGTCTAAGACAACTAGTAACATTGATCTGCATCCACAAAATTTATTCAATGAAATTCATAAATTTGTGTTTGTTTGTTTGTATGCCATAGGAAGAAAAGGAATTTGACATTTTAGGACTGACCCTTCATCTGAAAGGAAAGAAAATGAAAATTTCCAACAGTTGAAAAATTTCTTTTCCCCTACTGAAAGGATCAGATCCAAAATGTCAGATTCCTCTTCTCTCCCAAATTGGCATACAAACGTATCAAAATTCATGAATTATACAAGAGTGTGTGCCTAAGAAATTCTTTGAAATACGTATCTTTTATCTTTTACTAGTTTCATTAATTGGATTGCAGCCATGCTGGAGCACTGCTTTGAAAGGTTTAGTTGAACAAATTGGCCTCAGTACTTATTTTTAAGCTTGATACTTATTCTGTCTGTTTCTTTGCTGAAATGCTAAGTTATGGGGACCTAAACAAACTCCTGTTGTCAAGCAGTGTTGCAGGACAAAACCCAATACAAACACATATGAACAGACATATAGATATACACAGGCACATAGAAACACATAGACACACACACACACTCACCATTTACTTGCATCCCCAGTAGCCAATGGTATATATATATAATTTAAAAATGGGATAAAATCTATATAAGAATTTATCAAGTAGTCAGCGTGAAAAAAACCTCATAAGGGAAAAATTATAATTATTCCCTTTAAATATATTTATTTATATTAAGGGCATTAATATGCATAAATGCCTCACATTATGAGGGACTCTTAAAGTCAAAACTACCACTGTTTTCCTATATCTATAGCAATGGAGATTGTCATAACCTGCATTTAGCAGTGAGTACATGTTATTGACAAAGCTCAACAACACTGAAATACACATCTAGCATTCCCTCTGTTACTGCTGGATGATTTTCACCTGCTACTGGAATATTTGAATCTTTAGACACAACATATCCATAAGAGATATTATCTCCAGATGAATATTGCAGTAATTTGCTTTTTCTGCAGTATATTTACATTAAGTATGATACACATATTTATTTTAATCTAATGCTGCTTCTGTTGCACATAACAGATTTTTATTCAGCTAGGTGGGAAATTGCAACATCAGTGAGGTGAGTACAATCTGTATCAATCTAGTAGTAGCGCCAATATGCCCTTGAAGGCGGTGCCCTAACATGCCTGTAGTAAAATGACTGCAACCAATATAATTATAGAAGAACACACATGCACTCTCTGTCTGTCTGTCTGTCTGTCTGTCTCTCTCTCTCTCTCTCTCACACACACACACACATGTGTGAATGTGCAATAAGTTTTCAATGATATGGCAACTACTTCACATCAGTTGGAACTTCTGTGGATGGTGAAAAATGGCTACAAAATCATTGGTATTTCACTCATATTCAAGGAAAAGATCTTCCAGTCTTATTGTGTAAAGAGAACTACCATATTAGAAATCTCAGCCATAGGCTATTCATTAGCTGACATCTGGTAGATATATTTCAGCCAAGCAAACCAGGCTCAGAAACAGTTCTTCCCCAGGGCTCTTGCACAATTGAACTCTAGCTTTTAACATCGAAGTTTTATCAGCATATGTTTGCACTTCAGAGTAGTTATTTTATTGCAATCTTTTGCTGTTGTATACATGTGTATTATGTTTCATGCTGGCCAAAATTCTTAACAGCATTTCATCATTTTTTACTTTCTGAGATCAAATGCTGTTGAAGCTGACTTTGCCTTTTAAACTTTCAGTGTCAATAAGATAAGTACCAGTTGAACACTGGGTCGATGTAATTGATTTAGCCCCTCTCCCCACCACCAAATTTCAGGCCTTGTGCTTCCAGCAGAAAGGATTATCATTATTATTATTATTTTCTCTTTATCTCTTTATTATTTTCTTGGATCTCTTCAGTTTGGCTCACAAATTTTAAAAATTATCTTTTTTTAACTCAACAGTTTGAAACTTTGTATACTGGTGTAATTCCTCACGCTGAACATGGTTTACTTTCAGCATTTTTGACAAAAGTTACGTATTTTAGAAGTTATTTTGTGTTGAAGTTGTTGTATTTGGGTAATTTTAACCAATCAACAACATGTATTCAGCTGAAGAAACCTACTGTGATAGTAATCGAAGAGCAACGACATCTGGCTTACCTGTGGATATTTTTACTTACTGCCTGTGATTATTTTCACCACTCTGTTTTATTTTATTTTTGTTTACTGCCTGTGCTGCATATTACATGCTTTTTTTTTTTTGCTTTTCGATCACCTCTTTGTACATTTGCCCGTGTTATATCCACATGTAAGCTGGAAGTTGTTGCTCTTTGATTACTATTGCAGTAGGTTTCTTCAGCTGAGTACACATCGTTGATTGGTTAAAATTACCCAAAAACGACAACTTTAACACAAAATAACTTCTAAAATATGAAATTTTGTCAAAAATGTTGAAAGTAAACCATGTTCAATGTGAGAAATTACACCAATATACAAAGTTTCAAACTGTTTAGTTAGAAAAGAATAATTAAAAGATCTGTGAGCCAAATTGAAGAGATCCATTTTCTCTTTATTATAATTATTTTCTCTTTGGAGCTCCTGAAGTCTTGCATATGTAGTGGGCTTACTATCTGAGGCCTACGGTACCATACTATTCATTCTTTTCAGCAATCTAATACTTTCCTGATTATTCTGGTCGTGTCAAGGAGGCAAACCTTTTGTAACAGTTCTACTGGGCACTCTGTTCCAATTTCCTTTATATTCCTCTTGATGCCTTCCGATACTGTTCCCAAGGATCCAGCAATAATTGGCACTATCTTCACCTTCTACATTTTCCATAGCCAGGTTATTTCGTACTTAAGAGGATTGTATCTATCTATCTTTTCACCGTCAAAGAGGCATACAGCATCAACTATATAGCATATGTGGTGCACCTTGTCCGCCACCACTAGATCCGGTCTGTTATGCTCTAGCACATTATTATTATTATTATTATTATTATTATTATTATTATTATTATTATTATTACTATTATTATCATAAGGCGGTGAGCTGGTAGAGTCATTAGCACGTTGGACGAAATGCTTAGTGGTATTTCACCCATCCCTACGTTCTGAATTCAAATTACGCTGAGGTCAACTTTGCTTTTCATCCTTTGGGGGTCAATAAATTAAGTACCAGTGAAACACTGGGGTAATGTAGTCGACTAGTTCCCTCCTCCAAATTCCAGGCCTTATGCCTTTAGTAGAAAGTATTATTATTATTATTAATATTATTATATTATTATTATATATACATGTATAGGGCAACGAGGTGGCAGAATCCTCAACATGTCAGGCAAACTGCTTAGTAGCATTTCATTGGTCTTTATGTTCTGAGTTCAAATTCCACCAAGGTTGACTTTACATTTCATCCTTCCGAGGTTGTTGAAATAAAATACCAGTTGAACACTTTGTGTCGATGTAACCAACTTAATACCTCACCCAGAATTACTGAACTTGTACCAAAATTTTAAAATATTATTTACATGAATGATATTATAATTGTCATGTGAAATTACTTGTTATTTTCTGATGCTGTGTATTATCCCTACATTTTCTAAGGTATTTAGTATATGTTACGGGGTTTGTCGTTTTAATGCTATGTATGAATCAATGCTGCAACTTGACCTACTGGGGAAGTTTTGTTTCCCCATACAATAACATATTTTATTGGCTTGTATTGAAGACATACAAATACACCCACAGATATATAGACTATCTTTCTCTCTCTTTCTAACACTCACACATGCAGATACATATACACCTCCAAAAGTTAATTGCTCACTTCTTCTAAAACAAGAAGTTCAGCATTGCATGTCTCTGCCCCAGTGGTTGATATGTTAGGTAGGGAGCATGCAGCCTTTAACAGTCCAAGGTTTTTAGGGTAAAGGAACCAGATTACACTGACCTCCGCCTGACCCGCCCCTGGCCTAGATCTTACAACCTAGTTTCCTTTTTGCAGCTCCTTAGAACCAGTGAAGGAGGAACACAGGAGGAAGGTGAAAGTAAGATGGCAACCCAATGCTGGCACAGCCTGCTGCCTTGCCTTGCTCATGGCATCCCAACACTAGGAAGGCACACAGTGAAGGAATTCTGCCTGCTGGGTGTTATTCTGTGTGTGTGTGTGTGTGTAGGTATGTTTGGTAGTAGAAGGTATCACCATTGCTGCAAGATATGATATGTATGTATGTATGTATGTATGTTGGTGGTGGGTAGGTATGTTCATGATGTGGCTTCCCAATATCTGTGTGATGGAAAAGAAAGAAGTAGGGGATTTGACCCCCTACCCCTACCCCTCCTCCTCCCTCTTTCCCTCCCTCCCTTCCTTCCTTATGTGGAACTGAAGGAGTGGTGGAGCTGAAAAAAAGAGCAAAAGTTGAACAGAGAAAAAA
>NC_068984.1:131593687-131594944 GCF_001194135.2 Octopus bimaculoides | reverse complement strand
AACATACCTACCCACCACCAACATACATACATACATACATACATATCATATCTTGCAGCAATGGTGATACCTTCTACTACCAAACATACCTACACACACACACACACACAGAATAACACCCAGCAGGCAGAATTCCTTCATTAGCCATTGATTGGCCTGGGGCTATAGCAGAAAGACATTTGCCCAAGGCACCATGCAGTGAAACTGAACAGGAAACCACATGGCTGCAAATCAAATTTCTTTACCACATAGCCATGCTTGAACCTCTATGGTCAAATTTGCTTAAGAGAGGAGGCAGTCTAGTCAATTGCAACAATGTATAATAATACTGAGACTTATTTTACAAACTTCTGAAGGATCAAATAAAATGGCTGATCTTCGGTGATTTGAACTGGAGAGGAAGAAAACTAAAACTAAATGCTGTAAAACATTTAAAACAAAACTTCACCATCTTCATTCACTCATCAACTCCGTCTTCTCACCACTCTTATGTTTATTGACAGCTTTGTTGGCACCTTGGGCCAACCAAAGTCTTGTGAGTGAATTTGGAAGATGGAAACTGAAAGAGGCCCGTATAAATTAATAATAACAATAATAATAATATGCTCAGAAAACTGTTCTATTTGGGACAGTGAGAATTTTGAGGTTAGTTCTTGGGTGTTAAGTATCATGGAAAGAAACCCCATGAAACCTTTGTAAACAGGTTGCTGTTCACTCTTATAGAGTTAACCAGAGCAAGTAAAATCAAAGAGCTATGAGAGTTGAAATGAAAATAATAATAATAAAGTTATATGACTCAGAGCTGTTACAAGCTAGCCAGTCCTTACTTCATTTACAAGGATTCTCTAATGCAGGTTTCGAGTTGTTTGTTCTACTGGAACTGATTAGAAAAATTCTGCTAAAGTGCATTGCTTCACAGCATAACATAATATATATATATATATAGACGGTTTAGATATAGATTCAAGGTTGAATATGGTACTTATGCGTAGGCACCCGAATATCGTATCCCAAAAGGATAGGTGATCAAAATCAAAAAATAAGCAACACGGATTTCAAAGGTGATTGTAGTACGCACATTTCATGCTACTCCAATTTATTTAAGTAATGCGAGCATTACATTAAATGCAATATGAAGAGCAATCTTCAGCTGCACGAAAATGCAGAAAATGACTGTAGAAAAGACATATTATAAATGTGGCAACATTTCAAATCCAAGTGGGAGAGAGAATACATAAAAAACCAAATGTGAGGAAG
>NC_068984.1:131588282-131591616 GCF_001194135.2 Octopus bimaculoides | reverse complement strand
AAAGGCGTAGGAGTGGCTGTGTGGTAAGTAGCTTGCTTACCAACCACATGGTTCTGGGTTCAGTCCCACTGTGTGGCACATTGGGCAAGTGTCTTCTACTATAGCCTCGGGCCAACCAAAGCCTTGTGAGTGGATTTGGTAGACGGAAACTGAAAGAAGCCCATCGTATATATGTATATATATGTATGTGTGTGTGTATATGTGTGTGTGTCTGTGTTTGTCCCCCCAACATCGCTTGACAACCGATGCTGGTGTGTTTACGTCCGTGTAACTTTGCGGTTCAGCAAAAGAGACCGATAGAGTAAGTACTAAGCTTACAAGGAATAAGTCCTGGAGTCGATTTGCTCGACTAAAGGTGGTGCTCCAGCATGGCTACAGTCAAATGACTGAAACAAGTAAAAGAGTAAAAGAGAGTAAAGAACAAAGAAAAACAAGAAAGTGGGTTGGTCATAGCTTGAATCATAGGATTTTACCCAGTGCTGAAGGACCACAATAATAATAGTTGTGTTTTTTGGGGATTATTTCCCTTATGGTGAATGCAATACTGACTCAGTGTTTTGCTTTCTCTCCATCAATATAAATAACTTCTTTCAGAGAATTGATAACCAACATGGGTTCTGATGTAGCAAATAAATATAGAGACAAATACTTTAAGTGCATTAACTTTTAGCATGCTTAGGTGCATCATGTCACTGCACAAGTTTTCTCCCCTGTAGCTTCACGTACATTGTGTTGCATTGAGAAGGGAGAAACTGGTATGGCAACATGATGCACCTACAGCATGCTGAAGGCTAGAATGACAACACTATGCTTCTCTGGGACAACATAGACTTTTGCTTTGAACAACAAACTCAGTAAAATAAAGAAGCAGTTAAATGGATGTTCCATGTTCAATCCAGCCCTGGAAGTAGTTTTCTGGGAATCAAGGACCTTCTGAGATTCACTCTTGGTCTTGACAACAGTGTTAAAACAGTTATCTTTGAGCTGCATTTTCATCTTGTGGAAGAGATGGAAGTTTACAGGTGCTAAATCTGGTGAATAGGGTGGGTGCGGAAGCAATACCATCTTGCCTTTGGTAAGAAACTCATGAGTGAGGAGAGCTCAGTGACGGTGCATTGTTGTCATGAAGAATCCAATTCTTTGCACACCACAAAGATCCAGTTGTTTTCACCGAATGTCCTCCCTCAAATGCTTCAAAATGTCGCAGTGAAACTCTTGATTGATGGTGTGACCCTGGGAGATAAATTCTTTATGCACACTTGCACAGATGTCAAAAACAACAACGAGCATGCTCTTGATTGAGCTGCGACTCTGTTGTGCCTTCTTTGGTCTTGGAGATGAAGAGCTCTTCCATTGTGATGGCTGCTGCCTCATCTCAGAGTCATGCTTGTAAATCTAATTCTTGTCACAGTTGATGATCCTCAACACGAAGGATTGGTTATCAGTAGCACACTGACGGAAATCTTGACAGACTTTGACGCAATGTTCTTTCTGCTCAGTGGTCAGCAGGTGGGGGACAAACTTGGCAGAGATAAGCTTCATGTTCATTTCAGACATTAGGATTGCCTGTATGGACCCATGTCACAGACCAACAATATCAGCAATATTGTTGGTTGTCCTCCAATGATCCTCATGCACAAACTTATGAATTTTCTCCACATTCCCAGGGGTGACACTTATGGTAGGTCTTCCAGTTTGCTCATCATCTTCCAGGAACGTTCTTATGCTTTTGAAACACTTGTGTCACTTGAAACATTGCATACAACCCATTGTCTCATTGCTGTAAGCTTGCCAAAGCATCCTCAATGTTTCTGTAGCAGACTTCCAAATTTAATGCAAAATTTCATATTGGCTCTTTGTTCTTGTCCATGACACAATTGTAGACTACAGCATGCACATGATGCACCTACAGCATGCTAAAGGTTAGAATGACAACACTGTGTCACAAAAACACAAATTTCACAACTTGCGAAGTAAACACAGCAATGTCACCCAGCACACTGCCTCATGAAGGTCACTGCTAGCTCTCACTGTGCATGTAACCATGTGCTGCCATCTGTTGGTGTGCTACAGAACTAGTCCAGGAACTTGTTGGTACCACCTTGTATCTCTGAAACACAATGAAAGAGAATCTTGTGTCAGCAACACAGGAAAATCAGGTTTCCAATGAGCCAGTCACTAATTTACTAGTTAGAGGTTTCTATTCAGTCAGACACTGATTCACTGCAGTTCTGATGGTGAGAGTGACAAAGAAATATTTGTTTAATTCAGACAGAATAAACCCTACGAAATATTTTTGTTCTCATGCATTTGGTTGTTGTTGTTGTTTTTTAATTGAACATTTACATCTTTCTCCAATATGAAATTAGCAAAAGAAATTCACAAAGAAGACTGACTTCAAGATGTTGAGCCCCTTCAGAGGAGATGAGGCGGGAACCAAGACGAATGGCATTAAGCTGTGCTTGAGACAACCTGTCCATCTCAGCAGAACTGCGGTTCTGTCATGCCCTTCCCGTTCACCTCATCTTCTGACACCTACTCTTCCATCAATCTTCTATGTTACCCTCTTTTCTTCTCTTCACCCTACACTGAACTGATATCCTCTACATCCAACTCATTCCCTATCTCTAGTCATCTATCACACTATTTTTACTCAGTAGATTTACCTACAAATCTACATTTTCTGCTCTTTTATCCTATTCTGTCTTATTCACGTTGTACCTAGACCTCACATCTCTTTCTTTCTATCACTTTGCAGGTGGACAAGCCATGCAATCACCTCCTCTGCAAGACACCTGCTTCTCTCTCTCTATCATAGTTTCTTATTCCAATACAGTCTCCGATCCAACACAACACTTCCTACTTTAATATAATAATCCTATCTCAAGCACAGGGCTTGAAATTTAGGAGAAGGGTACTAGCCAATTACATCAATCAACAGGTACTTATTTTACCGACCTTGAAAGATAAAAGGCAGAGTTGTCCTCAACAGAATTTGAACTCAGAATTTAGAGACAGAAGAAATACTGCTAAGCATTTTATTCAGCATGCTAACAATGGTGCCAGCTCATTGCTATCTCTCTCTCCTCCCCTAGAATATTGGTTTCAAATTTTGTCACAAGGCCAGAAAATTCAAGGTAAGGACTAACCCCAATGTGAGACTGGAACTTATTCTATTAACCCCTAAAGGAAAAAAGGCAAAGTCAACCTTGATGGAATTTGAACTTAGGACTTAAAAAATGGAATAAATGCCACTAAGCGTTTTGTCCAGCATACTAACAATTCTGCTAGCTCACTGCTCTCTCTCTCTCTCTCTCTCTCTCTCTCTCTCTCT
>NC_068984.1:131584050-131587263 GCF_001194135.2 Octopus bimaculoides | reverse complement strand
TATATATATATATGATGATATACACACACACACACATGTATACATACATACTTATACAGTATATATATATATATGTGTTTCTATATATATATATATATGTATGTATATGTATATATATCTATACACACACACACACACACACACATATGCAATGTATCCTTGTCAGTGACCAGGTTGCAGTTCATGTGGCAAAAGTTATGACGCCATATAACAAATAATAAATGTTTCAGTGAAGTTAACAGTCTTTGCATGTTTTTCATTGGTTTACATGTTGTCTTCCGTGTTGCTGCCACATAAATACATACATACATACATTGATAAATACAAATAAAATATTCAAGGAATTTTTGTCAGGTAACTCAAACTAACAAGTATGCACTCTGAGTGCTCAATTCTGTATGCCACTAAAACTCCAGTTTGAACTGCATGTGAAGCGGCTAGGAGTGGCTTCTCTTTGAAGCCAAACCATTTGGCAAGACTTCACAAGGACTTTTAATTTAGATATATAATAATAATAAAAAAGTACACGTAGTCTCTAACAGTTGTTTCCAGAATATTCAAGCTATTTGAACATCAGAATACTTGGCCAATGGAATTTTTGCTTGGCATGATTTTCCAATAGCTTGAATATCCTAGAAACAGCTTTTAGAGACTATATACCTTTTTATTATTATATATCTAAATTAAATGTCCTTGTCAAGTCTTGCCAAACTGTTTGCCTTGCCCAATCCCAGGCAAAATCAAAATTATCAATGTTTCCACTGTGACTTCATACGAAAATCCATACCTGGACTGAAGTTACATTCATGCAGCCATCACAAATGGGTGCAGTTTCTTAGTTTTTCATTTTTTTTTTCCTGTTGCTTTAATTTTCAGTCTTCTTCAAACACTCATACATTGAAACTAACGGGATCAACCACAATATGTATATATATATATATATATATATATATATATATATATATATATATATATATATATATATATATATATACATATATGCACACACACACATAGAACAGCGATGCTACACGGCAATGAAACATGGGATGTGACTGCTGAGGACATGCGTAGGCTTGAAAGAAATGAAGCTAGTTTGCTCCGCTGAATGTGTAATATCAGTGGGCATACATGACAGAGTGTGAGTGCCCTGAGGGAAAAGTTGGATATAAGAAGCATCAAGTGTGATGTGCAAGAGAGACAACTGTGCTGGTATGGTCATGTGTTACGTATGGGTGAGGACAGCTGTGTAAAGAAGTGCCGATCTCTAACTGTGGAAGAGGTAAAACCCAGGAAGACCTGAAATGAGGTGGTGAAGCGTGACCATCGAACGTTGGGCCTCACTGAGGCAATAACAAGTGACTGAGACCTTTGGAGATATGCTGTGCTTGAGATGACCCAGCAAGCTAAGTGAGATCATAGCTATGACCTATGCCAGTGTCACATAACCAGCCCATTTAAGAGTTCCCTTCAGTTGTCAGGCAATGTGCTGTGCTTGAGAAGACCTACTGAGTCAAGTAAAATTGCTGTCGTGGCCAATGCCATTGCTGCCTGACTGGCACCCATGACGGTGACATGTAAGAAGTACCATTCAAGTGAGTGTGGTCAATACCAGTGCTGGTAGCATGTAAAAACCACCATTCGAGCATGGCCGATGCCAGTGCTGCCTGACTGGCCCCCATGCTGGTAGCACATAAAAAATGCCCACTACACTCTTGGAGTGGTTGGCATTAGGAAGGGCATCCAGCTGTAGAAACCTTGCCATGCACAAAGTGTATTTTTGTGAAGGTTTTCCTGTGAAACACATAGAATTGAAAATGTGAATATCTCTGGTTGAATGACTGCTTCTAAAATTTAAAACATAAATGAATTTTCAAGAGCTTCATGAAACCAACAATGTGCCTTATATTCCTTATCAAAGATTTATTTAAAATCCATTCAATGGTTATATGGTCAAGTGGTTTGCTTCACAACTATGTGACTCCAGATTTGCTCTCAGGTTTGTCATCTGTGGTAAGAGTTTGTTATTATGTCCTCAAGTTGGCCAGTACTTTGTAAGTGGAGTTTGGGGCAAGAAGCTATGCAGAAATCCACATATGTGTGTAAGTTAAGAAAGAAAGAAAGAAAGAGGAAGAGAGCGATAGTTAGATAGACAAATAAACTTTGGTGAGGGTCAGTCCAGGGTTATAGTGAAAGACATTAGCATAAGGTGGGATTGATCCCACAACCACATGGTTAGGAAGCAAGCTTCTTAACCACTCAGCCATGTCTGTTGCCTACATACTTAGGCTGTTATATGATGCCTGGAATCTAGAAATACCCACATCTGTTTAGTAACATACTGGAAGTTTGTAACTTTCAAACTGATTTGTATTAGTTGTCGGAGGATTCTTTTTTTTTTTTCTTTTGTACTTGCTGAGTGTGGGTGAAGAGGCAATGCCCTGACTTTTGTATATCATTTGTATATACCGTTTTATATCTGATTTTGATGATGTTAATGCTCTGTTTAGCACTTTTGTTATTTTACTTTTGCTTATAATATTTCTGTTGAAATATCATCATCATCATCATCATCATTTAACGTCTGTTTTCCATGATGGCATGGTTGGATGGTTTGACAGAAGCTGACCAGCTGAAGGGCTGTTCAGGCTCCATGCCTGTTTTGGCATGGTTTCTATGGCTGGATGCCCTTCCTAATGCCAACCACTTTACAGAGTGTACTGAGTGCTTTTACACAACACCAACACGGATGCTTTTTACATGACACCAGCATTTATGAGCCCACAAGATTAAGGATGCTCAGCTGGAGAGGGTTGCAGGGGAAGAGCCTGTATGCAAGGGCAACCGCAATTTTACTTAGCTTGATGTGTCTTTTCAAGCACAGCAAAATGCCAAGAGTCTGAGTCCCCTGTCATCCCCTCTGTGAGTCCCAATGTTTGAGAATCCTTTCTGACCACTTTGTAATATATTTTTAAAATATTGGAATATAGGCACAGGAGTGGCTGTGTGGTAAGTAGCTTGCTTACCAACCACATGGTTCTGGGTTCAGTCCCACTGCGTAGCACCTTGGGCAAGTGTTTTCTTGTATAGCCTCGGGCTGACCAAAGCCTTGTTAGTGGCTTTGGAAGACAGAAACTGAAAGAAGCCCATTGTGTATATATATCTATATCTATATATCTATATCTATACCTATATATATATATATATATATAT
>NC_068984.1:131582894-131584015 GCF_001194135.2 Octopus bimaculoides | reverse complement strand
ATATATAAAATTACATACATATAAGAGGGATGACCACTAAGTGGACATCCATTATGCTAGAAGTAGACCCCCTATGGTCTTACCACTAAGAAAAGGTTGTTCTCAAGAAAAATCGGCAAATGCCAGAACGTAAATTGATATTAATCAAATTAATATTCAATTTTTCACCTTTATTATTTTAAATTTATATATGTGTGTGTGTGTGTGTGTTTGTGTGTACGTGTTGTCCCCACCACCATTGCTTGACAACCGATGTTGGCGTGTTTATGTCCCCATAACTTAGCAGTTCGGCAAAAGGGACCAATAGAATAAGTAACATGCTTACAAAGAATAAGTCCTGGGGTTGATTTGTTCGACAAAAGGCAGTGCTCCAGCATTGCCGCAGTCAAATGACTGAAACAAATAAAAGAATATCTTAATAAGGTAGGATCTTGCAGAATCATTCAGGCATCAGACAAAATGCTTAGTAATATTCATCTTATCTCTCTATTCTGAGTTCAAATCTTGCCAAGGCCAACTTTGCCTTTTATCCTTTTGAAGTTGGCAAAATAAAGTATTGATCCATTAGGCTGATGTAATCAACTGTCCCCTTCTCCCTAAAACTGCTGACCATGTGCTAAAATTTGAAACCGTTCTCAAGCTGGTATCTGGAATATAGGGTGGCCCAAAAGTAGGTTTACAGTTATTCAGCTATCACTTTCCATTTCATATATTAATAGTTTAGATCTTAATTATAAAAAAAATATGAAACCATTATTCCATGCTAATTTAGTTAATTGTAAGAGAGAAATTTATATGTAATAAAATGTTTTAAAAGAGATTTAAAATGCCTACGTGATAACTGTAAACCTACTTTTGGACCACTCTACATAAACTGACATGAAATTCTGAAGGAAGCTTTTAATATTAATTACACAAATAGGAAGTTTATCTTACAGAATGAGAGACATATCTCAAAGGGTTTGAACTGTTGATAGTCAACAAGTGTAGGAAAAGCTTGAGTAAGGAAATGATTCCAAAGAGTTGATTTTCTGAGAAAGAAGTAGTGGGCCTGGTGGTTAATGCAGGGCCAGGTCAGTGTAGTGGTTGCCACCAGAAAACTAGTTACAAACAACAGAACT
>NC_068984.1:131582163-131582807 GCF_001194135.2 Octopus bimaculoides | reverse complement strand
TCCTGTTGACTGTTGAGTACTGGAAACTCTAAATATCTGAAGATTACCTTCACTCTTTTAATCATCATCATCATCGCTTAATGTCCGCTTTCCATGCTAGCATGGGTTGGACGATTTGACTGAGGACTGGTGAACCAGATGATTACACCAGGCTCCAATCTGATTTGGCAAGGTGTCTACAGCTGGATGTCCTTCCTAACGCCAACCACTCTGAGAGTGTAGTGAGTGCTTTTACGTGCCACCGGCACGAAGGCCAGTCAGGCGGTACTGGCAACGGCCACGCTCAAAATGGTAAAATGGCTGTGTGGTCACTAGCATAGCCAGAGTGTATGCCACCCAGGGTTGCCCTTCCGTCTGCTACTCCCAGGCCCCACAAAAAACACATATTGTCTGCAGCAATAGTCTACAACAGGATGAAAAGTGCCCCCCCCCCAGCTATGTTAGTGTGTGTGGTTAAGTTTGCTTCTCAACCACATGGATTTGAGTTCAGTCCCACTGTGTGGCACCTTGGCAAGTATCTTCTTCTAGAGGCCCTGGCTGACCAGAGTCTTGTGAATGGATTTGGTTGACATAAACAAAACGAAGCTTGTTTTGTATACTCTCTCTCTCTCTCTCTCACACACACACACACACGTACGTGCACA
>NC_068984.1:131580601-131582153 GCF_001194135.2 Octopus bimaculoides | reverse complement strand
CTTGTTTTGTATACTCTCTCTCTCTCTCTCTCACACACACACACACACGTACGTGCACACACAATGGGCTTGTTTCAGTTTCCATCTTCCAAATCCATTTGCAAGACTTTTGTGTTTATGATGCAGTGGGACTGAACTGAAAATCAATGTGGTTGGGGAGCAAACTTCTGAACCACAGAACTATGCTTGTGTTTACACTTTGTCCGTTTAGATCCATCATCATATGCACATATGTGTGTGTTGAGGGGGTGGGGTGCTTTTCATCTCCTTGTCTTGATATGGGCATGATATTTGTAAACAAGTGTCACTATCATACAAGCAGTGTCCCTTGATTCCATTCTTCTTTGAAAAATGTCAGACTATGGTCAAATATTACCTTGCTTGGAAACAGGTAAGGGTTGGCCACAGGAAGGGCATCTACCTTGACAAACTGTGTCTGACCCATGCAAGCATGGAAAAGTGAACGTTAAAATGATACTGCTGCTGTCAACGATGGTGGTGATGATAATGATGATGATGATGATGACGATTATGATGATTCCTCTTTTTTTGTTCCCTTTAAAGCTTGCTGGACGTCACTTGAGAGATAGATTCCGTTTCTGTTTCTAACAAGCCGACTGACCACTTTAGAGTGACTGACTGCATCATCGACAACTTGATGTTTACAACTATCATAAAGGCATGCAAATTTGCAAACAACAAACAATTTGCTATACTTTTAGCAAGAAATCTCATGACACTCTTTGATGGTTTATGCATTTATTCATGTCAGTAGTGTTAGTCTATGCCAATAGTTATTCTAGCTTGTTGGTGTGATTGTATATATCGAGTTTATCAGTAACATTATTTATTCTCTTTTATGATATTCCTTGCAATCATTTCACCTTTTTTTTTTTCAGTTGGAATAGATTTTTGTTACCATTATAAATTTTATGTGGGGTATCCATGTTTCTTGGTGCTTGATGTAAAGAATCAGTTTTAGTGTGTGTGTTTTTTTTTTCTTTTTATTCTGCTGTTTACATAAAATGTGCTATGACACTATCTAGTAGTCTCTTGCTGTATCCACTAATAGCTAATATTTGCTTTATTCTAGTACTTTCTACATTGAATAATTTATACTAAATATTACTGGCACAGGCATAACTGTGTGATTGAGAAGTTTACTTCCCAGCGACATGGTTTTGGGTTCAGTTCTGCAGCATGTCACTTTCATCAAGTGTCTTTGACTATAGTATCAGGCTAATCAAAAACCTGTGAGTAGAATTGGTGGATAAAACTGAAAAAAAGCCTCTCTCTGTGTTTATATGTGTGTATGTATGTATGTATGTATGTATGTATCATTCACCATGCTTGACTGCTAAATCTGCAAGTTTTTTTCATTCTCTCTCTGTTTATTTTCTTTTATTCCTTTCTGTTGAAGAGCATATGCTGGAAATGTAAAAGACTTTTTCAATTTCCCGAGTGTCAAACTAATACACTTGCTTGTTGTTCATACACCTGTCTTCGTCTTTTGTTTTCCTATAAATTTCAACTATATATTTATATATATATA
>NC_068984.1:131579342-131580140 GCF_001194135.2 Octopus bimaculoides | reverse complement strand
TATATATATATATATATATATATATATATATATATTTATATATACACTCATAAGAAAAGAGATCACAAAGGGATAAATGATTTATCTTATAAACTTCATTAGCTTACAGCTGTTTCCACAATAAGATATGTTGGATTCATAGTTAAGCGACTGAGTAACATCACACACTTTCATCAGAGCCTCAAACGTGAAATGCAATTTATTTGGGAAAACAAATACATTGGGACTGAACCTGGGACCATGTGGTTGGAATCAAGCTTCTTACAACAAACCCAAGCACATGCACGCGTGCACACACACATACACACATACACACAAATGTATTTGCTTTCTTGAATAAATTGCACTTCTTGTTTGAAGTTCTGATGAAACTGTAAGATGTGACTACAGGCACACATCTATGTGTCCTCCACATCTCATAGCAGAAACAACTGTAAGCTAATGGAGTTCATAAGATAATACTTTATTCTTTCGTCATTGCTTTCCTTATTACCGTTCTGTACTTGATTAATGCTGTGCTCAGAAGCATATGATATTGAGTTCTACACCAGATTATTAGTATCACTATGCCTAAGAGAAATATTAAAATATATATACTCATATAGATAGATAAATACATAGATAGACAGACTGATAACCAGGTATGTGTGTGTGTGTGTGTGCGTGTGGTTTGTGTATGTGTGTGCGTGTGTGCTCGTGTGTGTGTATGTGTGTGTATATATATGTATATATATATATGTGTGTGTGTGTGTGTGTGCATGCATGCATGTGTATATAAAAGTATACATATATATATAT
>NC_068984.1:131577481-131578758 GCF_001194135.2 Octopus bimaculoides | reverse complement strand
TATATATATTGCATGTATGTATGTATATAAGTATGTAATGTATATGTATGTGTGTGTATGTGTGTGTGTATGTGTGTGTGTATGTGTGTGTGTATGCTCCAGTTTGTAATAAAGCATGCGTATATGCATGAATGTTTGAACTTCTAAGTGCTATATAAACATACATGTAGTGCATATTTGTATATACTTTTCAATGTAGCACTGTATGTGTGTATATGTGCGTTCTTGGTTCCTGTATGTATACACTTTGCCCACCCACCAACACCCCCAGACGCAACCAGTTCCCTCACACATCATCCTCAAACCCACCTCCCTACTTTGAAGCCCCCCCCCCATCCCTCTCTGTCAATGGGACATTTGGTAGTTTTCTCCAATTTAAGGGTGGAAGGCTGTGTTGTTCAAATTGGATTTGAAGGTTGGGTGGGCTCACAGAGAGAGAGAAGAGCGAAGCAAACAGTAGCCAAGTGAAGCTGAGTTCATGTGCAGTTTATCAAGGGTACAGGGGTGTTGTGTGTGTGTGTGTGTGTGTGTGTGTAGTTGTAAGTATGTATTTGTATGTATATATATATATAAGTATAAACACATTTACTTACACATGAAAACACGTCTCATCTCTGTGCGTGTATATGTGTGTGTGTGTATATATATACATATATTTGTATATATATATATGTATATTATATATGCATGTTATATATATATATGTATATATATGTATGCATTTATGTTTGTATGTATGTACGTATGTATGTGTATATATATATATATGTATATTATATAGGTATGTTGTATATATATGTATATATATGTATGTATGTATATATATATATATGTGTTTATTATATATGTTTGTTGCATATATATGTATATATATGTATGCATTTATGTTTGTATGTATGTACGTATGTATGTATGTATGTATGTATCTATCTATCTCTATACAAATATGAATGTGTGTATGTATATCATCATCATCATCATCGTTTAACGGCCGCCTAGATAGATAGATAGATAGATAGATAGATAGATAAATAGATAGATAGATAGATAGATAGATAGATAGATAGATAGATAGATAGATAGATAGATAGAGGTAGAAAGAAAGAAAGAGAAAGAAAGTGATTGAAACTTTGAGAAAGGGAAACTTTTATTTTTGTTATTATTATTATTGTTATTAGTATTCTTATACTATCTAAATACTTTCTTAACTATCCTGTCAGCAAGATAAAAATAAACACACACCCACCCTCTCAATCCATTCTATCTATCTATCCCCC
>NC_068984.1:131568228-131577185 GCF_001194135.2 Octopus bimaculoides | reverse complement strand
TCTTGTGTGTGTGTGTGTGTGTGTGTGTGTGTGTGTGTGTGTGTGTGTGTGTATTAATTTGCATGTATATGTGTATGTCGGTAAAATAAAGCTTTACAATTTATTATGAGGACGTTCTGTATGTGTTAATGTAGTTATGAGGGTATGTGCATATATACACATGTACATTTGTGTGTATGTTGATTCTATATATATATATATGCAACTATACACATATGTAAACGTGTGTATGTGTGTGTATGTGAGTGCATGTGAGGGTCTTTACGTTTATGTTTAACGTGCGTGTTAAAACAGACACATTTATAATTATGTTTATTTATGATCTATACATGCAGGCATACACATACATACACACAGGTATAATGTGTGTGTATGTGTGTGTGTGTGTATGTCTGTGTGTTTATGTACTTATAAGTACTGTGTGTATGTATATGCAAATATATTTATATATGCACACATGGTACATACACACAAGCATATACATATATACATACACACATGCATATACATATATACATACACACATGCACACACACGTATAGGAAATACACATATATATATATATACATATATGCCTATATTGCACATACACACATGTTCATCTTCCTTGCAATTCCTAGTATATATATAAACAGCTGTCATAAATTGTTTTCAAAAGCATAGATGCTGGGCTTTGATCAGGTCCTGTTGATGCTCTCAGTTGGGGGTCCGGTTCTTCTGTCTTAGAGTCCTTCTACTACATTGTACCACACAAGGATGAAAGGAGCAAGCAGAAATTTATTCCCTCATGTCAGTCATTTAGAAATCTTTTACCTCACCGTCTCTAGTCATGGAGAACATGCAATTAAAACCCTCAAACTTGCTACAATCGCCTTACAATCACTGATGATATCTATCTCTCCTGCTGATCTCATATAACATAGTCAAAACTGCACCCTAATAATGACTAACCTTCCTTTTTCAGGTCCAGAAAAATTTTTTTCTAATCCCAAACTCATTCTGACTCTCTACAAAGCTTAAATGAAAAGATCCACTGGCGTGGCTGTGTGGGTTAAGGTGCCCACTTTGCAACCATGTGGTTTCAGGTTCAGTCCCACTGCTTGACACTTTGGGTAATTTGTCTTCTATTACAGCCCCAAGCTGACCAATGCTTTGTGAGTGAATTTGGTAGACAGAAACTGCGAGCTGGCAGAATCGTTAGGACGCCGGGTGAAATGCTTAGTGGTATTTCGTCTGCCGTTACGTTCTGAGTTCAAATTCCGCCGAGGTCGACTTTGCCTTTCAACCTTTCGGGGTCGATTAAATAAGTACCAGTTACGCACTGGGGTCGATATAATCGACTTAATCCCTTTGTCTGTCCTCTGTATGTGTGTGTGTGTGCTTGCAGGCATATGTGTGTATGCATGTGCATGTTTTTGTGCATGTGCATGTGTGTGTGTGTCTCTGTGTGTGTATGTGCATGTGTGTTTGTGCATGTATGCATGTGTGTGTGTGTGTTCCCCACCATCAGTTGACGACTGGTGTTGGTTTGTTTATGTTTCTGTAAAAGACTCCACTAGAATAAAAAACCAGACTTTAAAACACTGGGGTTGATTTGTTCAACTAAAATCCCATCAAGGCAATGACCCAGCATGGCCAGAGTCCAATGGATGAAACATCTAAAAGATTCACAACGGAATATTGCACCTGTATTTGGAAAAATTGTTGCAGATACATGCAATCACACACACATGCACATACACACATACATGTGCACATGCGCGCACACACACACACACACACACACACACACACACACACACACACACACACACACACACTAATGTCAATGAATCTGTTGATCTTGATAATGAATTTTCCAGTTGTTCAATCAGCAGAACTACCTACTCATTGGAGTAGTGTGTAAGTGGCTGAGTACTCCACAAACACATGTGCATTTAATGTAATTCTCTAGCAGAGTCAGTATGACACAATGTGTGCATGACAAGGCTGACCTTTTGAATTGCAAAGATATGAGCCATTTCATGAACTTTTGCCTCAGTTGCTGTCAAACCCTATCCGATTCTATTCAGAAAACTTGGATCAACCTGAGGCTATTGCAAAAGAAGTACAATTGGCTCAAACGTACGGTTTTGTGATTTGCAAAGTGATTTTCTTGACCATTGGGTGTATGGTAAATAGCTTGCTTACCAACCACGTGGTTCTGGGTTTGGTCCCACTGCGTGGCACCTTGGGCAAGTGTCTTCTACTATATAGCCTCGGGCTGACCAAAGCCTTGTGAGTGGATTTGGTAGACGGAAACTGGAAGAAGCCTGTCGTATATATGTATATATATATATATATATATATATGTATGTGTGTGTATGTGTTTGTGTGTCTGTGTTTGTCCCCTCAACATCGCTTGACAACCGATGCTGGTGTGTTTACGTCCCCGTAACTTAGAGGTTTGGCAAAAGAGACTGATAGAATAAGTACTAGGCTTACAAAGAATAAGTCCTGGGGTTGATTTGCTCGACTAAAGGCGGTGCTCCAGCATGGCCGCAGTCAAATGACTGAAACAAGTAAAAGAGTAAAAGAGTAAAGACAGAGTAACCCCTTCAGTTATGAATGACCATGGAATTGCATTTAGAAAGTTCTCCTCTGAGGCACAACTTCAGGCAAAGTTGTTTATGGAAGACCAACAGTCACTCATGCATACCAGCCACCCCTCTCCAAACCACTGATGTTGTCCAACAGATACAACTTGGCACCAGTGATGTTGCAACTCATTTCTACAACTGAGTGAACTGGAGCAACGTGAAATAAAGTTTCTTGCTCAAGAACACCACACACACCCCGATCCGGGAATTGAACTCACTGCCTCATGATTGTGAGCCCAATGCTCTAACCACTGGGCCATGCATATTTTGTCTTATATGATTTTGAACCAGACTTGGGACTTGTGTAGCAGAAGGGACTACAAAGAAGGAAAAAAAGGGGCCCACAAATTCAAAGGATCTCAATTGACAGAAAGCTTAAAACACCAAATATAGACCAGAGGAAGACAAGATGATGGAAGTGCATTCCAGAGAATTACAGCTTGAGGAAAGAAGCTATTAGATTAAAAAGACTTATGACTAACAGAAATCTTGACAGAAAAACGATGCACCTGCGAAGAGAAGTGGGTGACACATCTGAAAGTCTCAACTGGGGTCACTAGACCAGAAAGTTTATCAGAGCAATGACCATAAAAATACTTACAGAGAAAAACACAACAAAGAAACTTTCAATGATGACGAGGCATACTGCATGCATATTCGTATACATATACCACTCTCTTTCTTTCTCTTTCACACACACACACACACACACACACACACACACACACACACACACACACACACACACACACACACACACACACACTCTCACACACACAGAATCTGTGTCCTCGTTCTTACTTCTTCTAACCCAGCTGAAATCGTCTCTGCTACTCTGATTTCACTAATAGCCCACAGGCTCACACTTGTTTCTCCTTCTTTTGTCACTTTCGATATTTCTCGTTCTTTTCAATATCTCACACATTTAAATTGACTGAAATGTATATCTTCACGCTGAATATATTCTAGTACAGGTAACTAACATTCCCCAGACTAACCTGGACACCTGATTCCCATTTCCTGTATCTTGAAGCAGATTTGTTATATCACTTCTTCAGATATTTAATGGAACATCTGCACTGGTTTATATCCCTCTCAATCAAGAGACTAAGTAGACTGCTTTCTTTTGTTGTGTTTGTATAAACTAATGACAAAACCTTTTCTGTTTTCTCCATGTAGATGCATCTGAAACAAAGTTTGTTGTTGCCATAGCAATCCTGGGTCTATAGGTGTAAATTTAATGTCAATTAATTAAAACTGCATTAATCAGAGATTTATAAAATAATCAAATCTCCTAAATCACGAGTTTTTGACCAGTAGTCCTTAACGTCCAGTTTCAAAGTGTGAAGTAGTGAATTGGGGATAAAATCATTTCTAGATCCACCACAAGGCCCAGTCCTTTTTAGTTTGGTGCATTGTGAGCTTCATTGACTTTGAGAATTGTACTAGCAGTGCACAAGCTCTTGGTAGGGCCTTTCAATCTGGCTTGCTAATGACTCTGCCAGCTCACCACCTTAAGTAAATAACAGTAACATTTCTAGATAATTTGGTAACTATATGTAGTGATAACTAAAGGAACAGTAATGTAGAAGTGTACATTGATAAGACCTCTGAAACTCAATATCTCTTCTGACCGTACAAGAGGGAGTGAACTTGGCCACTGCAAGCCATTGAAACTATGTCATCAGTTTTATATTGTTGCATAGGGATGCTGCTGTACAATAGCTCAGCTGCTTACAGTGATAGACTAATTTACTCTGGGGATCTACTAACAACTAGATAGACTGGGCTATTCATAACTATGTGTCTTGGCCATAAAGATGATACAGTGCAACCTCTGTCACAGCATATGTTTCATTGTTTGTTATTTGGGGATTTAGCATGTAAGTCACCTGTGGCTTTTTTATTTCAAATACTACAATAGAAATAAAATGAATTGAACAGACAAGTAGCTTAAACAAAAACCTCAACTAGATAAGGTATTGGACTGCATGCTTATAGGTCAAGGGTTCAAATCTGCTGTTTTTGTCCTGTCTCTTTAACCTATGGTATTTCAATTACTATATGATATATTGGTATTCTATCTAAAGGAAAATACCTATCGCATTAGTGTTTTGGGGGCAGAATCTATTATTCTACATAAGTACAGGTGTGGCTGTGTGGTTAAGAAGTTTGCTTACTAACCACATGGTTTTGAGTTCAAATTCCACGTGTAACACCTTTAGTCTTCTACTATAACTTAGAGCCAACCAAAGTTTTGTGAGTGAATTTGGTAGACAGGAACTGAAAGAAAGCCATTGTATATATATTTCTATATATATATATATATGTGTGTGTATATGTAAATATGTATGTATGCATGTGTGAATGTGTGTAAGTTTGTGCTTCCTTGTCTTGACGTCATGTGATTGTTTTAAATGAATGTCATTCATTTCCAATATTCCTCAAAAACGTTTGGCCATGAGGAACTATTGCAGGTCGTCGTCAACTTACAACCAACCTATCCAACTTATGACCAATCGATTTTATGACAATTGGCGCACAAGCTCCCAACAGCAATAATAAATAGTCCAGTTGAAATCTAATGGGTTTAAATTCTTAGAAATTAACTTGTCTATGGATGCTGTCAGCTAACAAACGCTTCCCCTAGGTTTGGTTATCGAATCACCACTGTGGTTATCCCAAATGTTGGATGAATATCCTGTTATGGTGGCATCAAGGCAACCTCCTATTTGTTTATAAGACAACTGCTTGAGACTCTGAAATTTTTGACTACCACCATTATAATTGTATAATACAGAATGCTGTGTGTAACTTTTACCTGAGAATGTACCTTAAGAATGTAAAGATATAAAACAAAGCTATGTAGACCTCTAGGCCTACTTATGACCAAATAAACTTACGACCAGTCAGTCGGAACCAATTGTGGTCGTAAGTCGATGACGACCTGTATGTTGTTTGGAAACATGTAAGGGTTGGCAACAGGAAAGATGCCTGGCTGTAGAAAATCTACCTCAATATACTCTATCACACTCATGCAAGCATTAAAAAGTGGTGTTGATGATGATGATGATGATGAGTTTCAAAAATACATACAGGATCATATGAGGAATGCTATCTGTGATATACTGGTATACTATCCAGGAGAATCTGCTTCTCTTCTTTGCTTTATATTATAAAACTAAGCATTAACTCTTATGTGTCCTCCAGAAACAAATACATATATGGTTCTGATATTTCAATCATTACCTTCTTCCATCCACTTAGGTGTGCATTGGCGTATGCATGCATGGATGTATGTATGTATGTTGTGAAGGTGTGTGGCTTAGTGGTTAGGGCATTCGACTCATGATTGAAAGGTCGTGAGTTTGATTCCCAGCGACATGTTGTGTCCTTGAGCAAGACACTTTATTTCATGCTGCTTCAATCCACTCAGCTGGCAAAAATGAATAGTACCTGTATTTCAAAGGGCCAGCCTTGTCACACTCTGTGTCACGCTGAATCTCCCTGAGAACTACGTTAGGGGTACACGTGTCTGTGGATTACTCAGCCACTTGCACGTTAATTTATGTATGTATGAATGAGTGTGTGTATGATGTGTGTTTGTATGTGTGTATGTGTATTCATTCGTTTGTTCATTCATAAAATTTTTTTTTCTATACTAGTATGGGTTGTATATTGTATGTAATGTGCATGATTACATGCATACACACACACACACAGAAGCACATGCACATACACATCATCATCATCATCATCACCATCATCATCATGTGATGTCTGTTTTCCATGCTGGCATGGGTTGGACAGTCAGACCAGCTTTGAACCAGTGTACTGAGCATGAAAGTCATTTCAGCTGTGACCTTCCTGTCTTTTATTCAGACACAGTGTATCTGGGATTAAATTTCCAATATTTCCTTCCCCTCTTTATGCTGTCAAGACTAGAATAGCTCTTGTAATAGGTATGCATACTGGATCAGAGCTCATCTGGAATTAAATTACAACAATAGGATACACACAAACACACACACACACACTGTACACATACATACGTACATCTACACATAAACAAACAAACATGCACACACACACACATTTTGTATGTTATCTAATATTTTAATGTGCATTGTTTCTTTTCATTAAACAGTATATTCAATATGTGCAGCAGACTTGAATGTACTGTTTTACCTGATGCATCCACTACTTCCTTGTCGAGTAATTCGTACTTAATAATGCATTTCTAATTCTCTTAGGTAAAAACCTGCAGGTGAATACCAGAAATACACCTGTTGTTCTGTCATTGTCATCAAATACATTATATATGTAGTTTTCTAAATGCAGTATCTATGCTTTCATCACTTGGTGGGGGTAGTGTGTGTGTTGAGTTTGTTGCTTAGCAAGCTATCATCAGATTCTGCTTGTTGCCTGCTTGTTTTTTAATTAATCAATTTCTTTATGGGTTAGTCAGAAAAAGACAGGCAGTGCTCAATAGCTCTCTTGCTGGGTTTCCAAGACTGAGAGGGAACAGGGTCATCACTACACACTAGGCTCATAACATATCTTTATCTTCTATCCTTTATTTGGATCACTTGATGCTTCTTTACCCACCAGTTTTTTCATCTAGATCAGTGATTCTCAACTGGGGTCCATATGGCCCCTAAAGGTCCATATAAGATTTTTGAGGGTCTATGAAATAAAATAATAAATTGGGGATCCACAATAATATTTTAAGGGCCTCTGAAAAAAATCTTTGCTATAGATGTGTGTATTGGTATGTATTGCAAGAAACAGCCAGGTTTCTTTCTCTAACATTTTACATTGTCCAACCTACACAAGCTAATGTGTTAAAAACAAAATGGGAATTATGTCAGAAGTGTCTATAAAACTAGTTTTTAAACATCAAATACCTACAGGAATTCACCAGAATAAAATAGTAATCAAAGGGGTCCATAGATAAAAAAAAATGGTTGAGAGCCCCTGGTCTAGACACATTAAGCAAAATAAGCATGTGTTTAGCGCATCAAGGAAAGTGGGGCACCACAGAAATGGTAAATGGTTTGTGGCACAACAGAAATCACTTTAAACTGGTTAAATTTAATATTTGGGGTGCCTTATCTTTACTAAGTAAAGAAGCAGATGTGTTATGTAAGATTAATTTTGAGGATCTGATCAAAGATTTGCAATTAAAAAAGAGAAAACTTTTCAAATATAGACAACAATAAACTCTAAAATAAACATTATTTTTCATCTTACAGTTTGCTTTGTTTCATTTTAAAAAATAAAATTTATTTTATGGTTTATTATTGTTTATATTTTTAATTACATATGTATTGGAGCACCAAAATCTTTTAATTACTTAGGGTCGCTATGGGTCCTAATCCAGTCCTCAGTACATGTCTGTGTCATTGCAATCTTCCCTGTTGTGCACTACATCTAATTCTATTTTTTTATCTCACTTGTGTTCCATAATTCACGTGGCCCTAATATTTCACATGCAGTGGAGCATTCTTTCCTCATTTGTTTCCAGCCTTAGATATCTTGCACATTCTATACCCATATTTTGCTACCATGTAGCATTGCACCTCATACACAAGCATCATACAATCTGCCCTTTCTTAGAGGACTAATCCATATGTTGCCAGCTGAGGTAATACCTCCTTGAACCTGGTTTGTTTTTACTCTGTGCTTACTCTAGCTACTATGCTTTTGAAACACCCTTCTCTCTACTGCTTATCAAGACATCTTTAGAAGCTAGGATAGAATGCTTCTATTGGCAGCCTTTGTTACAGGATAGATAAATGGTTGTGAGTAATTAGTGAAAAAATTTACAACTCAGTATAGATTAATGATTAGTGACATCAGAGTAGAAGCTGGACAGATTCAGAGACACAAGACAAGGAACTTCCGAAGAAAGGTATCAAAGCTGGAAGGTCCTTCAGTTATATGTAGGTTCAAATAAGTCTTAGGCAATGTACATGTTGAACAAGAAGAGATACAGATCTCTAACATGGAAGAAAGCTGGGTATTTCTATGAGGTAACAGGCAGTAAGAGGATTAGAAATACTTAGCAAGAAAAGAAACAGAGAAACAAATATCCCGGTCAAGTTTATCTAATGATGTTGAGCTTCTATTCATGCTAATTGATATTGTTCCTTGTTCCCAATTTTCTTTCGTTCTCTTTTTTGCTTTTATAGTTCTATCAGTTATACTATTCCATTACTATGTTATCTTCCATCTAGTTAGGATGTTGATCCATGGTCTGTGGCTTGCAACAGGTTGTCTCATAGAAACACTCACTCCTCCTCCTCCTCCTCCTCC
>NC_068984.1:131566218-131567314 GCF_001194135.2 Octopus bimaculoides | reverse complement strand
TATACATTTCCTAGTACTTCTGCTGCTCACAATGGAAGATTGAAAGAAACAGATTGATACTTTCCAACAAAGATGCCAGTGAAAAATCTTAGGCATTAGAGAGCCAGACAAGATCCGAAATGAGGAGGGGTTTTGAAGAGCCAGTACCATAAACCCTTTTTTTTTGTCATCAAGAGCAGAAGAATGCAGCTGGCAGGGCATGCACTACAAATGGGGAACAATATCCCAGCAAGAACTGCAATGGCATGATTACAAGCTGGCAGGAGGAGACCAAAGGACAAACCAAAGAAAACCTGGAGAACCACATTAAAAGATGACCTGCACAGCTGTGGTACAAACTAGTTTCAAACTCCAAACCTTGTCAAAGACAGAAAAAAAGATGGAAGAGCCTAGTAACCTGTTTCTATGAGACCGGAGGAACCAGACGACCTGATGGAAGCTAGTGAGGGTTGGTGACAGCAAAGGAATCTGGCTATAGAAAATCTTTTCCATGCCATGGAAGTATGGTAAAGGGGACATTAAGTCAATGATGATGTACCTCCTCCATCAACTTACCACTACATCCCTGCTACCTCATTCTAAATTCACCATTCTCACCATACAACATTTGTTACTCTAAATCTGTCACCTCATACATTCCTTCTTCACTATCCTCTAGCTCTGCTTTAACCCTTGCTACCACACTATTCCCTATTTTACCTACCCCTACCACCACCACCTTTACTACATTGCCTATCTTATCTTTTATCTCTCACCAGTTTCAGTCATTGGACTACAGCTGTGCTGGAGCACCACCTTGAAGGGCAGACATTTTAGTCAAACAAATCAATCCTGATACTTTTATTTTTAAGGTTAGCTATTTATTCTGTTGATCTCTTTTTGCCAAACTGGTAATGGGGACAGTAACAGACCAGTGTTAGTGGTCAAGTGGTGGAGGCAGGGACAAACACAGACACTACACACACTTGCATACACATAGACATATATATGTATATCTATCTATCTATCTATCTATCTATCTATCTATCTATCTATCTATCTATCTGTCTATCTATCTATCTATCTATCTATCTGTCAAAACACAATATATATATAT
>NC_068984.1:131563654-131565762 GCF_001194135.2 Octopus bimaculoides | reverse complement strand
TATATATATATTGTGTTTTGGGAGGGTCATTACATCAATAATAATGAAACACTCTCTTGGTCTATATTGATCATTGATTTAATGTGCTGGTTAGGCAATCAAATAGTTGTTTGCGAGCCAAAATTCTTTTTATCACTGTTCATGACCTTTTCAGTGACTTCCCTCTCTCTCCTAAGTCTATATGTGTGTGTGTATGTGTGACAAGCTTCCATGCAGTTTCTGCCTGACCTAATTAACTCACAAGGCATTGATCAGCCCAATGCTATAGTAGAAAACACCGGCCCAAGGTGCCATGCAGTAGGACTGAACCTAAAACCATGTGATTGCAAAGTGGGCTTGTTAACCATACAGCCATGCTTGCACCTATTTATTTCTCATATCATAACCTCCTCTTTACCTCTGCTCACTGCCCCTGCCACACCAACTTTATTACCTAACATCTGCTGCACCACTTCCCTGGCAACACTGTTCAGTTACACCTTTCCATCCGTATACTTCTGTCACAATACATCTATCTTTGCCTGACCCTCTTTGACACCCACCAACAAACACTGTTTCTCCTGAATTGCCATTAGTATGTGTGTGTGTGTGTGTGTGTGTGATACATTTTCATTAAACAGTTTCACAGTATTTAATCTGAAAGTGTATTAAAGTAATGAATACATCAGGATAGATACAGTGCGAGTTTCACTCTGAATATGTAACAAAAAACCAACATAATGGACAGAAATTTAATTAAAAGCCACAGACAGCAATGACATGACAGACATGTGCGTACGTTGAAGCATTAACACAATAGACTAGTGATCTAAAAGTGTTTCTCTCCAGATTATCTCCATGTATTTTATGATAAGTAGTCGAATGTTTTCTTTCTACTAATTCCAGATATTAGTAATATTACTGAGGATTTAATTAAAGTATATAAATCTTTCAGTGCAAATAATTTGACAACATTATTGGTTTGCAAATATATGAGTTGACAGCAAGAACATTGTTCAAGAATAAAAGGGATCCGTTTATTGTAATTTCAGTTTAGGCTTCTCTTAATTTACTTAATCCTTAATTGCAATGCTTTCTGCATTTACATTCTTTATATCTTTTGTTTGCTTCAGTCATTGGATTGCAGCCATGCTGGAGCATCACCTTGAAGTTGTTTAGTCCAGGATACCATGCAGGCGCAGGAGTGGCTGTGTGGTAAGTAGCTTGCTTACCAACCACATGGTTCTGGGTTCAGTTCCACTGTGTGGCACCTTGGGCAAGTGTCTTCTACTATAGCCTCGGGGCCAACCAAAGCCTTGTGAGTGGATTTGGTAGACGGAAACTGAAAGAAGCCCGTCGTATATATGTATATATATATATATGTAGGTGTGTTTGTGTGTCTGTGTCTGTCCCCCTAGCATTGCTTGACAACCGATGCTGGTATGTTTACGTCCCCGTAACTTAGCAGTTCGGCAAAAAGAGACCAATAGAATAAGTACTAGGCTTACAAAGAATAAGTCCTGGGGTCGATTTGCTCGACTAAAGGCAGTGCTCCAGCATGGCCACAGTCAAATGACTGAAACAAATAAAAGAGTCCAGGGTTTCTCAATCATGTTTTTTCCTATGAACCCTTTTGATTACTATTTTATTCTGGTGGACCCCAATAGTCATCTGATGCTTAAAAACTTGTTTTATACAAACTTTCGAAATTCCTATTTTGTTTTTCACACATTCACTTATGCAAGTTGAACAATGTGAAATGTTAAAGAAAGAAACCTAGGTATTTCATGCAAGACCTACCAATACATATATATCAAGCAAAAATTGGCAAATTTGTTTTGATGATTTTTAAAATATTTTGTTGATGCGGATTGTGCATTACTAGAAATGGTATTGTGTTCCATTGATGGGTTCTATAGGTATCTCTTTTGCTCATTGTATGCTATTTTCTATAAGTAGAAGAGGATAATTTTGCTTGAGCAGAAATCCATTGAATTTTGTAAGTTGTGTACTATAGTACAAATTTTCCTGGCTAGACAGTACGGGATGTTGCATATATATATATATATACATATATATATATGCATATATATATATACATATATATATATGCATATATATATATACAT
>NC_068984.1:131557700-131563540 GCF_001194135.2 Octopus bimaculoides | reverse complement strand
ATATATATGTACACACACACACACACATACATACATACATACATACATACATACATACATACATACATACATACATATGGTGGGCTTTCATGCAGTTTCTGCCTATCCACTTCACTCATAAAGCATTTGGTTGACCCAGAGCTATAGAAGAAAACACTTGCCCAAGATGCTGCACAGCAGGACTGAACTCAAAACCATGTAGTTGCAAAGTGAGGTGAATTTCTTAACCACACAGCAAAGCTTGTTTGTGATTTTGTCAGATCTTAAGTCTTTTGACTTTTGTGAGATCCTTATTAGTTGGATTATATTATTATTGATATAAGAAAAGGGTTAGAATGGTAGTCTAACTCAGTCCCAATGTGGAGCATACACCCCACTGGTGGGTGCTGGGAAAACTGGTGGGATACAGATCCAAAATATTTTTATTTTTTGATTTCAGTGGGACATGGAATAATGAAATTTTTTTTCTTTTCTTAATCAATAATGTACATTTTTTACGTACTCAGAACTTAATAAAAAAAGTTACCAGTAAATTCTTTTGTATTCAATAATTGTGATAAAATATTAAAAATGAAGTTAGTTTTTTTCCTACCACCAGTGGGGCAAACATTTTTCTGGAAAGTTATAGTGGGGCCTGGGGAAACACTGGACTAACTGGAAGTTGTATATTCTTCATTTTGAGCTTCTGTCTTCATTCATTTTGATGGCTGATTCACAAGAATTGTCTGATAAGAGATGCTGCTAATTATTCTATATGATATTTTACTGCTTTGTTGTTTATGTTGGATACAAATGCCTGCCAACTTCCTGTATTTCTATGGTTTATTTTTTTTTTATTTCCTTAATTGTTTGATAAGGAATTTTATTCTGGTTTATGTGTAGTTTTGGTGTATTGTGCTTAAAGTTGTCTCAGGCTTTTTACATGGCTGGTTATTTCTGGTGTGTAATTTGGATTGTATTTTTGTTGTTTTATGGGATATGTCTTTTGTATAAGTCTATAATACAGGTATAGGAATGACCGTGAGGTTAAGAAGCTTGCTTTGCAACCATGTGGTTTTGGGTTCAGTCCTATGGCACACTACCTTGGACAAGTGTCTTCTACTATAGCCTTGGGCCAATCAAAGCCTTGAGAGTAAATGTAATAGATGAAAACAAAGTGGAGGCCTGTTGCATACATGCACACACATGCATGTGTGTGTGTCTTTGTGTTTGTGTTTGTCCCCTGCCTCCCCATGTAAACCGGTGTTGTTTTGTTTACATCCCCATAACCTAGCAATTCAGGAAAAGAGTCTGATGGAATAATTGCCAGATTTAAAAAAGTAAGAACAGGGTCAGTTCATTTGACTAAACCCTGGCTGTTTTCATTACGCTAACGCCTGCTATACGAGCACCAACAATTTAACCTCTTTGTAAGTCTGATAGATCTGTCATGTTAATGAATTTTAATTACCTTTTTCTGATGATATCTGAAAAGAAACAGCAATTTTAGCAAAACATATTAAGCAACACTAATAATAAATCAAAAAACATAAAAACAAACAAACTGTTGACGGTTTTATAGATATTTTAAAATTATGATGCAATGATGCTAGGTGTTTCCATTATTTTGTCCAACCCCTGCATATAGACAAGAAAGTAATATTTCAAATGCAGTATAGCCATGAAAACAGCACAAAGATTGGGTGTTTTACTCTTACATGATAGAAAAACTTGTCAGCAGACAGCCATGGGACTCAAACCTACCGTGATACAACTTTTCATCTAATGTCACTTGGTCTGCATCTTTTGGTCCGACGTCTTTTTGTCTGATGATTTTTTTGTCCAATGACTTTTTGTCCAATTTTAAATAAACTCTTTACTTTGATGTTCACAAGGTGAACATCAAAATGAAATAATCATTGAGAATTTTATTGGTAGGATTTATCATCATCATCATCATCATCATCATCATCATCATCATCATCATCATCATCATCATCATCGTCGTCGTTTAATGCATGGGTTGGACAGTTTGACTGATGTCTGGAGAGCCAGCAGCTTCACCAGGGTCCAATCTGATCTGGCAATGTTTCTACTGCTGGATGCCCTTCCTGAGTGTAGTGGGTGCTTTTTACGTGCCACCGACACAGGAGCCAGTCAAGCAGGCCTGGCATTGCTTACATTCAGATCGTGCTTTTTACATGCCAACAGCACAGGCGTCAGTCAGGGGTTACTGACATCGACCACGTTCAGATGGTGCTTTTTATGTGCCACCAGCATGGGAGCCAGTGTGGGGGAACTGACCACAGCTTCAATATTGGCTTTACTTGACTCAACAGGTCTTCTCAAGCATATCATATTGCCTGGCGCATCAGAGGTATTCTTAACAGGGCCAGACATGCATGGCTGCGATCTTACTTTAGTTGCCAGGTCTTCTTGATCATAGCACATCTCCAAAGGTTCCGGTCTCCTGTCATTGCCCCTGTGAGGCCCAATGTTCAAAGGTCATGCTTCACCACCTCATCCCATGTCTTTCTGGGTCTACCTCTTCCACAGGTTCCTTTTTCAGTTAGAGAGTGGCACTTCCTCACACAGCTGTCTTCATTCATATGTAACACATGACAGAAAAAAAGTCATCAGACAAAATGACCCAAACCCACACCTCCCAGATAGCAGTTTAGCTGAATTGATGGAGTACTCAGTCGATATCTAAGAGGAGAGGGTTTGAGTCCTGTGACTGTCTAAACACACACAACCGGTTTCTTTCAGTTTCTGTCTACCAAATCCACTCACAAGGCTTTGGTCACCCTGAGGCTATAGTGGAAGACACTAGCTGAAGATGCCATGCAGTGGGACTGAACCCCAAGCCCTATGGTTGGGAAGCAAACTTCTTACCACACAACCATACCTGTGTCTATGTTGCTCAAAGAGGTATGTAAAAAATATATTGGTAACAGTTATTTAGGGTGTAAAAGCAAATCAGTTGTGAAGCTATTTTTATTTGTATTGTTTTTTACATTAATATATATTGTATGCATTGAACTTTCTTCCAATGAGCTTGTTTAGGAGTGTATTCAGGTATTGTAGTTAGGGATCCATGATCTGATGTGATGGTTGGCGGGGGTGGCAGTGGTATGTGTATATTTATTATGCTAATGTACTGTTGTACCCTATTTGTTTTCAACTGTCAGTTGTGGTTTCTGTTTACTTGATGCATGACTTCATCATGTATGATTTGCCACTTTGATTTAACATGTCTTATCAGGGACTAATCTGGTATTTCAGGTATTGTTAGAGGAATAAAGTAGCCCCTGTATGACCACTGACCTGCTAGATTTTGCAGCTAAATTTCTCATGAGTTATTCTACACTATCTTAACAAAATAAATTAAAAAAAGCATTATTGTTATTACTGTCATCATGTTGATATTGATAAATCATGTTAGCTTAGCTCTGAAGGGTCATGGAAGGAAGACTATCAAGGTTAGTTGCCTGCCTTGTTGGCTATGTAGTTAAAAAGCTTGCTTAGCAACCATATGGTTTTAGGTTCAGTCCCGCTCTGCATCGCCTTGGGTGTCTTCTACTATAGCCCCGAGCCAATTGGTACCTTATGAATGAATTTGATAGGCAAAAACTTATTAGAAACTTCTCACATGTGTGTGTGTATGTGTGTGTGCTTTTGTACCTGTGTTTTTTCACCATCACCACTTGACTGGTGTTGGTTTGTTTACGTATCTGTAACATAACAATTCAGTAAAAGAGACTGACAGAATAAGTATCAGCCATAAAAAAATAAGCACCAGGGTCAATTTGTTCAACTAAAAAAAAACCTTCAAGGTGGTACTCTCTTGGTACATATGCAACTGAAAACCAAAAATGGTTGTTTGAGAAGAATGTTATCATATATACATAATGAGTTAAGAAGTTTGCTTCCCAACCACATGGTTCTGGGTTCCCAACCACATGGTTCTGGGTTCTGACCCACTGCATACCACCTCAGACAAGTGTCTTCTACTATAGCCCTGGGCTAGTCAAAGTCTTGTGATTAGATCTCGTAGATGGAAACTGAAAGAAGCCTGTCATATATATGTGTTTGTGAGTGTGTGTATGTTTGTGTCTCCTTATCTTGACATGGTATAATAGTTATAAATGAGTGTCGTTGTCATACAAGCAGTGTAATTCATATATATATATATATGCACATACAATGGGCTTCCACATAGTTTCCATCTACCAAATTTGCTCATGAAGCTTTGGTCAGCCAGTAGCTTTAGTAGAAGACATTCACCCAAGATGTTGCACAGTGGAACTGAACTCAAGACCACATGGTTGGGAAGTTTTCTAATAACTGAATGCTTCAATCTAACAATTTATGCAAATGTAAATATTTGCAGTAAAACACAACCTACACTGATAAAGAATAAAATAGGTGCAAAAAATATTTCAATGAAGAATTAACAAAAAAAAAAAAAGAAAGAAAGAAAACAATCAAAGGGTTTTCGTATTTCATTAAATTTAATTCACTTCAATTGAATGAAGTGATGAACTATTCAAACTGTAATAGAGATGTGAACCTTATGCAGTTAATTATCTAATTGTCAAGGTCATCAACAATCTTCGTTTCATACTTAGCTTGTGAGGACTGTAGCATATTGCTTCTCTTGGGACACCCTACAGAGGAACATATTGGCGATGCTACTGGGTTATAAAGTACAATTTATTTTTAGTTGTAGGTGTTAAACTTAAGGGTACTGTGAACACTGCTGGGGAATTCCTTCACCATTCCCTGAGATAATATTTCAAAGAACTAAGTGAAAATAAAGGCTTGCTTTTATCGTTGCAACAAATAAATTACTTTCAGACGTGCACATTTTTAGATTTTCTTCTCAATACCTCTTCCGATAATTTTAATTTCTTTTTTATTATTATTATTATTATTTTTATTTTTATTACTTTTTTACTTCTTTAACATTAATTTGGTTCATCTCTCTTCTATGACTCCTTCTCTCTCTCTGATTTAAGCTCAATTATTTTAGGGATAAGTGAAGGAGAGCTAACAAAACATTTTTTAACTTTTTCCTATCATAACATCCTTTCCTTTTTCTTCCTCATTTTCTCCCCCTTTTTTCACTGTTTTCATATAAAGGAGTGTACTTGTTTCAATTCCCCACCCTTACTGTAACATTTGAGTCATAAGAATTTGGCTCCTCTGAGACTAGCAAACACCAGTCTATTTCTAGTCTCTATCACAATTATTGCCATCATTAGCATTAGCACAAGTTCAAAACCTCTTGCTATCATCTATGTTATCACTACCGACAACTATGCATTCCAACACCACTAAATTCACCATTCCTATTCACACTGTTATCATCAACTACTGTTAACAATATGAGTAACATTACATGTTTCTAGTCACGAAATAACTACCCTCTACAGTGAATAATTAATGCATTTTTTTATACCCTCAGAAATATTACAGATGTCCAGGTACCAGCATGTTTGTGTGGATAAGTGGCCTTTTTTTGCAGCTATGTAGCTTTGAGTTCAGTCTCATTGTGCAGCACCTTCTACTATAGCCCTGGGCTGACCAATGCTTTGTGACTGAATTTGGTAGATAGAAATAGTATACACATGTGTACGTGTGTGTGTGTGTGTGTGTGTGTGTGTGTGTGTGTGTGTGTGTGTGTATGCGTGTGTGCGTGCTTGCTTGTGTGGAGGCACATGGCTTCATGTTTAGGGTACTGTACCTGTGGTTGTAAGATTGCAATTTCAGTTCCTGGACCAGGTAACGCATTGTGTTCTTAAGTAAAAAAAAAAACTTCGTTTCGCATTTCTCCAGTCAAGTCAGCTGGCAATAAC
>NC_068984.1:131551826-131555649 GCF_001194135.2 Octopus bimaculoides | reverse complement strand
GGATTTGGTAGACGGAAACTGAAAGAAGCCCATCGTATATATGCATATATATATATATATATATATGTATGTGTGTTTGTGTGTCTGTGTTTGTCCCCTCTACCATTGCTTGACAACTGATGCTGGTGTGTTTACATCTCCGTAAATTAGCGGTTCGGCAAAAAGAAACTGATAGAATAAGTACTAGGCTTACAAAAGAATAAGTCCTGGGGGGTCGAATTTCTCGACTAAAGGCGGTGCTCCAGCATGGCCGCAGTCAAATGACTGAAACAAGTAAAAGAGTAAAAGAGTATATATAAAATTGTCACAATTGGAATAGCTCTGATCACAGGTCAACTCAGTCAAAACCGACCTGGGGTTGAACAGCAATAACATTACCAGCTTCTATTCTATAGCCAATATGTGTGGTCTGCCTTCACTGTGCCATACTGTGCTGACATATGGACACCAGAACAATACATATGATGTTCAATGTAAATATTAATTTATAATACAATATACCACATCACCCTGAATCTATATTTACTCTTACAGTCTTCCTTTGACATTGTTTCTGTCTTTTACACTCAACTCCAGTCTCTCCTCATTCTCTGTGTGTCTGTATGTGTACATCCCTTTCAGTGTCTCCTCTGTGTGTGTGTGTGTGTGTCTTTCTCTCTCTCTCTTTCTGTCTGTCTGTCTCTCTTTGTCTCCTCATTCTCAAGGTATCTATATGTGTACATTCCTTTCAGTGTGTTTCATCTCTCTCTGCATCTGTGTGTATGTGTGTGTGTGTGTATGTGTGTGTCTCACTCTGTCTCTCTTTCTCTGTCTCTTTCTTTCTTTTTCTGTCTGTCTGTCTTTCTTTGTCTCTCTCCTCATTCTCTAGGTATCTATATGTGTACATCTCTTTCAGTGTGTTTCCCATCACTGTGTCTCTCTGTCTCTCTGTCTCTCTCTCTGTCTCTCTGTCTCTCTCTGTGCCTCTCTCTGTGTCTCTCTCTGTGCCTCTCTCTGTGTCTCTCTCTGTGCCTCTCTCTGTGTCTCTGTATCTCTCTCTGTGTCTCTGTGTCTCTCTCTCTCTGTCTCTCTCTGTCTCTCTCTGTGTCTCTGTGTCTCTGTCTCTCTCTCTCTGTGTCTCTCTCTGTGTCTCTGTGTCTCTCTCTGTCTCTCTCTGTGTCTCTGTGTCTCTGTGTCTCTGTATCTCTCTCTGTGTCTCTGTGTCTCTGTGTCTCTCTCTGTGTCTCTGTATCTCTCTCTGTGTCTCTGTGTCTCTCTCTGTGTCTCTCTGTCTCTCTCTGTGTCTCTCTGTCTCTCTCTCTCTGTCTCTCTTTGTCTGTCTCTCTCTTTCTCTCTCTGTTTCTCTGTCTCTTTCCCTCAGTCTCTCACTGTCTGTCTGTCTCTCTCTCTCTCCCTCTCTCTCTCCTCGGTGTGTGTATGTCTCCTGCATTTCTTCCTGTCACTCTGTTTTTCATCCTCCTCTTCCTCGTCCTTCCTATTTGTGTGTCTCTTTCCTTTTTCCCTTTTTCTCTCTCCTTCTCTATCTCATCCTCTCCATCTAACTGTCTGTAAGCATATCATCATCATCGTTTTAATGACCACTTTTCCATGCTTGCATGAGTCAAATACAGTTTATTGAGGCAGATTTTCTATGACCAGAAGCCTTACCTGTTGCTAACCATCACCTGTTTCCAAGCAAGGCAATAGTTCCCCACAGCCACATGTGATTTTGCAGAATATTGGAAATGAATGACACCGCTTGTATGACAGTGACACTCATTTACAATTATCATTTGATATCAAGACAATGAGACATATTTTCATACATGTATGTGCACACATATACATGCACGTGCACACACACACACCACACACATGCACACACGCGTGCACACACACACACACATGCACACATGCGTGCACACACACACACACATTGAGCTTCTTTCAGTTTCCATTTACCAAATCCACTCACAAGGTGTTGGTTGGCATAGGGCTGCAATAGACGACAGTTGCCTGAGTTGCCATGCAGTGGGACTGAACCTGAAATCATGTGGTTAAATAAAGTGGTTTATATTTTGCTTTACCATGTTTTCTGACATAGACATTATCATAGTATATAGTAGAAACATGTAGTATAAACATGTAGTGTAAACATTGAAACATCATCATGATCTTTCCAAATTGTGTTGCATTTCACATGGAATTTTTGGACCATTATAGTCAATGTGCATTTTGGCAATAAATTTTGGCCTGAAGATTTCAACTTGTATGACAGAAAATATGGACAGCAGGAAAAGATATCCAGGAATTCCGATTGTCATCTGTAAGACACCTGAACAAATGTGCAATTACTGTCATGTTATATCCTGCCTTTCTAATGCTATAGCAGGCTATATGGCAACATCCTGCTGATATATACCTTTGCAAAGGCCTTTGACAAGGTGGATCATGGCATGTGTGATATGTCACAAGCGGCAAGACCTTGGCATAGTTGGTAAACTAGGTGACTAGTGACATGACTTCTTAAAAGTTTTAAGTTAAGCAGTTGCAACCAATGTTGCCTTCTCTATGGAAACACAAATTCTGAGTGGAGTGCCCCTGGGAACTGTCCTGGGGCCATTACTGTTCATTGGAGTTTTCTTAGACTTAAATAGTCACTGTCACTTGCCATTCCAATGATACAAAATTATCATAGACAATAAAGAATTGTGATGATGTCATTAACTTGCAGTGAGACCTAAATGCAATATACAAGTGGGTTGAACAAAACAACATACAGCTTAATGCTGGAAAATTTCAGTCACTGTGCTATCAGCTCTCAAATGCACCACAGCCTGCATATACAGGACCCAAAGGTAGTGCCATCTCAGAGTCACAGATAGTGAGAGACTTGGGGATCAGTATGTGTAATGATGCATCATTTCATGAGCACATTACCAAGACTGCGACAAAGTGAAGACAATTGGCAAGATGGATAGCAAGGTTCTTCAGGACAAGGGATTAACAAGTATGTTGACCCTGTGGAAGGCATTTGTTCTCAGCCACCAGGACTGTTGCTCTCAACTATGGTTACTGCATAGTATCAAACTAACAGTGGAGTTTGAAGTGATCCAACACTTCTACACTGAAAGGATTGCCACAGTGCAGCAAATGAACTACTGACAGAGGCTGAAAAAACTATAAGTTTACTCCCTAGAGTGAAGATAAAAGAAATATGGAATAGTTTACATACAGGAAATTCTGAAAAGGCTTGTACCTAACTTCAGCATCAAATGTTATACAAATACCTGTACCTGATACCATTGCATAGTACCAGAGGTACTGTTTAAAGTGAGGACCAAGTATTGCAATAGCTTGGTGTTCAAAAGTCTACAGCTCTTCAGTGTTCTGCCAGAAGAATTAAGAAACCTACATATTGTGTATGTGGCTGTCTTCAAAAAGGAATTGGACATTCTGCTATCCACAATACCAGATGAACCAACATCTTGGCACAAAGTACAGATGACGGCAGCGGTGTCAAACTCCTTCATACACCAATTGAGCCAATAACTAAGAAAAATGCACATGCAAGAGGGATGATATGAACTCCCTCCACATTGAAGAAATCAAACACAAAAGAGGGCTATGGAAAGGCTACAAAGGTCATGGTGGTGCTCCAGCATGATGACCACAGCCACATGGCTAAAACAAATTAAAGAAATACATATGCACATGTATGTATGTATGTATGTATGTATGTATGTATGTATGTATGTATGCATGTATGTATGTATGTACATGTGAGTATGTGTGAATGCATGCATATACATAAGTTTATAAATATACATATATAAATGATATA
>NC_068984.1:131548699-131549583 GCF_001194135.2 Octopus bimaculoides | reverse complement strand
TATATATATATATATATATATATATATATGGGAGAATTTACGAAAAAAACAACAACAGACGAGGACAGGTGGTATAAACAACAAATGGATGTATTAGTTTAATGCTTGGGAATAGAGAAAGTCTTTGACGTTTCGAGCTACGCTCTTCAACAGAAAGAAATAATGAGAAAAACAAGGAGAGAAAAAAAATAAATGTAGTGGTCAGCGATCTATCATGGCGACTGCCAGACAGAAAGTTCACACAGGAGAGCTAACAAAAAGGAGAGATAACAAAGGGGAAAGAAGTGGTGAACTTGTATATATATATATATACAAATACAGACACGTGCACACACACACACAACTCTTTTTCTGCTATTGTTAATTTTGTTGTTGTTAGCCAGAGGTCAACCTGAATTAAGAAACATTATTATCAAAGATATACCAATTGTAACCAATCATTTTTGTATATTGAAATATATTGTATATTGAAGTGCATTGAAGACTCTGGTGATCCAATATACCTTCTTTCCTTACCAAATGGTTTGGTCGATTTAGCTGCTATTTCTAATTAGTCAAACAACCAATTAGTGACTTTAGAGACTCATTGGTGGGGATGGGGGATCGTGCTGATGGGGGAATGTGTTGTGGAGGAGATTGTAGTGATAAGGCCATGAGGTATGGGTAGGTTTGGTGGCAGTGGTTGTCGGGCTTGAAAGGACAATTAAGTTTGTTATTCAATTTAGCAGAGTAAGTTTCTGCCCACTCCACCCCTACCCCCACTTCACATCAATTCACCCCCTCCATCTCTGTCTTCATTGCCATTACCCACCCACTTCTACAATTTGTACACAAACAAATATATATTCAGCCGCACACTTACAAATACACATTTATGTATAAAT
>NC_068984.1:131540160-131548420 GCF_001194135.2 Octopus bimaculoides | reverse complement strand
ATGTATGTATGTTTGTATATACATGTATATATATATACATATACATCTACACACATATATATGTATATATATATACATGTATGTATACATACACACACACATATATATGTATGTATATATGTATGTATATATGTATGTATGTATGTTTGTATATACATGTATATATATGTATACACAGAGGCTTGCACTCTGGAGCACACCCACGCACTAGGATAAGAAACACGCGCAAACATATTTATGTACACACACATACACGCAGACACAGACACAGACACACATTGATATACACCCAGACACAAACACTTGCACACAGGCTCTCATGTATGCATTTACTCACACACACACACACACAGGCACATACATGCATACGCACACATCATCAAGTCATACCCATGCATACACGCACATTTTCTTACACAGATTCCCATACTAACATACATTCATGCTGAGACACTCATTAACATATGCATTCACATATCTTACACATGATTGTAATCCATACACATACACACACACACACACACACACACACAGAGACACACATTTACATATACAAACTCTCACACATATACACTCACACTCACACACACTCACACATGTACACACTCACACGTACATGTTACACCCTAACACTCCTGAACCCTCCTCCACGTATATACACACCCAAATACACACACACATGTCTGCAAAGGAAAACAAAAGACACAATATAGGGCATGAGAATTTGGGATGAAGTAAGAAGTGGATTAAGGAGAGGTTTGCTGGGAATCAATGCTCAGAACAGGTATTTCCTATCGTACTCTTTGCTACTATGGCCTTAGAACTATGTATTAGAAACTTAGAGATAGATAGGTAGGTAGACAGGTAGGTAAGTAGGTAGGTGGATAAATAGATTGCCAAATAGGCTGATAGATTGATTTAGATAATTGGTTCTCAATCAGGGTTCATATGACCCTTGGGGAGCCCTTATAAGATTTTGTCATTAAATTTTATGTGCAATTAATTGGTTATACTTTTACAATACACAAAATATTTTAATGATTTGTTTTTATACAATTCCTATTGATATTAAATTATAAAGATCATCATCATCATCATTGTCGTTTAACGTCCGCTTTCCATGCTAGCATGGGTTGGACGATTTGACTGAGGACTGGTGAAACCCGATGGCTACACCAGGCTCCAATCTGATTTGGCAGAGTTTCTACAGCTGGATGCCCTTCCTAACGCCAACCACTCCGAGAGTGTAGTGGGTGCTTTTACGTGCCACCAGCACGAAGGCCAAGTCAGGTGGTACTGGCAACGGCCACGCTCAAAATGGTGTATTTTACGTGCCACCTACACAGGGGTGCTGGCAAGGATCTCGCTCGAATGACTTTTCACGTGCCAGGAAGGCGACGTTGGTAACGATCACACTCGAATGGTGGTGCCATCACAATTTCGCTTTCGCTTGCCCCAACAGGTCTTCTCAAGCCAAGTTTACAATAGGATTTTTTTTAAAGCATCAAATGGTTTAGGGGTTCACCCAAGTGAAATAGAAATCAAAGGGGGCCCACAAAAAAAAATGATTGAGAGCCACTGGATCAAATGATTGGTAAAGTTGGTAGATATATTGGCTTCAGGTGGTTGGTAATTCAATTATGTCAACTCTAGTATATGACTGGTACTTATTTTATTGACACTGGGGTCGATTTGTTCGTCAAAACCCATTCAAGATGGTTCCCCAACATGGCTGCAGTCCAATGACAAAAACAAATAAGAGATAAAAAAAGAAAAAGAATAACAATTGATTTTGTCCTTAAAAGTCTTGATTTATGAAACGACTTTGTTCTTTGTGAAATAAAACTGCTTTTGTTCTTCTCTTTAAATTTGAATCTTCCGTTCAGACTAACTTAGACATATGGATTTTACTGGCATTGTTCATTTTTAGCTTCAGGGTGACCTTTGCATCATTTCAGCTGCTCATACACAAAACCACCATTAGAATTCTTAGATATGTCTCCTTAACCCTTTAGCATTCAGATTACACTGTCAAATGTAATGCTTATTCATTCACATTGTTTTGAATTCTAATCTTGCATTATTTTATAACTTTGAGCTTCCGATGATGTTATTGTCAATTTTTGGAATGACATTGGTTTCAAATTTTGGCACAAGGCCAGCAACTAAGTTGATTACTTCAACCCCCAGTGCTCATTGGTACTTATTCTATCGACCCCGAGGAGATGAAAGGCAAAGTTGACCACGACCAAGTTTGAACTCAGAACATAAAGATGGGCAAAATGCTTTTAAGCATTTTGCCTGGTATGCTAACGATTCTGTCAACTCACTGCTTTTTTTTTTTTGGAATGACGTTGTAACATCGGTGTGAGAGGCCAGATCTGGTCAGTTTGAACAAAAAACAGGTTGAGTATTTGGGCTGGATGTGGGGTTAATCATGTTTAATCTTGGGCTAATGGGTTAATTATGTATAATCTTATAGCTTCAGAATTTCAATGATGTGACTGCTTATTTTTAGAATGACAGTGTAGGGTAGGCATGATAGTCTGGATCTGACCAGTTTAAGCATAAAACAGATGGAATATTTGGAATGGATATGACCAGTTTAAATGCTAATGGGTTAATAAACTCATTGTAATCATTTGTGTACTAATGTGGCTCTTTATTTGCCAAACGTATTAATGCAACAGGAATTACTGGCAGAAACGTTAGCACACCGGGCGAAATGCTTAGCGGTATTTCGTCTGCCATTACGTTCTGAGTTCAAATTCCGCCAAAGTCGACTTTGCCTTTCATCCTTTCGGAGTCGATAAATTAAGTACCAGTTACACACTAGGGTCGATGTAATCGAATTAATCCCTTTGTCTGTCCTTGTTTGTCCCCTCTATGTTTAGCCCCTTGGGGGCAATAAAGAAATAATGCTTAACGACATTTCATCCATCTTTACATTCTGAGTTCAAATTCCACCAAGGTCGATTTTGGCTTTCAGCCTTTCAGGGTTCACAAAATAAGTACCAGTTTAGCATTGAGTTTGATGTAATCGGCTTTCTCCCCTCCCTGATATTGCTGGCCTTGTGCCAAAATTTGAAATCCTTATTAAGCTGATCTTTGGATCTCAAATTAACATGAAATTTTAATGGAAGTTTTTTTAATTTAGACCACTCCAAAACAGGAGATTTGTATCATAGAACCAAATGTGGTGCCCAGCGGGTTGTTATCAAAAGGTTTTAATTGCTGGCTCCTTGTTAATGATCTTCAAGTCCTTAAAGCCCATTCCTCCTATTTGTGAAGAACTGTTGTATTGGTGTGTGGCATCACTTCACACTTCTTTCTTTCAAAATGTCATAGTCAACATTACCAAATTTAAATAATAATTTAATTCTAGACTTCAACACAAATGCTCTAGATAAAAAAAAACAAAAAAACAGTGTTTACTTTATTTAAATATAAATCAGATTAAATCAAATCAAATATTCTAATTAAGAAGCAATAATAGTTGTTACTTTATTTAATAGGAAGGATAAAAACCAAATCTTTGCTTATATATCTAAATCAACACCTAAGAAATCAGCAAAATCATTGAAATTTTCAGTGTCCATTGTGTTAATAATTTCATTTGGTGTTGCTTCAGGTAAACGATAATCTTTGTAGAATTTATCATCTTGTTTCAGAAAGATACTTTACAAAGAGACCAGCTCCAAGCATTAGATGTAGCATTGTACTTCTCAATCTTGTTTTGATAACATTCATGCAACTAACTAATCTTTGCGTTGCAGTTTTTGAATTAAGAAATATTAAAAGATTAATAGCAAATGTTACAACATCTCTAAAAGGAAATTTTTCCTGCAGCATTTTTGTAATGAAATATTTCTATCCAAAATGTTTCAATGTTGGTTTCAAATTTTGGCACAGGACCAGCAATTTCAGGAAGAGGAGGTAATTTGATTACACCAGCGAGGAGGTAATTTGATTACGCCAGCCCCCAAGTAATCAACTGGTACTTATTTTATTGACCCTGAAAGGATGAAAGGCAAAATTAACCTCAGCAGAATTTGAACTCAGGAACATAAAGATGGATGACATGCTGCTGAGCATGTTGCCCAGCTTGCCATCTTAAAATGTTTCAGTATCGGTTGTCTTGCAGTATTTTATCCGTCTTCACATTCTAAGTTCAGTTTCTTATTTCTTTATTGCCCCTGAGGGGCTAAACATAGAGGGGAGACAAGCAAGGACAGACAAAGGTATTAAGTCGATTACATCGACCCCAGTGCATAACTGGTACTTAATTTATCGACCCCGAAAGGATGAAAGGCAAAGTTGACCTTGGTGGAATTTGAACTCAGAACGCAATGGCAGGCGAAATACCGTGAAGCATTTCGCCCAGCGTGCTAACGTTTCTTTTCTACTCTAGGCACAAGGCCCGAAATTTTGGGGAAGGGGACCAGTCGATTAGATCAACCCAGTACGCATCTGGTACTTAGTTTATCGACCCCGAAATGATGAAAGGCAAAGTTGACCTTGGTGGAATTTGAACTCAGAACGTAGCAGCAGATGAAATACTGGTGAAGCATTTCGCCCAGCGTGCTAACAATTCTGCCAGCTCGCTGCCTTAGTTTAGTTTCTGCCAAGGTCAACTTTGCCGTTCATCCTTTTGGGGGTGGGGGTCAATAAAATAAGTAGCAAGTTAAACACGAGGGTCAATGTCATCAACTTGACACTCTCCTCCAAAACTGCTGACCTTGCATCAAATTTTGAAACCAGTATTAGTAATCTTGGTAAGGTAGTGAGCTGACAGAATTGCTAGCATGCAGGATAGATCACTCAGCAGCATTTCGTCCCTTTTTACGTTCTGAGTTCAAATTCCACTAAAGTCGACTTTGCCTTTCATCCTTTCAAGGTTGATAAAATAAATATCAAATGAGTACTGAAACTGATGTAATTGACTAGCCCCCTAGCCCCCTTCCTTAACTTGCTCTCCTTGCTTTAGATGAACGATGTGAATTACTTTAGTGCGTTGCCTGGGATTGAACTCAGAACCTCTAGGTGTCTGCTCTGCATTAACCATGTCTTTGTTTACTACGCTATGCCTGATACAACACAAGACATCTGAAAAATGCTGCAGCATACAACAGCTGAAATGTAATGAAAATAACAATCAAGATGACGACACTTGTCTGACTAACATAAACAGTATACGTAAAATAAATTCCTCGTCTCAACCATATAAAATTGTATCATTTGAATTTTTGTAAAAATAGCTGAGAAAAATCATAAGATCCACTGTTTTTTTCCTTGATCTGCTAATCATTGTTGTCTTGTTACCTCCACCTTAGCGAAGGTGGAGGTATTGTTTTCAGTTGTGTTTGTTTGTTTGTGGACGAGATATCTCAAGAGCCACTGGATGGATTCGGATGAAAGTTTCAGGGATGTTTGGCCTCATGACTGGCACAAACTGATTAGATTTTGGGATCAATCTGCTGTCACACAAAGATTCTGGATTATTTTTCCTGCTTTTTTGTTTAATTTTTGAGAGTGGTCAAGTGTATTTTTAGTATTCTTGTTTGTGAGAGCAGTCGAGTTTATTTAACATATTCTCATTTTAAAGATCATCTTTGGCTAATCGTTGAGAGGACATTGGTGTTGCCTTAGTGGAGGTTTGTGCTCTCTAAGCGCTTTTGTTATGTATGATTTCTACTATTTTCTCTCAAACCTCTCACCAGGGTTTGGACTGTGGCTGTATTGAGGCACCATCTTGAAGGGTTTAGTCAAACAAATCAACACCAGTACTTAGTTTCCTTTAAGCCTGGTCACTTTTGAACCACAAAGTTATGGGAATGTAAACAAACTAACATTGGATGTCAAGTGATGGAGTGGAATAAACACAAAACACATACATATAAATCTATCTGTGTGTGTGTGTGTGTGTGCATGCGTGTGTATGACAAGGTTCTTTCAGTTTCCATCAACTAAATCCACTCACAAGGTTATGGTTGACCCATGGCTATAGTAGAATGCACTTACTCAAGGTACTGTGCAGTGAGAATGAACCCAAGACCACATGGTTCGGAAGCAAGCTTCTTAACCACACAGCCATACCTGTGTCAGCTGGTTCAAAATTCTATCCCTAGCAAGTTCAGCTGATAAACATAAAGTTGCACAAATGTTTTAAATCTTCAATGGTTCTTTACCATTAAACCTTTGAGCCCTGACCTTCTGAACCTTATTTTACCATATTCCTGGCACTCCACCGGTGCTACGGTACAGAGCGGTGCTGGGGTATAGAAAAAAATAAGCCATCCACCAGTAAACCAGTGTTAGGGGCTCAAAGGGTTAATAATAGCAAGGTACAGTTAATTATAAGCTATTTGACTTGTTAAAGAGAATGAAAGCCACTTAAAGATTCTGCTACTTCTAATTCTTAGATTTTTGTGAGATGTTCCACGTATGCATAGGATACAACCAACTGCACAAAAAAAAAAAAATAATAATAACATACACAAGAAATACTGATGGAGCTTCTTTTAATTTCTTATTGACATCATTGTTAACTCCCATCATGGCAGTGGCATTGTCACTTCCAATAACCAATAGATTTTTTGTGTTTAATTTCTTTTCCATTACTTTACTTTTTTTTTTTTTTTCAAAGTCTGCAATTGCATTTGCATCATACTTTTCTAAAAGTACCAAAGCAAGATATACACACACACACACACACACACATATACCATCATCAACAATGATGATGATGATGATATGTGTGTGTGTGTGTGTGTGTGTGTGTGTGTATCTATACATGCACAACTCTTTGTCTTTTCCAAAGTCTGCAATTCCATTTGCAACATACTTTTCTAAAAGTACCGAATAAAAATGTATATATATATACATATATATATGTATGTCTGTTACTGAAATATATTATAACCATTTCCAGAAGCTTGTTAACTGTGATATCATGAGATTCTTCTACTTCTTCTGGGAGAAAAAAAAAAAAAAAAAAAAAAAAAAAAAAACTAATGGAAAAGCCTAAATTTTTTTCAATTCCTACATCAGAAATCAAATCTTCATCAAAGTGTGAAGCAACCACATTTCTTTACAATATTTACAATGTTACTTCACTCTGGATACAGTCAACTATTTTATTTTTGCACGAATCTACTAAATGATCACAGGTGTTGAATGAAGAATGGTAGCAAACATATTGCTAAATTAGCTTTAAGCATTGAGCTTACATCACATTTTCTTATCAAAAAATCGTAACAGGAATTGCTTTAAATAGAATTAATGTCTTCTTATATGATTTTTGTTTGGTAATGCCTTACTAACTAACACATGAATATTTTCTATGATGTCACATCTACAAAATTTCCAGTGCACTTTCGATGAATCAGCAAGAACTTTATGCAGCCACTTACTGACTAAAAGTTATCGTAGCAAGCCATTCCTTTCAGAATCTCTGTTGATATGTTTTCGTAGTCTTTTTGCTAATTACTGAGAAGAGTAAAAGCTGAAAGAAACAAACTTGAAATACAAAAAAACAAGCAAAAAGGAAAACAAAGTTGAAAGCTCTCAAGTTTAATTACTAAGCAGGTTGTTGAAAAATTGCATCATGTAACGAAGGTCATCAGCTACTTGCAAGCATCAATGTACCCATTTCAAAGCTTTTCCACGCTAGCCATTTCCCTTTGGTGGATACCAGTGTTTCCAATACTCAGCTATGAGTTACCAAACATTGCTATTAATTTGAATTTGAATGGAATATACATACATACATAAATACATATATACATACATACTTACAGATATGGAGTCAACAGATGAAATCCAGAGATGTTCAACATAAAAAACATTCAGTAGTGCTCAAAGTGTAAGTTCAAATCATTTGAGTACTTACATGAATACATACATACATATATGCATGCATACCATTCATGTATGCATATATATGTATGTATGTGTATATATATATATATAATAAAGGTTATGAAGGGTATTGGAGTCAACCAAACTCTAAAGATACAGGTAATACCGAGTAAGTGCTGTATACCGACTAGTTTTGCCCTGACGTGGTTGCAACATGAGTGGGGAATATAACATGGGTCATGTATTAGCGTGTGTATATATAAAAAAAGAATAAGATAAAGAGACCAATGGCAAAGGTAGAATTATATTTTATGTATAAAGTCTATACATACATAAATTATAATTCTACTTTTGTCATTGGTCTCTTTATCTTATTCTTTTTTTATATATACACACGCTA
>NC_068984.1:131536978-131539497 GCF_001194135.2 Octopus bimaculoides | reverse complement strand
ATGATAACTTCTTTCAATTTCCATCTTTGAAATCTACTCACAAGGCTTTGGTTAGCCTGAGGTTATGGCAGAAGACATTTGCCTAAGGTGTCACACAAGTGGGACTGAACCTGAAACCATAAGCTACATCCGTGCCAATAAGCAATTACCAAAAAAAAAAAAAACTATAGCCATTACTTAATTTGTTAAATCAGTTGATATGACCTTATAGTATCTGTCACGCTTTTGTTAATTGTTCTAAGTGCTTTTGTATTTGTGAGCAGATGGAGACATCCATTCGGCTCTCCCATCCTTGACCCAGCTAAACATGTAGGAGATGACAGCTGGATTGAGTGAGAGGTGGAGTAATGGCTGCACCAGTATTACAATGGTGCATGTTTTCTGCTAAGTAGATGGAGCAATGTAAAATTTAGTCTTTTGTTCGTGGATACAATGCACTGTCCAGACCTGGAATCAAAACCTTAGCTTTAAAGAAATCATAAATACTGAGGTCAATTTGTTCAACTAAAAACCTTCAAGGCTACATGACTCTAGTTCAGTGACTAAAAACATTCATTTGTTGGCACTCCGTTGCTTATGACGTCGAGGGTTCCAGTTGATCCAATCAACAGAACAGCCTGCTCGTGAAATTAACGTGCAAGTGGCTGAGCACTCCACAGACATGTGTACCCTTAACGTAGTTCTTGGGGATATTTAGTGTGACACAGTGTGACTAGGCTGACCCTTTGAATTACAGGTACAACAGAAACAGGAAGAAAGAGTGAGAGAAAGTTGTGGTGAAAGGGTAGAGCAGGGTTCACCACCATCCCCTGCCGGAGCCTCGTGGAGCTTTAGGTGTTTTCGCTCAATAAACACTTACAACGCCCGGTCTGGGAATCGAAACCGCGATCCTATGACCGCGAGTCCGCTGCCCTAACCACTGGGCCATTGCGCCTCCACATTTGTGAAATAAGCAACATGTAGACAGCACATGAAATGCCTTGTGTTGCATTTCAGACATCTTATATATTAGCAACAGAAGCTGTATTAATACCAAGAGGTAATATTTATCCCCACTTAAATGTGGATATTCTGTTAGAACAAATTTTAATACAATAGTAAGCATAAGAGAAACTATCATATTGGCTTTTGATGCAAAATGCGCTCCTGTTTATATTGCTAGTGGGGAGGTAAATCCCTGCTACCTACAATACTGAGACCACCTGATCACGTGATTTTGATCTTGTTTGGTTTTGTCGTTGTCAATAGAACATCCATGTTTAAGTGGGGATAAATATTACCTCTTTAGACATTTTATTTTCTGTCGTATTCTCCATCATCATGTTTAAAGAAGAAACAAAGATCAACATTAAAGTTTAATCTTTTTTTAATGCCAACCTGCCCGTGATTGCCCCTGTTCTGTGATACAAGCTTTCTGTTTTAACCCTTTAGCATTTAAGCCAGCCATTTCCAACCTGAATATTCTACCTGTTTTAAGTTCAAACCAGCCAGGTCTGGCCTCTCATACCTACTCTACAATGTCATTCTAAAAATAGACAATCACATCAGTGAAATCTTGAAGCTACGAGATTATACATGATTAATTTAAAACAATGTGAATAAATAAGCATCACATTTAACAAAGTAATCTGAATGCTAAAGGGTTAAAATTATCTAAATTAAAACCTTCCTTCAAAATATAATGTTAATTTTTATGTTCCAAAGTTATTTCACTAAATTCTGCAGTATTTTCCAAGTTAATTGAAACAAAGGCAGTGTATGTCTACAGAAATATGGGTTAAAGTGATTTAAATCAAAACCTTCCACCAAAATTTCATGTGAATTTACGCTACAAACACCACCTTAATAATCACAAAGTTATTTAACTAAGCTCTTAGTTATTTTCCTAATTAATTAAAACAAAGACAGTGTATTTCTACAGAAATATGATAACAAAACAGTTTATGATAACCTTGATGTCATTAAGATAATCAAAGGAGTCTTAAGTAGAAGTACATTAATAAATAGAATATAACATCGGCTTGTTGATTTTATAACACGTTAAGAACTTGAAATAAAGCTGTTCTTCGTTTTACTGCATGTTCTGGGACTAACAATAAAACAGTAATTAGGAAAATTCTGTAATAAAGCAGAATGTGAAAATTTAGATAAAATATTGGATGAGTGATTTTTATTGAAGCAATCAGAGAGTATGGCTGTATCTGGGTCGATGGTTTAGTTGAAGCTAAAGATTTTAAGGAGAAAATGAATTTTGATGAGGTCAATTGTTTTCTCACTTGATTGGTTCATCAGATTTAAGACCATCACGATCACGAACATGATTGTGATATTTATCATTGTCAGTTTAATGTCCTCTTTTCCATGCTCCCCTATAAGCTGGATGGAATTTGCCGAGGTAGGTTTTCTGTAAATATGATGCTCTTCCACGTGCACACACACACATACATACATACATACATACAGGAGGGGATCGACACTTTTGAGCGAGCATGTATCCAGCATGAAGAACTTAAGCGAGG
>NC_068984.1:131536303-131536946 GCF_001194135.2 Octopus bimaculoides | reverse complement strand
ATATATATATATATATATATATATATAAAATAATTGAGAGTCAGCTGAATTAGGTACTTAAGTTGAAGCACCATGTCAGTGCAGTATTGTCTGTACAACTTAAAGTAAGGTGGAAATCAAATCAAAATAAGCAACAGGATATCAAGAGCTGACGCAGTACGACCGTTTCAAGTGGCTCCATTTAATTGAACAATGCAATCATTACATCAATTGAAATGCAGGGCTATCCTCAGCTGCATAGTTGTACTGCATCACCTCTTTATATCCTGTTGCTTATTTTGATATATACGTATATATATGTATATATCTATATATCATCATCATCATTTAACATCCGCTTTCCATGGACGATTTGACTGGGGACTGGCGAACCAGATGGTTACACCAAACTCCAATCCTATCGGGCAGAGTTTCTACAGCTGGATGCCCTTCCTAACGCCAACCACTCCAAGAGTCTAGTGGGTGCTTTTTACGTCCCACTGGCACGAGGGCCAGTCCGGCGGTACTGGCAATGGCCACACTCAAATGGTGTTTTTTTTATGTCCCACCTGCACAGGAGTCAGTCGAATGTTTTGTTCACATGCCACTGGCACGAGTGCCAGTAAGGCGATGCTGGATATATATATATATATATATATATATA
>NC_068984.1:131533974-131535473 GCF_001194135.2 Octopus bimaculoides | reverse complement strand
TATATATATATATATGTATATATATGTATGTATATATGTATGTATATACAGGCATATTCTTTACATTCCACTCTCAGAGGAGAGGTCCTATTTCTGTGGGCTCATGAGTGCTGGTACTATAGAAAAAGCGCCCATGCCGGTGCTACATAAATGTACCTATACCAGTGTCACATAAAAGCTCCCATGCCAGTACCAGGTTTAAAGCACCCAGCACACTTTGTAAAGTGGTTGGCATTAGGGAGATCATCCAACCATAGAAACCATACCAAAACAGACAAATGAAACCTGGGCAGTTCTGCAGCTGGTCAGCTCCTGTCACACTGTCCAAGCCATGCCATCATGGAAAACAGACGTTGAATGATGATGATGGTGATGAGGATAATGATGATGATGTGTGTGTGAGAGAGCATATTTTCTTTGAAGACCATTTTTACACATGCTTCAACTACATGTGTTTCTTTCATTTGAAAATGCCTTTTTAACATTAAAATATTTTTGCTTATATACTTATAGTCTTGTGTCCTTACTGTGCATCAAACAACACATGATAAACATGCATTTGTTTTCTAGTAGTAAGGATGCAAAATTTAACCTTTCCAGAAACATTTAAAAAATGTTTTCAATTAAATTTTTTTCCCCCCTTAAATAACTCCCTGTGTGTTTAGCAGGAAGTTATTTAAGACATAGTACAAATGAATAGCATTTAATAATATGCCATTCATTTATACTCTGTCTCTATTTCGTATTTACATAAATGCAATTAAAAATAAAGAAAATTCCTAGACAACAGAAATTTCTCAATAACAGCATCTCAGATCACTAGCTTCGCCATTATTTGGGAAGCTTACTATGAAATGAAATGAAGCCCTACCATATAACTCTTTAATTCAACAATGTTGCTGAATAGCCCTAATTAGTTTGGCTGGGACTGACCTATAGCCTGGAGGTTGCAGATCAAAGAAAGCTACCATTTGGAATTTCCAACTATAGCTTTCTTGTCTTTATTGTATAAGCATAATATTCTAAACTTTAGGACTTAAGGCATGTTATTGGAGCATAGATGGCTGAGTCAGCTGACAAACATACAACAAACATCGGGAGACGTTATTGGTTCATAGCTTATTAGAGTCATTTCATTATGTCCATGGCAAATACGTCTCTCAACAGCTGACTCCACTACATGTGCGTGTGTCTGTGTGCGATATATAATTCACTGCTGTAAACATCAGTGTCTTCATTTACTGTCCACTTTTCTATGCTTGCATGGTCAGCAGAGAGAATTTGTTGGGGAGGTTTTCTGTGGCTGGATGCCCTTCCTGTTGCCCACCTTCACCTTTTTCCAAGTGAGGTAAGATTTCTCCATGGCCAGATATGTTTTTCATGGAAGACTCCTCGCTTGTATGACAATGATGTTCATTTCCAACCATCACTCACCACACACACACACACACACACACACACACACACACACACACACACACACACACACACACACACAC
>NC_068984.1:131530776-131533369 GCF_001194135.2 Octopus bimaculoides | reverse complement strand
TATATATATATATATATGTATGTATGTGTGTATGTATATATGCATGTATGCATGGATGTATGTTTATATGAATGTGAAACCACGGGGCCTGGTGTTTAGGATGTTGCACTCATGATTGTTAGATCATAGGTTGGATTCCTTCCTGGACAAGTGGTGTATTGTGTCCCTGAGCAAAAAATTCATTTCATGTTGCTCTGGTTCATTCAGCTGCAAATGAATAACCATGCGACAGACTAGGATCTTGAATGTTGTCATTTTGGCCACTTATTCACCATGGAAACCAAATAACCAGCTTTATGAGCCATAGGATTTGAGACCGTAAAGCCTTGCCTTGGTTTCTCACTGTGGTGAAGGTGAAAGGTTATAGAAGTGTTTTATAATTTTATTGCATATGGTTAGTGCATATGGTTAGTGGAGGTGCAATGGCCCAGTGGTTAGGGCAGCGGACTCGCAGTCGTACGATCGCAGTTTCGATTCACAGACTGGGCGTTGTGAGTGATTATTGAGCGAAAAATACCTAAAGCTCCACGAGGCTCCAGCAGAGGATGGTGGTGAATCCTGCTGTACTCTTTCACCACAACTTTCTCTCACTCTTACTTCCTGTTTCTGTTGTGCCTGTAATTCAAAGGGTCAGCCTTGTCACACTGTGTCACGCTGAATATCCCCGAGAACTACGTTAAGGGTACACGTGTCTGTGGAGTGCTCAGCCACTTGCACGTTAATTTCATGAGCAGGCTGTTCCGTTGATCGGATCAATCAGAACCCTCGACGCTGTAAGCGACGGAGTGCCAACAACAACAAGCATATGGTTAAGGACAGCTGTATAAGGAAGTGCAAATCTCTCATTGTAGAGGGAACCTGTGGAAGGGATAGACCCAAGAAGATGTGGAGCAGGGTGGGGAAATATGATCTTTGGTTATTGAGCTTCACAGAGGTGATGACAAGTGACCGAGACATCTGGAGATTTGCTGTGCTTAAGTAGACATGTCAAACTAAGTGAAATCATGGCCAGTGTTGGTGGTATGTGAAAGGCACCCATGCTGGTGACATGTAAAAGGGAACCTTTATCTGTTGCTGTTGAGAAGGGCATCTAGCCATAGAAATCAAGCCAAAATGTACCACTGGAGCCTGGTGCAGCTCTCTGGCTTACCAGCTCTGGTCAAACTGTCTAACTCATGCCAACTTGGAAAATGGACGTTAAATGATGGTGATGATGATGATAATGATGATGATGATGATGATGATGATGATGATGATGATGATGCTGTTCTTTAAACAGAATAGAAAAATGCCTTTTATGCTTGAAAGCAATCATGACAATGGCCACAAGCACTACCCAATCGATATTCAAGGTGCTGTTTATGTGAATGAAAGTGTCATAATATAAAGATCTTAAAAGTAATTTATTTGCAAACTAACTAACTAAAAACACTCACACCTGCTTCCACACTGCAAGGCCTTTAACAGTAACCACACCCAACGGCGACAATAACGTCAGCAACAACATCAGTATCTAGGACAATAAGAAAAAACAAATACTACAACCCAAAACTAATAATGTATCCAGTTTCCACAGTTGATTACCTGTTGGTTTTAATTCAGTGAATTCAAGCTTTATTGCAGTAGCCTTTAATGAAGTTAAGAAAAAAAAAAAAGCAATTAATTAAATAGATAATTAAATAAATAAATATATGTATAAATGAATATAATTTATTATTCAGGCATTGAAAATAGATAGGGTTTTTTCTCTCACATTTTAAAATTCTTCTGAAATTTAGCCTCCAATTAAGTTGTTTACTCTTATTTTTACATAGATGTGTATGTGTGTATGTCTGTGTGGTTGTGTATGTATGCATGTATGTATATATGTATGCGTGTATGTGTATATATGTATGCATATGTGTGCGTATGTATGCATACACATGTATGTTTGCATCCATTTGTGTATATGTGTATGTTTGTATGCTTACATGTATGTATGTTTCCTTCCAGGTATGTATGTGTATGCATGTATATATGTAAGTATGCATATATATATATATATATATATATATATTCATGTATGTATGCGTGCATTTATGTATGCATATGTGTATGCTATTAAGTGTGCACGTATGTATGCATGTATGTATGCATCTACCTATCTATGTATGTATGCAGCTATGTATACATGCATGTATGTATGCATGCATGTGTGTATGCAGCTATGTATGTACGCATCTATGTATGTATGCATTCATGTATGCATACATGCATGAATGCATGTATGTGTCTGAATGCAAAATTATACCCCTGTGTGTATTTTAGCTTGTTTTTTTTTTCTTTTTGCTGTTTTTGGTTTTGTCTTTTACCCACCCCGCATCATCTCCTACCTCCATCCCATCCTTTTCCACCCTCCCTCTCACTGTCCATAATTTTCAGAAGTTGATAGGAAAATCCTTTGAGACTTTCAGAAGCCATCAATTTTCTCGATGCTGCTGCTGCTTATTCAACTGTTGTTCCACTGTTTATTATTTGGACAAACTCATGAAATTTGAGATTAATTTAAGTGATGCTGGGTTTATAAAACGGGGTTGGGGGGGGAGGAAGGGAG
>NC_068984.1:131517932-131530547 GCF_001194135.2 Octopus bimaculoides | reverse complement strand
GTAGTAGTAGTAGTAGTAGTATATGTAGTAGTTGTAGTAGTAGTAGTTGTCGTAGTAGTAGTAGTAGTAGTAGTAGTAGTAGTAGTAGTAGTAGTAGTAGTAGTAGTAGTAGTAGTTGTTGTTGTAGTAGTGTGCTCAGTAATTCCAGTTGCTGTAATTTTGATCACTTAGAGAGTGAGAGACAAAGAATTTTGGAAACGAGAGTTTGTGGAGGAGTCAAAACATTTGGACAGTTTGAGAAATGATGTTACAGATGACTATAAGAACAGCATTGGGGGAACATTTTGCATCATATCAAATTCTTTGTTAAACAGGAATTATTTTTTTTTATCAAAAAGAAGCCCGTCATATATATATGTATATATATATATGTGTGTGTGTTTGAGTGTCTGTGTTTTTCCCCCCAACATCACTTGACAACCGATGCTGGTGTGTTTGGGTCCCCATAACTTAGCTGTTCAGCAAAAGTGACCAATAGAATAAGTACTAGGCTTACAAAGAATAAGACCTGGGGTCGATTTGCTCGACTAAAGGTGGTGCTCCAGCATGGCCGCAGTCAAATGACTGAAACAAGTAAAAGAGTATGTGTTTAAGTTGGTGTCTTGTAGTCTTGACATCACATGATAAGTTGTAAACAAGAGTCACTGTCATATGACAGTTCCCAGAAAACATGTTTGGCTTTGGAGAAATATCATCTCACTTGGAAACAGGTGAAGGTTGATGACAGGAAGGGTATCTATCTGTAGAAAATCTGCCTCCACAAATTCCATCCGACCCATACCAGTATAGAAAAGTGGATGTTAAAATAATGACAATGATAATGATTTCATATAACTTTGCTGCTATCTGTGGCTAACAAAATTATTACAGATAAACATTATTATATTTGCTTAAATAGCAGATTCGTTAGCACACCGGTTGAAATGCTTAGTGGCATTTTGTCCTTCAATACGTTCTGAGTTCAAATTCCATTGAGGTCGACTTTGCCTTTCATCCTTTCAGGGTCGATAAATTAAGTACCTGTGAAACACTGGGGTTGATGTAATTGACTTAATCCCTTCCCCCAAGCTGCCCTTGTGGCAAAAATTTGAAATCATTGTATTTGCTTAGATGTTTCTAAATAAAGGGACAAACAATTCTTGCTTTTGCAGTGTAACATGACTAAATTACCTCAGTGGCACCACTTGATAAATAGACAACATACTTACTTCAGAGCTGAATACTTTGTGTGTGTAAGGGAATAAATAAGAAAGATGTGCTACAACAAATGATACAATCATTCTGGTTTACTCAACCATGCTTCACCCAATGATAAACTATAAATTTCTTAAACACAAAGCCTTAGATTTTTTTACCAGTGAATGATCCTTTATCTGGTTGTTCAACCTATTAGAACTAGCCACTAAATCTCGAATTACTTTCTACTCTCATTAAAAGGAATGACACATTTGATGGTGAAATATCCTACTTAGAAACTATGTCAGAATAAGCCCAGATGGTCATAATTAGGATTGTCTTTCATCATAGTGTCTGATCAATAGATCAAGGCTGACCGAGAGCTAAACAGCAATCTGTGAATATTTTTAAAATGGAGCAATGAGATTGTGCAATGTTCATGCCTTTCACAAGGTCATTAAGAATGCCTGTGGTTGAGGCAGGCATGGCTGTGTGGTTAAGAAGCTTGCTTTGCAACTATGAAGTTTCTGGTTCAGTCCCAAAGCATAGCTCCTTGGGCAGGTCTTCTAATTTTTTCACAGTGAATGTATCAGCTGCTTTGGACACTCAGTGAAAAGCACTCTTGGAAGAACCATGCAGGTCTAAATGACCAGGGGATGGATGTATGACTACACATATGAGGGAAATATCTAACTGCTTGCAGCAGTTAGATATTTCCCCCATACTTTCTGCTTTATGATATGTGGATTTGGCTATTGGAAGTTTAGCTTCTTGGCAACAGACAGCATGGAATGTCCATGATAGAGTATCCATGATAGGATAACTCCCAACTTCTTATTTATGGGCCAATGACAGAGTCTGTATGAGGTCACTTGATTTGCAAGAAATTACAGTCAAATCTTCTGCAAACCACATTTTGTTATCTTTAAAATAGAAGGACACCTTAGATAATACAAGCTTAGATAAATCTGAAAAATAGAGACAAGATGGTTACAAGTGGAATATCTTCCTCATAAATCTGCCGGATAAAAGGGTTAAACCACAACTTTTGACTCATCACCTTAGATGAGAATAAAACATTGATTTCTTTTTGTCTGAGACATTAAATGGTTTTACATTTTTAGGGAACAGAAAATAGAGTGTTATGGTGTTGGCAGTTATGTTTTTTAAATTGTTAGAGGTTTACTTGCTAAGTGTATTGTTTGAAGGTTTGTTTGAAGCTAAAACTACATAATGATTGTGAAAGCTTGTTTAAGGAGTTTCCTCCTGCCCTACACTACTCATAGCAACCAGATGAGTAAATTGTGAACTGTATTAGTGACCAGATGGCAATAGGGGGACAAAAATTTGATTATCTCCCTAAATAACTGTAAAGTGAATCTAACAGTTTTTGTGTGTTTTTAATCATCATCATCATCATCATCATCATCATCATCATCATCATCATCATCCTTTAATCCCTTCAGTCACTTTGTCCAACGTACTGGGCAATTTTTCCACATAAATTACAAAAGAAATATAAATTATAATTGAGTCACAGTTACCAATTCATTGGACACCCCTAAAACGCATATATATAACCAAGACCATGTGATTCTGACTCAGTGTTTGCTCACAAGCCATAGAGGATGGCTGTGTCTTCTCGTAAATCTTACAGATGTAAGTAAACTGGGATTATTTTTACCTAGTGTTAGCAGAATTTTTATTTATCCATGACAAAAATTAAGCATATTGAATATTGAATTCTTTAAAAATTTACTCAATATGTGTTATTTACCTGTCTTTTAGAATAAATAGAAAATGAAAATTAAAAAATAGTTTTACTTTTTTATGTGACTGAAGGAGTCAATGACTGTTTTTCATGCTGGCATGGGTTGATTGGTTCAGCAGGAGCTAATGAGCAAGAGGACTACACCATACTTCAATGTCTGCTTTGACATGGTTTTCTAAAGCTGGATGCCCTTCCTAATGCCAACCACTTCACAGAGTGTACTGGGTGGTTTTTATGTGGCACTGGTACTAGTGAGGTCACCAAAATGACTTACAAGACAAGACCCTCTTAATTGAGTGGGGAGTAGTTCTGAGAAAGATGGTTTTTATGTTAAGTGATAAACAGCTAAAGTATGAGAGAGGGACAGGAACAGATGTATTGCTAAAGGGAGACATATGGCTACCTCAGTTTTTTGATGGTTAAAAGGGCATTTCCTTGTTCTAATTATTCCAATCACAACACATGATCTCAGAGCAAAGTAACTTGCCAAACAAGTACAAATATAAAGTTGTTATTGATACTTTCCTGTTATTCCTGTACATTTGGAGTAGAATGAATTTATTGTGAATTACATTGTGGAAAAGTCATTGTAGTCATTTAAAAAAAGCATTGTTATAAGAAAACACTGTTACATTCTCCTTTCAGTTAGTTCTTAATAATACTGTCTATGAGGTATAAAAGTTCTATCGTACTTCTGTGATCTGCTCAGTGACACAATTCTATTGCATCTATGGAACTGTGGTAATGGAATTGTGTCAGTCACCAGGTTGCAGAAGTGCAATGAAACTCTCTGACATAAAAGATTACACTATTCAGAAACAAAATACATATATATAAATATGTATGTATGTGTGTGTGTGTATGAAATATATAAAACCCTGAATATAACAATTTTTATGTTATTCTTAAAAGGCTAAAATGTACTTTACCACGACATAATTGTCTCACGATGCAACACACAACACATTATCTCGGATCAAATCATTTGTAAAACAAGTACAACTCTAAAGTCTATTGTTACTCTTAGTTTGTATATTGTAAACTATTTAATGATTTTTCACAAAAACGCTTTACAATTTCAATCATATGAATTAGACTTTACTTTGACGAGTGATTGTTGATGTTAACGATACATTAACAAACTAATGTTCATGCGATACCAAACACAATGCATTTATTTCAGTATTTTAATTTATGAATAGATTCCATGCATTCAATTTACTCTTCTTTTCATAGGCACAGCTCTTTCTTTTTCACTGTTGCCACTTGATGTTGTTGTTGTTGTTGTTTTTGTCTAATTCAAATCAGCCCTTACATCATAGACCTACAATGTATCATCTTTTTTCAGACCTAGTGTACCAAGGACTACACTATCCAGTATGTTCTCCAATGAACATCTCATCTTTTTCCAGATCTAGTGTATTGAGGACTACACTATTTAGTTTTCTGATATGGGCATGTCATCTTTCTCTCAGGCCTTGTGTATCAAGGACTACACCATTTAGTGTGTTCTATGTGCATCTCATCTACTTTCAGACCTAGTGTACATAGGAGTACACTATTTAGTATGTTTGCCCATAAACATCTCATCTATTTTTCATCTCAGTGTATCAAGGACTACAGTATTTAGTGTGTTCTCCTAATCGAGTGGCCACCTCCCCCAAAATTTCGGGCCTTGTGCCTACAGTAGAACAGGATATGGCAAGCCACAGGGCTGCATCATGCTCCACATCAGCTTCCCCATGGGCTTTGGCATGATTTCTATGGTTGGATGCCCTTCTTAACAGAATCCACTTTATAGTGTGTACTGGGTACTTATACTTGCTTCTGATGCCAGTGATGTCGGCTAGTAACTTACAAGACAGAAAAGAACATGGAAAAGGAAAAGAGAAAATCCCTCTCGATTAAGAGGAATAATATTTGAGAGGGTGGAGAGGTGATTTTTATCCCAGGAACAAATAGGGACAAAGAGTTAGAGGTATCTTTCTATAGAGAAAATGCATGACTACCCTGCATTTATATAAGGGGGGATGGAAGTATCTGGGTAAATGTGAGATGGTGGTGATGGGGTGTGAAGAGCAAAACCCTCAAGAAGCAAGTGCTAATATGGGTAGTGGATCTGGAGGTGGGGTGGGGTGGTGTTTATAAGAATGTGAGTACTGGATGGTTAGAGATGAATGTAGTGAATAAAACAAGTAAAAGATAAAAATAAAAGCAAGAGATAAAAAAAGATGAAAAACATTTATTGCCAAATAACTGCACCATCTTCATGAAAATCTCTGACATCACACAGTTAACTACAAATATGGAGGACATTAAAAGCGAACAACATTATTTGTGACTCTTTTGTTGTTGCCTATTTTTCACTAGTTTTGCTAATTTCTCAATATTTGGTTTAGAATATGTGAATATCTATCTCATATGATAAATGAAGCTTGATTCCATTCTCTTCTTTGTCTTATGTTTTTTGTTATGTAGCAGAGTAGAAAAATTCAGATTTGCAAAGATAAGTTATGGTAAATGGATCTATTGATTTTAAGGCTATATTTACAAGTTGATGTTATACAGTTAGTTAGTTATTTTGATTGTTTGCCGCCTATCTTTTAAATCTTTTACATGTTTCAGTCATTGGACTGTGGCCATTCTGGAGTATCACTTTGAAGGGTTTAAGTTGAATTAATTGATCCTTGTACTTATTTTTTTTTCAACTCTGGTGCTTATCTACTGGTGTTTTTTTTTTTACTGTGTTATAGGGATGTAAACAAACCAACACCAGTTGTCAAGTGAAGATACGGGACACACACACACACACACACACACACAAATTAGAAAGAAAGAATGAATAAGCAAAACATGTGGTGTCACTTTAGAGCATGTAATTTATAATTCAAACATAATTGCAGTTGTTAGAATAAATAAGCAATTAAGAAATACTGCATATATATATATATATATATATATATATATACACAACAAACTTCCACAGTTTCTATCTAGCAAATTCATTCATAAGGCATTGGTCAACTGTGCAGAGGGATTGAACCCAAACCATGTGAATGCAAAGTAAGCTTCTTAACCTCATAGCCATGCCTGTGCCTATCAAAGAAAGGGTTAGGGTTAGGGTTAGGGTTAGGGTTAGGGTTAGGGTTGAGTAAATTACTGCATAATTTGCAACAGTGCTAGGTCTGTTTTTATAACACTGATAAGCTTGTTCTCTGTAACAGTGATACAATTGTTCTTTATAATAGTTATAGGTTTGTTCTCTATGACAGTGCCAGATTTATTCCCTGGTACAGTGATAGGTGCATTCTCTTGAACAGTTATAGGTATGTTTACCAAGAAGCAGACACATTCACTCAAAGTCTGCTTGAGTTGTTCTCTAGAATAGTGCTAGTTCAATCTCTAATTTGAAAATCCTAATAAATTTCCTGAATATTCATAAGAAAATGCATGAAAATACTGTGTAAATGAAGATGTTTTGTTGTATCTTGGGAGGATCATTATACCAATAATAAACACTTGAGCTGGTTCTATTTCGCTTCTCTTATTATTATTAGTTTCTTGGTTAATCATTTAACCAATTAGCTAATCGTTTGTTTGATTAATTGTTCAGTCAGTAAATCAATCAGCTTTGTTTGTCTAATCTGAAGCAAATTTAGAGCTGAAAGGGCATGTTATTGATGAATTTGTGAATAGCAATGAAAGAACTTTGACAAATCCAATTGATTGATTGACTGAATGTTTAATCAAACAATTGATTAATTAACTGGTTGAATGTTTAACCAATTGACTAATAAAAATATAATAATAACAATAATAATATCAATAATAATAATAATAATTAATAATTAATAATAATAATAATAATATGCACTATCCTCTTAAGTATGAAATTGCCTGGCTATGAAAAGTGAAGAAGGTGAAGATAGTGCCAATTGATGTTGGGTCCTTGAGGACAGTATCGGAAAGCATCAAGAGGAATATAAGGAAATTGGAATAGAGTGCCCAGGAGAACTGTTACAAAAGGTTTACCTCCTTCGCATGGCCAGAATAATCAGGAAAATATTAAGTAGTTGAAAAGAACAGATAGCATAGTACCACAGGCTACCCACTATGCATGCAAGACTCCAGGAGTTAAAACAGAACTTGAGATAAAAAGAAAAGTAATAATAATAATAATAATAATAATAATAAAAAAACTGGAAACGGAGGCTCTAATCTGTGCTGCCCAAGAGCAAGCACTAAGAACAAATTACATAAAATACAGAATAGTCAACACATCAGAAAGTGGTAAGTGCAGAATTTATGGACAAAATGGTGAAACCGTATGACATATTACCAGCCAATGTACGCCACTAGCCCAGAAGGAATATAAGAGATGCCACAACAATATAGCAGAGCTTGTTCATTGGACACTTTGCAACAAGTATGGACTTGACAGAGCAAAAAATTGGTATGACCACAAACCCAAAGGCATCATCGAAAATGATAATGCATTCTTCACCTGGGAAGGTTTGGGCATTATAAGCAGCCATCTTTCCCATTTCCTGGTAAGGATGTAATCAATTTGACTAGTGTGTCCACTAGATCGGTAGGTGAATAGGTGACTGGCAGGTTTCCTGAAGTTAGTATTACAAACCATAAGATCATTTCATTGCAGAACTCCAGCAGCCTGGTTCCCTCCTCATTGCAGGAATCAAAACCATAGCCTCCAAGTATGCGATGGAAGCCCCCTGCACGTTGTCAACATGCCCATTGAAGTTGCCAGCCACAAAGAGAAGGTCCCTGTCATTCATCAACAAGGAAGTCTGCAAGAGGGTGTTATAAAATCAGTCTGTCTGTTCATCAGGTAGACCTGGTTGAGGGGCATAAGCTGAAATAATGGTTGCTAACGCATGTTGCAGCACTAATCTAATCTTAAGTATTCTATCACAGACTCTGACTATCTCGGTTACCTTATCAACCCATTTTTCCACAAGGAATATACCCATGCACCCGACCCCGTCAGTGTTCCCTGCCCAGAAAATCTTATACCTATGTTCTTTGCCTGTGAGGAACCTAGCAGAACTTCCTCTCCACCTTACTTCTTGGATGCAGCACAAATCTACACATCTCTGTTCAAGCATCTCAACAATCTCACCAGACCTACCTTTCAGTGTGCCAACATTAAGTGTGCCAACTCTGAGGGTGTGGGAGGTGTGGGCCCATGAGACCCTGGGATGGGGGACAGCAGCATCATGTACCTGAAAAGAAAGCTTGCATTTGGCAGAACTCATAAACATATAATAGCCTTCAACCTGTATGCACTATGCCATCTTTTTATGCACTACATAATCATTACATTACATAGGAGATAAACCCTAAGTAGGGATGGGGAACATTTAGCCTTTGGAGATGTTCATGGGAGAGACATCCGATTGAGATCAGAGGACAGTGACTTCCAGTACAGGTGGTAGGGGTGGGAAGAGTGGACACACTGCAAAACAACAAAAACTCAGGCTGCCGTTGTGAGAAAATATTGAGATAGCATCGGGCATTTGAATTCTTAACTGGAGCTATAACCAACAGTTTTTGGTTAGCCAAACTGTAACAAAATTAGATAAATGAATGAATAAATGACAATAATAAATGAGCGTGAAAGAGAGGGAGAAAGAGGGAGAGTTGGATTGAGTGAAGGGATCTAAGTTTTTTCTCTAAACATACGGCATGGAAGATGAAACTGTGTTTACATAGATAGATAATGAAATGAAATAATAAAGTGATTTAAATTTGTGCTGCAAAAGAGGTTTTAGATGTGTGCCAGGCTGGAAAACAAGGTTGCTTATCTGAACATCCTCTTGGTTTCTACTCCATGTGGCGAGGTATTAAAATATATGAGGTTGGAGAATCTGAATGAGCTAGTTTATATAGGGTGGGAGAGATGAATGAATAAATGAATGAATGAATGAATGAATGAATGAATAATAATAATAATAATAATAATAATAATAATAATAATAATAATAATAATAATAATAATAATAATGAAGAAGTGAAATAGAATCAGTGTGTGTGCTTATTGTTGGCATTATGGCTCTCCCAGAATACAACAAAATTTGTTTTATCATATGAATTCACATCAAGAATCTTGCAAACCAAATACAGAAATAAAATGAATAAAAAGGATTTTAGCTGAAATGTAATAATGCAGAATGTCTAAAGAAGGAGAAGCAACTGGGGGACTGCAGCTTGAAAAGATTTCAGATGCTGTCCAGGCTCATGTATTCAGCAAATACTGACACCAGTGTCTGACAGATAAACACGTTGGATCACAGACATGAATGAATAATTAAAACTACTGCATTATGGAGATGTAGAGAAATAAGACTGTAGAAGAGCGATGAATAAATTGAGTTGGCTTAGTTCTTGTTGGTTTAAGAAACTAGCTAAGATGTAAAGAATATTTTAGAACTGCAAGTTTAATATAAGACAAAAAAGATAAACATTTTAGATGAACACGAAGCATCATAAATACACACACATGCAAATATATATGCATATACGAAGTCTGATCAAAAGTATTGGGACTTGCTATGGTAACAGAGCTAAAGTACTTAGAATAAAGCCACTCGACACAGATTGACCTTGAACTCTGTTACATATGCACACAAAGTTATAATGCTCTAGATCACTTGTATTGATTCTAGCAAAGCTTGGAAGTAAAGTGTGTAGAGTGTAGTCATCTCACCAAGAAAATTAAGCTGAGAATCTGCATCAAATTTTGCCAAAAGCTTGGTGGTGCCTCTGCAAAGACTTATGTGAAGTTGCAGAAAGTGTATGGAGGGGAGTGTATGACCTGGACACAAGTGAATGAGTGGTTCAAACATTTCCAAGAAGGGTCACAAAATATCAACAGTGAAGCATGTTCTACGAGACCTGCAACCAGCATAACTAATGGAAATATCAGATATGCAACTGGCTGCTCATAAACATGGTCAAATCACCATGCATGAGTTGTCAGAGGATGTGAACATTAGTTATAGTTCTTGTACCAAAACTGTTTTTAGTTGCAGCAGTTTTTGGCCCCACATTCCCCTGATTCAACAACCACCATATTCCCCAGATTTCACCGCTTATGACATTTTCTGCTTTCCATCAATGAAACTGTATTTGAAAAGAACAAAATTTCAAGACATCAAGGAAATTCGAGAGAATGCAATGAGGCAGCTGCTTACTATCCCCAAAAGGAGTTCCAGGAATGCTTCCATCAATGAAAACGATGCTGGGTAAAGCGTGTGACTTCAGAAGGGGACTACTTCAAAGGTGATTAAATGCCGAGTTGATATGTGTCATAGTTTTTTTTTTTTTTTATAACACCAGTCCTGATGCTTTTTGATCAGATCTCGTATACATGCATGGGTATATATATATATGCATATGCTAGAAGAGATATTAAGATATGATAAACCTTAGAAGAGATATAAAGATGTGATAAAGGCAAACCTCAGACTTTTCAAATAGGAAATCAAGATTGTGTTGGACTGATCAAATGGCTTGGTTCATTCAAGGAAGTTTGTGAAACATTTAGATAGAACAGAATTCAACATGCAAAAATAAGATAAGCTATTTGAAAGCAAGAAAGTCTGCTTAGTTATTTTGAGGGAGGATTCGTGTGTGTTCTCTGTAACTGACACTTTTTATCAAAAGCTGAATTAGTTAGTCATGGATAATCACATTGTAAGGGACAAAATCAATATAGGAACATACTCCCTTCACAACCAAAACAAAATATGGGTCCAGTATGTAACAAGGTTCATAGGCCTACTGGGGGCCTGAAGATATAGGGTATCCAGTTGTAAAAGCTCTGCCGAAACAGACACAATAGCCCAAGGTAGTTTTCTACCTGGCCGGCTCCTGTCAATTGTCTTACCCATGCATGCATGGAAGACAGATGTTAAATGATGATGATGATGATATATATGAGGGGTACCTAATAATCACCAGAAACATTTTCCATGGGACAAGCCCACCACTAAAAGCCGCTTGGTGCAAGCCTTAGGCATTAGTCTGCTGACTGGCAGTGGCACTTGTGGTTGTCCTGCCATGTGGTGCATTTTTGTTTTGCAGTGCTTCTACCCTGTATGTTGATTTTCGCAATGGTTGAAATGAAGAGAATGTTGCTGTAAAATTTTGTTTTCTGATGGAGAAAACAGTGGCCGAAACAGTTGTCATGCTTCAAACAGCTTACAAGGTCACTGCCATGAGCAAAAACAAGTTTACAAATGGTTTTCATGCTTTAGGAATGGTCACTTTTCTCTTGAAGACCAAGCTCATTCAACGTCGACTGTCAACCTCCTGAAAGAATGGAAACATCATGGAAATTCATGAACTGATCTTGGAGGACATTCACCAAACAATTGACAAACTTGTTAGTATGACTGGTGTGTCCTGGAAGCTCCTGTCAACGAATTTTGAGCAAAGAATTGTGAATGGAAAGAGTTGCAGCAAAATTTGTGCCTCACTTGCTCACAGAAGATCAAAAGCAGTCACAACTGAATGCGTATCTTGAACTGAAAGAACAGGTGGAAGTTGATCCGGACCTTTTTACAAAAGTCATCACTGGAGACAAAAGCTGGTGCTACGGAATTTGCAGATGTGGAAGAAGTGAAGAAAAAAAAGATAGAAGCATTAAAATGCATCACTACGCAAGAGTTCCAGCATTGATTCCAACAGTAGAAAAAAGCATCTGGACCAATGCATTATTTCAAGTGGAGAATACTTTGAAGGCGATAAAAGTGTAAATATGTAAAACTAATACAACAACATGGCAAAATTCCTGTTTCTTTTGGGTACCCCCTCGTATATGCATAATTTCTTCTCTCCTCAAGACACCTCCACCACTCATCACTTCCCTAACTGCAGCTCTTCCTTGATAATCATTTACTTTTCTTCCTACCCTGAACCATTTCACTTGTTATCTACTATTAATACTGTTCTCTCCACCCACACTTTTATTGATCACACCAACTCACTGAGCCACTAAATCATCTCCTCTCCTGCCACCATACATTCTCTCTTCATGCACTATGCCTGCCTCTCTTCCCTACTCATTATGGCAAGCTACCCAATATCACCTCTCTTTTGTCACTCTCCTGTCTACTGTTTCATCATTACCATCCTACTGTTCTGCATTGTCAGCCATCTCCTACTCTCCACCTCACTCTTGGTCGCTCTGTCTTCCTCATTTCTACCCATCTCATACCTTGACATCTCCCACCACTATATTTTATTGCTTTCTGGCCCTACTCAGTCACTCACAGTCACATAGCTCCTCTACAAGAAATCTGTTCTGCTCTGTCCCCTTCTTTTGTAGTTTTATTCTTACTTTACTTCTCATCTGCTTGCATAAAGTTTCCTCTTTGGGGACCATAGTCTTGCACACTGCATGGTGGTCTTGCTAGTGCTGGTGGCATGGAAAAATGCACCCGTTACATGCTGTTAAGTGGTTGACATTAGAAAGAGCATCTACTTCTAGAAACCATGCCTAAGCAGACACTGGAAACACTGGAGCATAACACTGTCCTTGGGCCCATCAGATTCTATCAAACTATCCAACCAATGGCAGCATTGAACATGGTCGTTAAATGATGATGATGATGATATATATATATACATATATATATATACAT
>NC_068984.1:131516717-131517566 GCF_001194135.2 Octopus bimaculoides | reverse complement strand
AGCTACTTGATAAATTCTTATAAAAAAATTCATCCTATTATTGAATGCACCAGCATGACCGCAGCCACTTGGCTGAAACACATAAATAAATAAATAAATAAATAAATAAATATATATTACAGGCAAGAAAGTAAATTTCAAATGCAGTATACCTGTGAAAGCAACAGAAAGATTGGGTATTTTACCCTCATAAGATGGGAAAATGTTGCCTGCAGATGGCTATGGAACTTGAACTTGTACCCCTCAGATACTGGCTGAATACTCTGCCATTAGGCTCAATGGCCCACTGACAACAATTACTGGCAATTTTAATGCTAAATAATAGCTTTTAGAATGCGACAACATTTTATAAACAAACTTTGGCAGTGTCAAATGTATTTTGGTATTTTACAAACAAGAATGTGCATTCATATGCTTGATTTTGTGTGTGTGTGTGTGTGTGTGTGTGTGTGTGAGTGTATGTGTGTGTGTATGTGTGTGCGCACATGTGTATTTGTGTGTGTGTATATCTATCTGTGAGTATATTTATGTGTGTGGGTATAAGTATGTATGTATGGATAGATGGATGGATGGATGGGATATGTGGATATAGATGTGAGATATGCATGGATGCATAGATAGATTTATAGATTAATATATAAATTGTAGGGATGAAAGCTGCTGCAATGGAAGATAGAGATCAACAAAGTAGATACACCAGATACGTTCTTCACAATGAACCTATCATTCAAGTTAATGCGAGGCTTTAAAAGAAACACAAATTAGAAAGAGGGAGGGAGGATAAGTAGAGGTAAAGAGAGAGAAACAACAAGAGACAAAGAGAAAGAGAGAGAGAGACTGAGAGGGATA
>NC_068984.1:131511331-131516707 GCF_001194135.2 Octopus bimaculoides | reverse complement strand
GAGAGAGAGAGAGAGAGAGAGAGAGAGAGAGAGAGAGAGAGAGAGAGACTAAGCTATTTTACTTTACTTGTAATACTAAAACCATGGACTAAGATTAATGGGAAGATTTGCATCAAAGCTGTATGAAAGACATGGAGCTTGCAAATCATATTCAGTGTTGGCAGCAGCATCAGTCGTTTTATGATCAACATCATTAGCATCATCTCCACCACCACCACCACCACCACCACCACCACCACTACTACTACCACTGTCATGATTAGCATGAACATCACCATCATAACGATCCGCATCAGGATCATCAATACTACCACCACCACCATTATTGTCGTTTTCATCATCATCATCATCATCTTCGTTGTCATCGTCGTTGTCAATGTTGTCATCACTACCGTCGCTATAATTATCCTGATGAACCTCATCTTTACCACTGTTATCTTTGCCATTGTCAAAGTCATTTACATCATCACTGCCATTGTCATCGTCATCATCATCATCATCATCATCATCATCATCATCCTTGCTGTCATAATTTTATTATCATCATTATTATTATTGTCAACCTCATCATCGTCATCATCATCATCATCATCATCATCCTTGCTGTCATAATTTTATCATCATCATTATTATTATTATTGTCAACCTCAGCATCACCATTGCCATCATTATCAATCACCATCACCATTATCATCATCATCATCATCGCCATCGTCATCATCATCATCGTCATCATCATCATCATCATCATCATCATCGTCATCATCATCATCATCGTCATCATCATCATCGTCATCATCATCATCATCATTGTGGTCATCGTCGTCGTCGTCATCATCATCATCATCATCATCATCATTTATTCATTCATTCAGTCATTCATTCATTCCTTCTGTCATTTCTTCATTTCCAGATATTGAAGAATTAGACGCAATGTGCAAGAGATCAGATGGCACTGGTACAGGCAGTCATATGATGCAAACGGATAATCACAGCTCATAAGTAAGTGCCGATCCCTCAGAGTAAAATGGTGCCTGTAGAAGAGGGGAGCCCAAGGAGGACTTAGGACAAGGCAGTGAAAAAAAAATTATGTGAAGGTACTACACCTGATAAAGACAGTAACCGAGGGCTGCGGTAACTGATAAGCAATACTGCAGGAGACCCGACCTTGTGCACTGGGTTGTGAAAATATTTTGTTAAAAGGAGGTAATGTACATACCCCCACCAATCACTGCCTACAGCCTATTTTATACTTTTACACTTTCTCTACTATTTCTTCTTCTCTCCATTGTACCTATGTATTGGTTTCAAATTTTGGCACAGGGCCTGCAATTTTAAGGGAAGGAGTAAGTCGATTACATTGACTCCAGTGTTCAACTGGTACTTATTTTATTGACTCCCAAATGGATGAAAGGCAAAGTTGACCTTGGTTGAATTTGAACTCAGAACAATGTAAAGACAGATGAAATGTTGCTAAACATCTTGCCTGGTGTGCCCGTGGTTCTGCCAGCCTGCAGCCTTGCTGTACCCTGTATACTACCTCCTCATTGTCTCTTCTACTCATAATTATTTCTACTCTAGGCACAAGGCCTTGGAAATTTTGGTGGGGAAGGGAGTTAGTCAATTACCTCGACGCCAGTGCATAACTGGTACTAATTTCATCAACCCCAAAAGAATAAAAGGCAATGTCGACCTCGGCGAAATTTGAACTCAGAACATAGCAGCAGACGAAATACCGCTAAGCATTTTGTCCGGTGTGCTAATGATTCTGCCAGCTTGCAGCCTTACTGTACCTATATATTACCTCTTCATTGTCTCTTCTACTCATAATACCATGCTACTTGTAATTGAGATGAAAGCATTTGGCCAGTGCATACTAAATCCCCCACTCGGTTTATATCTGTCTTATATTGTCTCATCTTCCCATCATCTCTTTTCCTACACACTGTACCTTGCATTCTGACCCCCCCCTACTTCTAACACCCATATCTTGCTTGAGGAAGAGACATTTTGGCACAGGTGTTTTGGCATCACTGATTCAATGCCGGCTTATTTGACATCAGACATTTTTAATGTTTTTCTCATTCTCTCCTTACCTTCCTCACTCTCAAACTCTCTTCCTTTCTCTATCTATCTATCCGTCTGTCTGTCTGTCTGTCTGTCTATCTGTCTGTCTGTTTATCTGTTTGTCTGTCTGTCTCTCTTTATCTCTCTCTCTCTCTCTCTCTCTCTCTCTCTCTTTCTCTGTTTATGTGTATGGATATATTTCTCTTTATACATACAAAGAAAGGGAAAGTATTTATGTCACTTATTTTTAATTAATAAATTTCAATCTCTCTCTCTCTCTCTCTCTCTCTCTCTCTTTCTACCTATATATGAATGTTTCTGTGCATACATGTGTGTTCCCCTTCAGCGGCAAAAGGTACAGTCACCAAAACATTTCCTATGTCCAATCAACCATGCCAAATCACCAGTGTCCAAACAGCCGTGCACAGTCATCCCATTCCAGCATGTCCAAGTAACGTAAGTTCAGGTCACATTTCATTAAACTAATTGTTAGCAATAGAGGGTGTGATATTCTGATATGCACTATGTGTTTTTTTAAAAATAGGGAGCTATCTCCCTAGCCAGACATTGTTAATAGCACATGGCCAGAACTGGGAGGATATAAACGATGGTCTCCTCGGATGCATAGGGGATGAATCTTTGCCGTAAGGTTCCATGTGATATGGCTGAAATCAGGCATTGACATACAATGTCCATTGTGGTGTACCTTCATCTATGGACGGTATTACCTGGATAGCAGTCTAGTAAGTTATTATCCTTTGAAGCGAATCTGCCCCTACCAACTAAGAAGACATTCCAAAGGGAATGCGTTCTGCCATTTCATTGGTGAAAATTTCATCACACATTTACTTACAAATGTTGAACTATATTTACTTTATGGATCCTTGGGGCCAATGGCAACTCTCTTCATAATTAGTTGTTCACCTTGCTAAGAATAGAAAACAAATCTCCCTCTACTTATGATCTACAATCTCAGGAAAAAGGACATACTAGTTAATATAGTGTTACACACTGCTGTTGTTGTTGGCACTCCGTCGCTTACGATGTCGAGGGTTCCAGTTGATCCGATCAATGGAACAGCCTGCTCGTGAAATTAACGTGCAAGTGGTTGAGCACTCCACAGACTTGTGTACCCTTAATGTAGTTCTTGGGGATATTCAGCGTGACACAGTGTGACAAGGCTGACCCTTTGAATTACAGGCACAACAGAAACAGGAAGTAAGAGTGAGAGAGCCTCGTGGAACTTTAGGTGTTTTCGCTCAATAAACACTCACAACGCCCCGTCTGGGAATCGAAACCGCGATCCTATGACCGCGAGTCCGCTGCCCTAACCACTGAGCCATTGTGCCTCCATAGTGTTACACACTATGTCTAGGCATAAAGACAGGATAGTCATGAAAGGAATACCTTGTGTCACTATAGTCTGCAGGATCAATGCTGACTTTGGGTTAAACATCAACAGTCACTTTTGCTATTATGATATTTCATATGTGACTATGCATGTCTGTGTGAGTGTGTGTGTGTGTGTGTGTGTGCGTGCGTGTGTGTGTGAGAATCCTTGTGTGTATGTGTGTGACCCAGTAACATCATATTGAGTGTCAATAACCAAAGTCCAGTCTAATAGAAAAACAAGTGAATGCTTATAAATAAAGTACTTTAAACTTAATGTCATGCATACATGTAAACACGCATGCACACACACACACACACACACACACACACACACACACACACATTCATCTATATGTACACATCTGTCTCTCTGCCTATCCCTCTATATATTGGGTGTGTGGTTAAGAAGCTAGCTTTGCAACTATGTAGCTTTGGGTTCAGCCCTACTGCATGGTACTTTGGGCAAGTGACTTTTTCTATAGCCCCAGGTCAACTAATGCTTGTGAGTGAATCTGGTAGATGGAAACTACATGTGTGTGTGTATCTTTGTGTTTATCCCCCACTCACTGCCTGACAACTGGTGTTGGTTTGTTTACATTCCTGTAACTTAGCAGTGTAGCAAATAAAACCAATAGAATCAGTGTCAGCACCAGGCTTAAAAAATAAACTTGTGGGGTTGATTTGTTCAACTAAAACCCTTCAAGTGACAAAATCAAATAAATGTGTACATGTAACTCGGCCACTTTACCTCCACCAGGCCCAACCCTTGAGAGGAACTCAGCCACTTTGCCTCTATGAGGCCCAAAAGGAACTCAATTTGGGAAACAAGCTTCTTACCACGCAACTACACATGTTTATTAAACTTTTACAAGAAGAGAGCTGACAGTGACTTCAAAGTTTCGGCCTGCTTGTCTTCATCATATACATGCAGATTTGTGTTTGAATATAAAGGACCCTATTTATTTGCAGAACTTATTTCAGTTCACAAAAACATCAGCATCATCACCTTTGTTCTGAACTTTCTCCATCAAGACACACATAAGAGTGTTTGTGTGTGTGCATGTGTATGTGTGTGTGTGTGAGACGTAAGTGTATAGTTATGTTGGTATCTGCTGTATGTGTGTGTGTTGCTTTTGTTTGCATTTGCGTGTATGTGTGTTTGCATGTTTATTTGTGTGTGTGTGTGTGTGTGTGTGTGTTGATGTGGATAGTTGAGTTGTTGGTAAATATTGTTTGTATTTATTTGTGTGTGTTTGTGTGTGTGTGTGTGTGCCTGCATGTATGTTTGTCTGTGTGTATGTGTGTTGTGTGTATGTATGCATGTTTTTTTTGTGTATCCTGTGTATCTGAGTGTGTTAGTTTACATATTCATGGGTGTGTATATATATGTATGTGTGTGTGTGTGTGCGTGCGTGTGTGTGCGTGTGCGTATGCTTGTGTGTGTGTGTATGTGTTCACAGCCCTCTGCAATCTTCCACCAAGCAGCTATTCAAACCCCCCTAACCCTTACCTTAACCACCCCGATCCACCCACACACCCCCAAAGTCACTCTTCTATGCACCCTAAGCATTAGAGGTAAAGCACAAGAAACTAAAAAAAAACAAAACAAGATATATATATATATAAAAGAAAGAAAAGCAAGAGGAAACAGCTAAATAACCCTTTTGAAACCAGGCCACATACCAAAATATATCAAGCAGCTGACAAGTTATCCATTGCTCACCTCTCACCTCTGACCTCCGGGTGGCCCAGTAGTGGTGGCAGTGGCGGTGGAGAGAGAGAGTGTGTGTGAAAGAAAGAGAGAGGGGGAGAGAAAAAGAAAGAGAGAGAGAGAGATGAAAAAGATTTGCTGCTCATACTTACTCTTGCTGCTGCTTTTCCTCCTCATACACACACACACACACACACACACACACA
>NC_068984.1:131510295-131511163 GCF_001194135.2 Octopus bimaculoides | reverse complement strand
ATGCAGGCACGCACGCACACACACACACACACACACACACACACACACACACACGCACACACATTAGTGTGGTTGGTCCCCACCCATGCTATAGTACTTTTATTGCTTCCTCTTGCAAGGAGTGGTAGTATTGGTGATTGAAGTGATGGTGGTGGTGGTGGTGGAGGGAAAAGGTATGATGATGATGATGATGATGTTGATAGTGGAAGGGATGTTGGTGGCGGTGGTGGTGGTGGGCTGAGTTGAGAATGATACTGGAAGTGGTGATGGTAGTTGCAATAGTGGAGGGGGAGGTAGTGTGGAATGGAGATGTGAAGCAAAGCATTGTACTGTTGGTAGTTGTTAATGTTGTTGTTGTTGTTGTTTCGCTACAGCTCAATTCTGATTTAGCAGATCTATGATAAGAGGCAATAAGGCAATCCATCTGTGACCATCCTATCTGTTTCTTTTTTTCTTATATGCAAGAAACAAAGGACTGCATTTGGGTGTGTGGTAAGTAACTTGCTTACTAACCACATAGTTCCAGGTTCAGTCCCACTGCATGGCACCTTGGGCAAGTGTCTTCTACTATAGCCTTGGGCCAACCAAAGCCTTGTGTGTGGATTTGGTAGACGGAAACTGAAAGAAGCCTGTCGCAAAACATTCAATTTTTTTTCTCCGTGTTTTTCTCCTTGTTTTCTCCGTATTCTTTCTGCTGACGAGTGTAGCTCGAAACGTTAAAGACTTTCTGTATTCCCGAGCGTTAAACTAATACATCCTTTTGTTGTTTACACCACCTGTCCTCATCTGTTGTTGTTTTTTTCGTAAATTCTCCCATATATATATATATGTATGTATATATATATATCTGTATGTGTCTGTGTTTGTC
>NC_068984.1:131506776-131510169 GCF_001194135.2 Octopus bimaculoides | reverse complement strand
GTGTTTGTCCTCCCTCCATCACTTGACAACCGATGCTGGTGTGTTTATGTCCCCCGTAACTTAACGGTTCAGCAAAAGTGACTGATAGAATAAGTACTAGGCTTACAGAGAATAAATTCTGGGGTCGATTTGTTCGACTAAAGGTGGTGCTCCAGCATGGCCGCAGTCAAGGTGGATGTGGTGGTAGTAGTGGTAATAGTAGTAGTAATAGAAGTAGTAGTAGTAGTAGTAGTAGTAGTAGTAGTAGTAGTAGTAGAAGTAGTAGTAGTAGTAGTAGTAGTAGTAGTAGTAGTAGTAGTTGTTGTTTAGCCCAAAGTCATCAATAGGATACATGATGATTATCACCCAAATAGTTACTCAAGTTATACAGGAAGGTGTCATAGCCAATGACTAGTTTAGCAATATCATCATAAACTTCTGTAAAGGCAAAGAAAATGCATTTAAAGAGAAGCAACCATAGGGACTACTGGACCATGTTATGAAAAGCCATGGAGAGAGAAATGTAAGCAGTTTTATAAAAATTGAAAATAACCAAATTTTTATCCAAGACAAACCCAGATGATATGCAGTTTAGTTTCATCTAGTGAAGCCACTGGAGGGAAAATCTTGGCTCAGAACAAACTATTATTCCTGCTTTTGTTGATTTGGAAAAGGCATTTTAGACAGAGTGCTGCATTCAGTTCCTTGTGAAGCAATTGCAGGATAAATATTTGGCTAAGAATAAACTATTTTTTTATCAAACTCTTAAGGTACTTAAGGGATTTTATTTTTTTAAAGTACTGGGGTCGATTCATTAGACTTTTATTGCCTTCACAGTGTTTACCTTTTCACAAAATTCAATTAGAAAATTGGATACAACAGAGAACGCAACTGAAAAAAAATAAACAAAAAAAAGAAAAAAAAATGAAGAGAGAAAGAAAAAAGAGAAAAAGCAAAATACCCTATTATTCCTGGTTTTCATTGTTTTGGAGAAGGCATTGACAGGGCACCACATTCAGTGGATGGGGCCTGTGGGGCCTGTGGTTGTAGTCAGTTTACTTCTTTTGATGAAGAGGACTGCACTGCTTTATATATTCTTTCCTTTATTCTTTCACTTGTTTCAGTCATTTGACTGCGGCCATGCTGGAGCACCGCCTTAAAGGGTTTTAGTCAAAAAAATCGACCTTAGGACTTATTCTTTGTAGGACTATTCTGTTGGTTTTTTTTTTTTTTGCCAAACTGCTAATTTTATGGGGGATGTAAACACACCAACATCAGTTGTCAAGTGATGGTAAGGGAACAAACACAGACACAAAGACACACACACACACACACACACACACACACACAACCAGTTTCCATCTACCAAATCCACTCACAAGGCTTTGGTTGGCCCGAGGCTATAGTAGAAGATACTTGCCCAAGGTGCCATGCAGTGGGACTGAACCCAGGACCATGTGGTCAGAAAGCAAACTTCTTACCACACAACCACACCAAATATAAATATATTTGTCATGAAGATATTAATAGGGCCAGGCAGAACTGTATTGCCCTATCATATTGTTTGTACACTGCCGTTATCATTTTGTTCTGTTTGTGATTTCTCTTGGTTTCCTTTGTGTTTTCTATATATGCTTTGAATGAAACTCCTAGTGTTTATATATTCTGTGTATTCTTGATCGTTGCCAGTGCCGCTGGACTGGCCTTCGTGCCAGTGGCACGTAAAAGCACCCACTACACTCTCAGAATGGTTGGCGTTAGGAAGGGCATCCAGTTGTAGAAACACTGCCAGATCAGATTGGAGCCTGGTGTAGCCATCTGGTTTCACCAGTCCTCAGTCAAATCGTCCAACCCATGCTAGCATGGAAAGCGGACGTTAAACGATGATGATGATGTGTGTGTGTGTGTGTGTGTAAGGTGTCCTTTCATGTTGTTGTTTGTATTTGATGTTCTGTGGTGTTGAAGAGATATGTGGTATGAAGAGAAATGAGAAGGGAACTAGGTTTCTTGGTGGCTTAGGTAGCATTGGAGAAGTTGTATAACAACGTTTGGAGAATAGAAGGTGTATTTGAGTGCTAGTTTCATCTGTTTATGAAGCTGTTTGTATCTGCTATGTGAAGTGTGGGGATGTAGTGATGAAGATATAGGCTGAAAAGTAGGAGTGATAGGATGGATCCCTGTGGTCAGAGCTGGATTAACCATTAAGTAAAATAAGCACGTGCTTAGGGCATCAAGAGAAGGAGAGGGCACCAAAGAAATGGTAAATAGTTTACGGCACAAAAGAAATCACTTTAAGCTCGCTAAAATAATATCAGGGATGCCTTTATCTCTACTAAGTATGGATGCAGATGCGTTACCTAAGATTAATTTTGAGGATCTGATCAAAGACTTTGCAATTCAAGAAAGTAGGAGGAAACTTTTCAAATATAAATAAAGAAGCGGTGCTCCAGCATGGCCACAGTCAAGTGACTGAAACAAGTAAAAGAAATAAAAGAAAAAAGAAGGAAGTAAAAAAAAAAAAATAAACATTATTTTCCCTCTAACTGTTTTGTTTTGTTTTGAAAAATAAAAATTTATTTTATGGTTTGTTATTACTTATATTTTAAATTACATAATCTTTTATGGGGCACCGAGACCTTTTAGGTGCTTAGGGCCTGGATGGGTCTTAATCCGGCCCTGCCTGTGGTACTTCATTAAAAGAATTGCTAGTTCCAGAAGCGTTGTTCTCATACCCTACCTAGGCCTGGCAATCTGACAGACAGTTTGCTCACCAGCATTTTGTGCTATTTCATTAATAGGATATTGCTTTTTTTTTTTTTGGTGTGTAAGTGTATTGTAGGAAATAAAAACAAAAGCTTTGGTGATGTCAAAGCTAGTAATAGTACTATGTATGTGGGAGGTTTTTTATTGTTGAAGCCATCATGTACTTTCTATTGTTGATTTTGTGAGCAGTATTGTAGTTGAGTGTTGCGGTCTGAATCTGTGGTGTGATTTGGCAAGGCAGGGGTGGTAGCAGTGGTGATGGTGGCAGTAAATTATTATAGTGACATTAATAAGCTTCTCTGGAATTTTTTTAGCATGTTTATAGGAGTGTGAGATGTCTGCTGTGATATGACTTACCTTACATTTTTGTTGGGCTTTAAGAATTGTTATCATTGTTGTTTAACTTCCAATTTTCCATGCTTGCATGGATCACACACAGAATGTGTCGAAGCAGATTTCTTATAGTCAGATGCTTTTCCTGTCATCAATTCACACTTGTTTTCTTGATGTGTTTTTCAATGAGAGACTAGAAACCTTCACATGATGTCAAGAGAAAGATACAACTAACACATGCAAATATACATATACATACATACATACATACATGCATGCATATATATATATATATATATATATATATATATATATATA
>NC_068984.1:131504015-131505079 GCF_001194135.2 Octopus bimaculoides | reverse complement strand
GTGAAAAGAAAACAAATCATAAATATTTTCTTGATACAAATGAGAAATATGATAACTAAAATAATTTGATTGTTTGTAATGAGAGATATCTGTGAATGTACCACTTCAGAGAATGATAGTAGCTTTCCAAAGATCATTAGCAATATAAGTGAAATGAAACCATGATTGATAATAGAGAGGAATCAAAACTTGGATGCACATTTCATATCACCACATGAAATACTCCATACCACATGATGTACTATACATACATAGCACTATACCAAGCATATATGCCACTGTAATGAAAATATATACTACTTTCGTGAGCATAGATTTGACTACAGCAGCACACATACTACTATACCAAACACCCGTACCTCTATACTAAACATATATCATACCATTATAATAAACATATATATACTACTATGCCAAACATGCATTCCACTATACTGAATATATGCACAACTAAACCAATATACAGAATATATATACTACTATACCAAACATATAGACTGTTATATGAAATATACATGCCTCTATTCCACACCTTATCATCATCATTTAATGTATGTTTTCCATGTTGGCATGGGTTGGATGGTTTGACATGGAGCTGGCCAGTTGGGGAACTGTCCAGACTCCAATTGTCTGTTGTAGCATGGTTTCTATGGCGGGATGCCCTTCCTAATGCCAACAACTTCACAGAGTGTGCTGGGTGCTAATTATGTGCCACTGGCATGGGTTTGTTTATGTAGCACCACACAGGTGTGTTTTATGTGGCACCGGCTCCTGAAAGGACAAGCTCGTATGTATGGAAGACAGCGATTTTACTTAGCTTGACGTGTCTTATCAAGTACAGCAAATATATACGTCACAATATGCAACATAGATATCATAATCTCAAACTTATATACCATTATACCAAATATACATACTATTATAGTGAACATGTATACCACTTTTTCAGACACGTACACCATTGTACCAAACATATATACCATTATATTAAACATGTATACCACTAAACCAAACAAACATACCACAATGTCAAATATATATATATGTATATATATATATATATA
>NC_068984.1:131501839-131503168 GCF_001194135.2 Octopus bimaculoides | reverse complement strand
GTTCTACAAGGCTCCGGCAGGGGATGGTGGCGAACCCTGCTGGTTCTCTTTCACCACAACTTTCTCTCACTCTTACTTCCTGTTTCTGTTGTGCCTGTAATTCAAAGGGTCAGCCTTGTCACCCTGTGTCATGCTGAATATCCCCGAGAACTACGTTAAAGGTACACGTGTTTGTGGAGTGCTCAGCCACTTGCACGTTAATTTCATGAGCAGGCTGTTCCGTTGATTGGATCAACTGGAACCCTCGTCATAAGCGATGGAGTGCTAACCACATATCAAAATACCAAAAACATTTACACTACTATATAAAACACACATACCATTATACCAGATATATATACCAACATGCTAAGCACACATACCATTATATTAAGCATGTATACCACTGTAGCAAACATATATACCACTATACTAAACATGCATTTCACTTTACCAAATACATGTACTACTACATCCAACATATATACCGCTATATCAAAACATAACTACCACTATGCCAAACACCCATACCACAGCATCATAGTGATCCTTGTTCTCTTGTGAATATAGTTTCCAACAACCAAAACGAAAAAACTCCAATAAATTCAATAAGTGGAATATTATTCCAATACCAAAAAAATTCCTCAAAGACAATGCAACCATTGCAACAGAGGTGTGTATAGAGAGTTGTTGGGGGGGGGGGGATTGTGGAATAGTGAAAACAGCAAGGAGTGAGGTTTAAAGTCAGCTAAAACATGGTTACTACTCTTGCAGCTTTATTGTCAGGTGTTTCACTATTAATTGTCTAATCTGTTTAAATATGTTGCATGTGAGTGCAGAATTGATTTTGTCACTTGTAACAGCAATAGAAAGTATAATGTTGTCTTACTGACAGTTAGAGAGAAAAATCCATCAACAGCAATGATATATAGCTACTATAACGAGAGATGTTCTTGTAGTTGGGTTTGGGTTTTTTTGTTTGTTTCTGTATTAGTTTTTTTTTTCGTAAAGTTGATTCCTGAGGCTATCTAAGTCTTAAGTAGTCACATGATTCAATATACATGTCTTTATGTATTTCATACATATTGTGTTTATGTGTGTTTTCTGTATAAGTGTTCGTGTGTGTGTGTGTGCATGAGTGTATACTCACAAACACAAAATCACATAAAACACACACATACATACATACATACATATATTATATATATATATATATATATATATACACAGACAGAGAGAAAGAGATAAATACACGCGCACATATATATATACAAAGAGAGATGTAAATATCTACACACATTTACATATACATATATGAAAATTATGTATATGTGTGTGTGTTTGTGTATA
>NC_068984.1:131500740-131501826 GCF_001194135.2 Octopus bimaculoides | reverse complement strand
ATATATATATATATATATATATATATATATATATATAAAATATGTATGTGTGTGTGCATGCGTCTGTGTGTGTGTAAGAAAGTCCAGAAAAAATGAAAGGGAGAAAGGAATGGATGGTCAAGCAAAAAACACATGGTTCACTACATGGTCAGAAAAATATTGTATGTATGTCTGTGTATGTAGGCACAGACATGGCTGTGTGGTTGTGATGTTTGCATTGCAACTTCATGGTTTCAGGTTCAATCCCATCGATTTAGTAACTGTCTTCTACAACAGCCCCAGGCTGGCCAGTGCCTTATGAGTGAACTTAGTTGACAAAACGCATGCAAAAACGATTCCATATGTGTGCATACATGCATGTCCACATGTATGTGTTTGTGTAAAGATATTACATTCCGTTATTGTATGGAAAATCACTGAGCTATGATGCGGGTCTCTCTTGCTATTTTTCTGCAAATAAATTGTCTGATAGCTCTGTGCTTTCAGAGTCGAGTAGAGTGGAAACTTTCTTAGTTGTGAAAAGGGTAGGGTTAGGGTATCCAACTAGAAAACAGTTCTTTAATAATAGGTATTCATTCAACCCATTAGCGTGACTGGCCCTCGTGCCGGTGACATGTAAAAAGCACCCACTACACTCTCAGAGTGGTTGACGTTAGGAAGGGCATCCAGCTGTAGAAACTCTGCCAGATCAGATTGGAGCCTGGTGCAGCCTTCTGGCTTGCCAGTCCTCAGTCAAATCATCCAACCCATACTAGCATGGAAAGCGGACGTTAAATGACGACGACGACGACGATGATGACGATGTTTATATGTATGTGTGTGTGTATGTGTGTATCTCTCTCTCTCTCTCTCTCTATATATATATATATATATACACACACATACATACATATACACGTATACATACGCACGCACACACACACATATACATACATATCTTTTAAATTTGTTTATGGGAAATCTTTCGAATATGCAAATAAAGCTCCTATTCCATTATGCTGGCCACAATCTAATGATGCTTACTGTTATTTTGGGGTCTACAAATTCCATCCAGGGATTATTGTTATTATCGCTATATATATATAT
>NC_068984.1:131492778-131500591 GCF_001194135.2 Octopus bimaculoides | reverse complement strand
CTCTCTCTCTCTCTCTCTCTCTATATATATATATATATATTATATATATATATATATGTATATTTATATGCGTGTGAATATGCATGTATATATATATATATGTGTGTGTGTGTGTATAAATATAAATGTAGGTATGTATATGTACATTTTGTGTCAGTGTTTGAAAATAAATTTCTGTCGCAGTTACTAGTTTCGCATGCGCAGAAACTAGATAATATGCATGTGTTGAATTGAACTCATATCGTTTCTCTGCTGCATTCATAGATGAAATCTGTGTCACTATAATATACGCTTGCATACACACACACACAGACATATGCATACATACATAAACACACCCACACCCACACACATGTATGTCTGTGTGTTGTTGTTCATATGAGAATTAAGGATGAATTATTTTTAATGTTTATAGGTGCATATGCATGTGTATGTGCATGTGTATGTGTATGTGTACATGTGCATGCATGTGCATGCATGTGCATGTGTAGATTGATAGATTGGCAGATAGACAGACACGTGAATAAATACAAAAATATATATGCATTATTCATATCTAAACAAAAGACTGGAATAATTGTGCATTTTTAATTCTATATTACATGTGTTCCATTACAGGACAGGAGTTTCAAAGGAATACATTTAGAAAAAAAACATGTATGGAATCTCCTATCCATAATTCTTCAGACAAAGATACGAAAGTCACGTGCTTCATGAGAACATAGCTTGGATTATAAGGTTATAGGAAATTTCGCCATAAACATTTTGGCTGAAGGAAAGTTCACTTCAAGAAACTTCATTTAAATGATCTACTCTTTTACTCTTTTACTTGTTTCAGTCATTTGACTGCGGCCATGCTGGAGCACCACCTTTAGTCGAGGAAATGGACCCCAGGACTTATTCTTTGTAAGCCTAGTACTTATTTCTCTTTTTGCCGAACCGCTAAGTTATGGAGACGTAAACACACCAGCATCGGTTGTCAAGCGTTGGTGGGGGGACAAAAACAGACACACAAACACACATACATATATATATACGACGGGCTTCTTCCAGTTTCCGTCTACCAATTCCACACACAAGGCTTTGGTCGGCCCGAGGCTATAGTAGAAGACACTTGCCCAAGGTGCCACACAGTGGGACTGAACCCGGAACCATGTGGTTAGTAAGCAAGCTAACTTACCACACAGCCACTCCTGTGCCTCATTATATTTTTTTTATGTTTGATGTTGAATATAGGCTTGCCTATCTAATGCTTTTATATAAAACTTCTTACCATTCATTTTTTTTTATTTAAGAAAATGCTGACATAATATGCTTACAGTGGATTTGTCTAATGGCAAATTTTCTTATGCGGTGAAATTTCTTACTGTGAATTTTCTGGACATGGGATTATAACCCCTTCAATTTTATTATTTATAATAAATGTAGTCAGGGCTGTATTTCTTTTATCCTTTTACTCATTTCAGCCATGCGGCTTCAGTCATGCTGGAACACCATCGTGCTATGTTTAATCCTTTTGATACCAACTCACTTGAGACTGCCCCCAGACAGTTTCAAAGTGATCTAAATAAAATCCTACCATCAAAATTTCATGTTAATTCAAACACCAGCTTAATAATTGATGCAGTAAATTTTGTAAATTTTTCATAATATTCAAAAATTAATTGTAATAAAGACATGTATATTTCTTTAGAAATATAGTTGCAAAAAGTTTAAGAAGTTCACTTTGAAAGTCTGAGGTTTTGAGTTCAGTTTCACTGCATAGCACTTCCATTACAGCCTCAGGCTGAACTATTAGTATCTTGTGACCTTTGAGTACCTTTAGCAGAATCCACTCTGTTCTGTTACAAAACTGCAGGTCAAGTTTGTGGTTTGAGGATAGTTTCACCTTCAGACCACTAATCTCTGAGGCTCTACAAAGACCAAAGATGCAGCCCTTCCCTTTATGACTAAACCATGAAAAAAAATTTCTTTTTGTTATAAAACCCCTTCATTCTTCCTATACAGTAAAACCCTGTGTACAACTTTTTATATTAGTTGAGCTGCAGAAGTTTCCAGAAAATGCCTTGTGGGTAGAACAACTCCTAATTTTCTATCTGCTCCTAATTTTCTATCTTTCAGGCTTTGCTTACATTTTGCTCTTACTGGGCCCTCACAGAGCAGTGAGACCATTTGCCTATGTCTAGCAGTTTCATATTTGAAAACCATGATGTATTCAACCAGCAGCTGGCGCTGAATGCCATACATATGAGGACTAAATAACCCATTGAAACTTCTGCCACATATCTTTATAGCTACAAGGCTATTGTTGTTGTTCACTTTTATGTCAATCTTTTTTAAACAGTCACATGATCAAATGTGTTCTAGCCTTGACCATCCCATCATATTTTTTTTCAGGTATAATGTATCTTGCATTATATTATCAAATGTGTTCTTCCTTTTTAAAGATGATAAGGTAGGATTTGAAGGTAATTACACTGTCGTGTTTAGCAAGTTGAACAACCACATTAAAAGCTTCATTATTGGTTTGTATAGGTACTCAGCTAATGCATATCATAATGAACTGTGATATGAAGAAGCTGTGTACTGATGGTAGGGACTCATGCACTTGATTGACCTTTTCAATAAAGGTGCAAACAGCACTACTACTAACTAGTGGTGATACCTGACTAATGACTGATGGATGAAGGCAGAAGGTGAAAATCATGCAGCCACAAGCTGGCCTCATCACAAAAGATTCATCTCATAATCGGTAGCTGATTGTCGGTGTACATAAATCAGAGAAATCCTGCTGCACTAAGGAACCCTCTCCACACCCGGCTGCCGCCCACACCAACCAACTAACTGACCAGCTGAAATATTCGCACTCATGTAAACCCATAACCCATCCTACCTTGGTGAGGCAGCTGTAGTCAACTCATGATGAGTTACTGCCCCACCCCGGCCCGACCATACAGCCACTTAATGTGTGCACTCACACTATAATCAATAACATGCGACATGATTGGCTGCTGTGCAACTGCTGCAGTATGAAACTGCAGCAGCTGTTGGAGAGATGTTGCTTTCTGATGAAGCTTTCATTGGCTCTTCTGGCTTAATAGCCATCACATCCGGGTATGGTTCAATTAGCTGGTGGGGGTTATGGATGCTGTATGGTAGTGCTGGAGCTTGCGGTAGGGATGGTTGAGTAGTAGTGGCAGTGGTAGCGGCAATAGTGGCAGCAGTACTTGACAGCGGTGGTGGCGGTGATGGTGGTAGTGGAGGTGGTGGCAGTGGCGGAGATGGTAGCAGCGGCAGTGGTGGTGGTGATGGTGATGGTGGTGGTGGTGGTAGTGGAGGTGGTGGCAGTCATTGGAGAGGTGGTTAGGTGTAGTTAAAGGGGGTTAGAATAATACAGGAAGAAAGGGTGAGTGCAGTGAAAGTGTGACTCAGAGAACATCCAGCTAGCAGGCTCCGGCATGCATATATGTATATATATATTTGTGTGTGTGTGTGTGTGTGTGTGTGTGTGTGTATGTTTATGTGCATGTGTATGTGCTATGGATGTTTAACAGTGTGTGTGTGTGTGTATGAAAGTGGTATAGGGGTGGGGTGAGTAATATTTCAGGAAACTTCCAGCAGTGAAAGAAAACTAAAGATAAAACAATTTAACTGAAGGTATCAATGTAATTATAAAAGAAAAGAACAATAAACACACACGCACTCACATTCACACTCATCTATTTGTGTGTGTGTGCGTGTGCGTGTGTGTGTGTGTGTGTGTATTTGTGTGTGTACACTCTCGCACACACATAAGTGGAACAAGGAACAAAATGAGAAACTCTAAATAGCAACCCATGCACAATAGGTCTCAGATAAACCATTTGCACTCTACTTGAAAGTATTGAGTCCTTTTTGTGCCATCTACACCGGTGCAAATCCATTATCATCTGTGCATGTGTGTGTGTGTGTGTGTGTGTGTTTATCTGTGTGTGTGTGCTGGCATTGCTGTGTAGTTAAGAACTTTCCAACCATGTGATTTTTACTTCAGTCCACTTCACAATATCACAGGCAAATCTCTTACTATAAACTCCAGGCAGATTAAAAGCCTTGTGATTAAATTGTGCCAGTGGAAACAGTTGTAGGATTGATTAGAATCTAGGTATTTCAATGTGTCTGATGTCAGGAATGGTTAGGTACCATGCTTGCAATGTTCAGTTCTTTTGCTGGCTGTATGCTGCAAATATGCATCTATGTGACTACACCTCAACCCAGATAAGAGTACATGTAGATCAATGTATATATACATATACATATACATATACATATACATATATATATATATATATATATATATATCATCATCATCATTGTTTAATGTCTGCTTTCCATGCTAGCATGGGTTGGACAGTTTGACTGAGGACTAGTAAGCCAGGAGGCTGCAGCAGGCTCCAATCTGATCTGGCAAGGTTTCTACAGCTGGATGCCCTTCTTAATGCCAACCACTCCAAGCGTATAGTGGGTGCTTTTTACATGCCTATACATATACATACACATACAAAATGCAAGTGTATATACACACACCTTGCATGTGTATACATAAATACACATTCTGTATAATGGTGTATATACATATTATATTACATTATATATATTACATTATTTATTACATATTATATATAATATATATTACATATATATATATATATATTTTCTGATAAATGTTTTTTTCTATTAACTATCTATCTGCAACCCAGTTACAGAGTGTCTTATGAAGTCCACTACATTTAGAGTGTATTCTGCAATTCTTTAGTAGGTACATGAGTTAACAACCTCATATGAAGTAATAAAATATGCTGAAACTAGTGAAGCAGATAATTTTTACTAGCTACAAAAAAAAAAAAGAAGTATTAAAATAACTGGTTTAACACCAACATCAACTTTTCATTGCAAAGCTGAAAACATGCTTACTAAAATCACATATTGTAAATTTATATTGCATATGAGTTTATCCAAAATGCTGTGTGGTGCTTCTATTTATAATTTAATTCATTCCCATTGTCAATATTGCACTGTTATGCAAATTAAGACCAACCAGTTTAGTTCTATCTAAGCCACTGCTCCACAACCGACCTTTTTTCATTTGTGGTACACTTCTATTCTTTTGAAACTTTGGTGGCACACAAAACTGAAAAATATAACTAAAAGTATAGGGATAAAAATTATACTCAGGTTACACTATGGCATACCAGTGTGCCGCAGCATACCGGTTGCAGAGCACTGATCTAAGCTATGCAATAAGTATCTATAAGTAACTCTTTTCCCTGTGGTCAGGAAAATGAAAAATTAATGAGTATCATTTAGTAATGTAGTCATGACACCCTCTTGGGTCCCCCCACCATTGACTCAGCAGGACATTTAAGATTCAACAGCTAGAGGAAGTGAGGGCTGCATCAGTAACTGCCTGGAACTCATTTAACCCTTTAGTGTACCGATTATTCTATCAAATCTAATGCTTATTGATTCACATTGATTTCAATTAATCATGCATTATCCTGTATCTTCAAGCTCTTCATGATGTAATTACTTAATGTAGAATAACATTGTAGGGTAGGTGTGAGAGCTTGGATCTGGTCAGTTTGAACATAGAACATTTTGGCTGGATTGGCCAGTTTAAATACTAATGGGTTAAAGCTGGATTGCATGACCCAATGTGAAATGAAATGTGTTACTCAAGGACGTATCTTGCTGCTCAGTTCAGGAATTGAACCCACAAACTTATAAGCATGAGCTGAATAGTCTAACCATTAGGCTATTTACCTTCACAAAAGACAAAATTGACCTCTGGTTTAACTCCCACCATCTACTTCTCATGGCAAAGCTATAAATACATGATTGCTAAAAGCATATACTGCAATTTTATATCGTATCCCAGTTTATCTAGAATGTTATGTAGTGCTTCGATTTATTAATTAATTAATGCTGTCAACAACTGCACCATTATGCAAATTAGGGTAGATCAATTGCATTCTGTTCAAGCTATTCTCTCTATAGTGAAGAAAATGAGCAACTTATCTTTGATGTTACAAGCCATTTGTCGCTCACAATTGAGTATGGCTTGGTAACATATTATGCTTTAGATTCCTTTGTACTTATGAGCAAACATAGGCACTCTCTTGGGCCAGTTACCCTTGACCCTGTGAAGCATTCTTTTAACTCTTTAGCATTAAACACTTCATTGGACACGAAACTCGGCTTGCGAAGACCTGTTGGGGCAAGCGAAAGTGAAATCGTCATGGCACCTGTGCCCATCATCGCCTTCCTGGCACTTGTGCCGGATGGCATGTGTAAAGACATTCGAGCGAGATCGTTGCCAGTGCCACTGGACTGGCTCCTGTGCAGGTGGCACGTAAAAAGCACCATTTTGAGCATGGCCATTGCCAGTACCGCCTGATTGGCCTTCGTGCCGGTGGCATGTAAAAGCACCCACTACACTCTCGGAATGGTTGGCATTAGGAAGGGCATGCAGCTGTAGAAACTCTGCCAAATCAGATTGGAGCCTGGTGTAGCCATCTGGTTTCACCAGTCCTCAGTCAAATCGTCCAACCCATGCTAGCATGGAAAGCGGATGTTAAACAACGATGATGATGATATCTGGATTGAATATTCTACTTGTTTCATGTTCGATCAGGTCAGATTTGCTTCTCACACCTTCCCAACAATGTCATTCTAAAAATAAACATTCACATCACTGAAATCTCAAAGATACAAAATAATGCATGATTTATCCAAACAAAAGAATGTGAATGGGTAAGCATTACATTTGACTGAGTAATCTGAATACTAAAGGGTCAATTTCTTCTTCTCCATGCTTGCATGAGCTGGATAAAATTTGATGAAACTCATTTTTTATGCACATTGGCACAGAAGTGGCTGTGTGGTAAGTAGCTTGCTTACCAACCACATGGTTTCGGATTCAGTCCCCTTGGGCAAGTGTCTTCTACTATAGCCTCGGGCCGACCAAAGCCTTGTGAGTGGATTTGGTAGACGGAAACTGAAAGAAGCCCATCGTATATATGTATATATATATATATATATATATATATGTGTGTGTGTGTGTTTGTGTGTCTGTGTTTGTCCCCCCACCATTGCTTGACAACCGATGCTGGTGTGTTTACGCCCCCATAACTTAGCGGTTCGGCAAAAAGAGACCGATAGAATAAGTACTAGGCTTACAAAGAATAAGTCCTGGGGTCGATTTGCTTGACTAAAAGGGGTGCTCCAGCATGGCCACAGTCAAAAGACTGAAACAACTAAAAGAGTAAAAGAGAGTATAGCCAAATCTCACATTGTTTCCAGACAAGATATTTCCCCTAGTCCTTTGAACGCGAACTGCACAATGGCCAGAAATGTTTTTAGTGCAGATTGCACAACTTGTCCCTTTGTCTTGACACCAAACCCTAATTGTTTTACAGTTAATGTGCAATGACAAGATATCAAAGCATCAATACACACTCATGTACACTCACACACACAAACTTGTGCACACAGGTATATATGACAGGCTTCTCTTAGTTTCTGTCTGCCAAATCCACTCATAAGGTTTTAGTGAGCCAGGGGCTATAGTAAAGACACTTATCCTGCATGCTGTGCACTAGGACTGAACCTGAAATCCCATGGTTGAGACGACTCCTTAACCACACATCCATACTTGCACTTCTTTGAATAAAAAAGCATATCTGTGTCTGTCTGATTTTCTGTATGTATGTATACACACACACACATGCACACACATGCATATATATATATATATATGTATATATATATATATATA
>NC_068984.1:131484676-131485629 GCF_001194135.2 Octopus bimaculoides | reverse complement strand
ATATATATATACATATATACGACGGGCTTCTTTCAGTTTCCGTCTACCAAATCCACTCACAAGGCTTTGGTCGGCCCGAGGCTATAGTAGAAGACACTTGCCCAAAGTGCCATGCAGTGGGACTGAACCTGGAACCAACGACGGGCTTCTTTCAGTTTCCGTCTACCAAATCCACTCACAAGGCTTTGGTCGGCCTGAGGCTATAGTAGAAGACACTTGCCCAAGATGCCATGAAGTGGGACTGAACCCGGGACCATGTGGCTGGTAAGCAAGCTACTTACTACACAGCCACTCCTACGCCTATAAATAAACTTTTATTGTGTTTTATAGAAGAGGACTTATTTATGTGCCATAATGAATTGTATAAGTCTGACTATCACTGTTACTATTGTTTGAATTAAAATTAGTTACTTGTATTTGTTGGGGCTCTGTCCGTCTCTGTTTAGCTTGGATTGGCTCTGTTTGAGCAAACACATTAAAAAGAGAAGGGATGCCCCCCAGGGGCAACAAGGGAAGTGTCACAGTCCATGTATGTGTACATCGTACACCTGGGAAGGCAATGCCAATTTGATGGAGGGAGTGAACTGATGCACAGTACAAACATTTGATCGCTATAAACAAATCATCTGTGCAGAGTGTTCTGCAAGAAATTCTAGAACTCTCATATGTTGTCTATGACAAAAGAGCCCATTAATGTCTACCAAACTGTTAGGATAGAATAAAATCTCTGGTCCTTTATCTTTTGTTTGTTTCAGTTATTAGACTGTGGTCATGTTGGAGCACAGCCTTCAAGAAATTTTAGTCAAATGAATCGACCTCCAGCACTTATTTTCCTTTTAAGCCTGGTACCTATTCTATCAGTCTTTTTTTCAAGTATATAATTCTGTACTAAGGACTTTCTATTTGTTATTCTACTACTACACAAACACACACACACACACACACACACACAT
>NC_068984.1:131480238-131484666 GCF_001194135.2 Octopus bimaculoides | reverse complement strand
TATATATGTATATGTATATCTATATATGTTGTTGTACTTGGGGATGGTCATATTGCCAGTTTAGCCAATAAAAACACACACACTGTATATTGGTGTTAATTTGTTTCAGCTTTATATTACATTAATCTTAATCTTATTTCGGCCAGAGTTCTTTCGTCATACTTCTGTGACCTCATCAGTGGTCCTTTGTTTCCTTCTTTCTTATGCGTGTCTCACCTTGCTAACTATCAACCATTTGTAAAAGCACCCACTACACTCTCGGAGTGGTTGGTGTTAGGAAGGGCATCCAGCTGTAGAAACTCTGCCAAATCAGATTGGAGCCTGGTGTATCCATCTGGTTCACCAGTCCTCAGTCAAATCGTCCAACCCATGCTAGCATGGAAAGCAGACGTTAAACGACGATGAGGATATATATATATATATATATATATATATTTCATCATCATCATTATTTCACATCTGTTTTCCTACTGGCATGGCTAAGATGGTTTGACTGGAGCTGGTAATCTGGAGAGCTGCACCAGGCTCCAGTTTGTTTTGGCTTGGTTTCTACAGCTGGATGCCCTTCCTAACTCCACCCACTCTACAGAGTATAAAGGGTGCCATTTTCCTGTTGCCAGCATGGATGCCTTTCATGTGTCACTGGCATGACAGGCTTCTTTCAGTTTCCATCTACCAAATCCACTCACAAGGCTTTGGTTGACCTGAGGCTATGGTAGAAAACACTTGCCCAAGGTGTTACACAGTGGGACTGAACCTGGAACCATGTAGTTAGAAAGCAAGCCTATGATTCCTGTGCATCTTCTGAAGTACTGGTAGTTGCATCCATATGTTTCCTTGTTAACAACTCAAATAGTTTTTTACTTTCTCCTCTCCCACACAGTTTCTGTTATTAATGGTAATAATCTTGAAGACTTCCTTTGAATTGTATCATCTTAGCTGGAACACACACTATCATACATGTATATTTGTATATGTAAGTATGCATTTATCTTTATAAATATCCACAAAAAAAGACATGAGAAACACTTTTCTTTGTGCATTTTGAATAATTTGTTTGGAAAGAATGTGCAAAAGCTGGTGAATTTAGATGAGCAGTCAATTGAATAGAGAGAGGATGATTGATGCATTATGTATGTGGTGTGTATATGTGTGTTTGTAAATAGCAAAATCATCATATGTCCATAAACAAAAACTTAAAATGTGTGTGCATGTGCATTTATATATAATACATGCACCCACACACAAACATACACATGCACACACACACACACATATACATAGTAGTCTTGATAAGCCTTAAAAGCTAAGAGCTAAGCTGGGAAAGAATAAGAATAGAAGAAAATAGGGAACACAGAACAAAATGGTGTATCCAGAAGAGAGACTAAATATCAGGTAGAGTTAGCAAGAAAAAAAGATGAAAGTAAGATGATTGCTAATATGCTCTGTGAGAGATGATGATTTGAGTGGTGTATTGTTCAAGATTGTAAAGTATTGTATCAGAGTGTAAGTGAGGACAAGTTTGGTAAGAATTGTGCACCGAACCATAGCACCACCCACATCACCCTCATGAGAACTGAGAAGAGAGAGAGAGGCTTAGGAGTGTTACTGTGAATGTTACTATGGGAGGTTGTTAAATGAGGAGGATGTGGGGAATAGAGAGAGAGTCTACCTCAAGTAAGTGGAGGCGCAATGGCCCAGTGGTTAGAGCAGCAGACTTGCGATCATAGGATCGCGGTTTCGATTCCCAGACCGGGCGTTGTGAGTGTTTATTGAGCGAAAACACCTAAAGCCCCACGAGGCTCCGGCAGGGGATGGTGGCAAACCCTGCTGTACTCTCTCACCACAACTTTTTCTCACTCTTACTTCCTGTTTCTGTATTTCAAAGGGCCAGCCTTGTCACACTGTGTCACGCTGAATATCCCCGAGAACTACGTTAAGGGTACACGTGTCTGTGGAGTGCTCAGCCACTTGTGCGTTAATTTCATGAGCAGGCTGTTCCGTTGATCGGATCAACTGGAACCCTCGACGGAGTGCCAACACAACACACACACCTCAAGTAAAGTAGAAGTGCATGGCTTAGTGGTTAGGGTGTTGGACTCATGGTTGTAAGATTGTGGTTTTGATTCCTGGAGTTGGTGATGTATTGTGTTCTTGAGCAAAACACTTCATTTCACGTTGCTCCAGTCCACTCAGCTGGTAAAAATGAGTAATCCTGCAACGGACTGGCATCCCATCCAGGAGGGAGTATATATGACAGAGAAACTGGGAAATCTGTTCTATGCTCCTAATATGGACTATCCAGTGAGACAACATAATAGTCCTTAGTCACCTCCTTTGTAAGGCTCAGTGTCTTGAGATCAGCCTTCAACACTCTAATGACTCTGCCAAAGTAATTTTAATGTATGATAATATATGATAAACTTATTACAAAATTAAACCCTTTTACTGTGAAAATCAGATATATCTACTCTATTGCAGAGAGCAGTTTTATATACCGATCTATCTCTTGTTGAGATATGCCATGTTTGAAACTATTTTCTGTTGGGATATGTCAAGTTTACTGAGGCAACATGACTGGCAGAAAATATTAATTCTATTTTTTGGTAGACACTTAACATCATTTCTGAAATAACCATGAAATTTGATTTCACAGTTAAAGGATTAAAAAGGAGGTAACTTTTGTAAGTTCATACATAGTATAGGCTGTTAAATAATCCTTTCTAATTTTGGTACAAGGCCAGCAATTTTTAAGGGGAGGGGCTAAATCTAATATATCAACCCTAGCATTTGACTGGTATTTATTTTATCAACCTTGAAAGTATGAAAGGCAGAATGATATTGGTAGCATTAAAGCTCTGAACATAAAACTGGAAAAATTGCCACTAAACATTGTCTGGCATGCTAACACCTCTAGGTTATTAAATAATACAATAATTGAATTATTAAATTATTAAATAATTAAGAAGTAGATTAATTAAAATTAGTAATAGGAATCTATGCATATGGTTAGGGCAATAGTAAAATAAATGTTGAGATAGAAAAATATACGGAGGAATGGATCAGAAGAGTTAAAAGGGTTAAGGATTATGAAAAATGTAGTAAATATTAGGATTGTTAAAGAAGGGAGGCTTAAGGAATTAAAAGATCACAATTGTATAATTGTATATTAAAGTCTTAATAAAGCATTATATTTACATATTAATAATATTAAATTAGAACAAAATGTTAGAGAGTAATGATCAGTTTAATTAGTGAGGTTATGTGAAAGGGAAAAACAAATTTAAGTTGTGTGAGGTTGAAATGAGTTGCTAAAACAGTTGAAACAATCATATAGGTGCAGGCATAGCTGTGTACTCTGAGAAGTTTGTTTTGCAGCCATGAGATTTCAGGTTCAATCCATTCACTTATTCATTTACTTTATTCATCTTAATTAAAGAGCTTCAATTAATTATTATAGAACTAACAGAATATTATCTTTATTGAAGATAACTAGAATATTATTTTTAATCAAATATATATATACATACATGTGTGTGTATGTGTGCTTTTGTGTTTGTTCCTACCCTGCTTAATAACCTGTGTTGGTTTGCTTACATCCCCATAACTTAGCAGTGTTGGCAAAAGAGACCAATAGAATAAGTACTATTAAACTACTGTAAACCTTGGAAGCTACTGAAATCTCGTTTCAGAGTAGTTTCTCCTCCTGAAATACCCATGTCCTTGTCATCATTGTCATCAATTGTCATCATTGTCATCATTGTCATCACTGCTGCTGCTACCTTCATCATCATTTAACATCCATGGTCCATGCTGGCATGAGTTGGACTGGTTCACAGGTTCCAACGGGTCTAAGGACTTCAACATGTTCCAATGTCTGCTTTGCGATGGTTTCTACAGCAGGATGCCCTTCCTAATGCCAACCACTTTACAGTGTGTACTGGATGCTTTTCTCATGCCACCAACACTATAAAGATTGCCATGCAGCTTATATGGCTATGAACCCTGGGAGAAATATTCCAACCGAGAAAATGTTGATTGCTAACAAGTATAATTCTATGGAACTCGCAGAACATTTAAGCACCAGCAGTTTAGAACTACCCTACGGAACTAGAATTATAAAAAGAGAATACTTAGGGGCAATTAATAATAACTGCTAACTCCAGCTTATTCCTTCTCACTCGTTCTTGAATACTACTTTTGAAGAATTCATATATTCTGATGAAGTGTTTGCTAATGAGATTAAAACTGTCTGGAACTATTAACTTCATCTTTGGAGTGGACATTTACAATATTTTGTGTATATGTGTGTGTGTGTGTGTGTGTGTGTGTGTATGTGAATGTATGGGTGTATATGTATATGGAGATATGTATTTATAAATATGTATGTGTGTGTGTGTGTGTGTATGTGGTGTATGTCTTTGTATG
>NC_068984.1:131472738-131475238 GCF_001194135.2 Octopus bimaculoides | reverse complement strand
TTCTTTATTAGAAATCCCTACCATTGTTTTGACACATTTTTACACCTTTAATACATTGATGAGGGGTTGTATAATCATTATCATACATTCAAGGTGCATTTTACACCTTGGATGAATGATAATGATTACACAACATCTCACCAATGTACTACAGGTAATAAAAATGTGTTGAAACAATTCTAGTGATTCTAAATAAATAATATCATTCATTCCATTTTCAATCATTTATCTATTTATATAATCTCTACAAATACTTTGGAATTTCTGATGTATATCCAGTAGCAAGAGCATTTCTACTGTATGATGACATCAGGTAGCCATTTACTGTGGACGAGCTTTGCATAGCATTCTAGAAGATCTTTTACTTGAATCTTATTTAACTGTATGCACGCGTACATGTATGTATGTATGCATGCATGTATGTATATATGTATGTATGTATGTATGAATGTATGTATACTCTCTCTTTTACTTGTTTCAGCCATTTGACTGTGGCCATGCTGGAGCACCGCCTTTAGTTGAGCAAATCGACCCCAGGACTTGTTCTTTGTAAGCCTAGTACTTATTCTATCAGTCTCTTTTTGCCAAACCGCTAAGTTACAGGGACGTAAACACACCAGCATCGGTTGTCAAGCGATGTTGGGGTGACAAACACAGACACACAAACACACACACATACATTTATATATATACATATATACGACGGGCTTCTTTCAGTTTCCGTCTACCAAATCCACTCACAAGGCTTTGGTTGGCCCGAGGCTATAGCAGAAGGCACTTGCCCAAGGTGCCACGCAGTGGGACTGAACCCGGAACCATGTGGTTGGTAAGCAAGCTACTTACCACGCAGCCACTCCTGCACCTATGTATGTATTGCTTCTTTTAGTTTCCATCCAGTAAATCTATTGCCATGCTGTGGAACTGAACCCAAAACCACTTTGAGAAACCAGCTTATCCACCAATACAGCCAAGCCAAGCTTCATATTTTTAATTTTGATTTCTGCTTTCTAGTTTGCTAGAACTGACAGAAATTACCTCAAATTCCAAGCACATCTTTTTTTTACTCTACATACTTCTACTTTTACTTTGTCATCTGACGAGTGTTATTATTGTTGTTGTTGTTGCTAACATCATCATCATCATCATCATCATCATCATCATCATCATCATCATCATCATCATCATCATCATCATCATCATCATCATCATCATCACCACCACCATCATCATCATCATCATTTCATGCTTTTGATAATTTTTCCATTTTTTTTTTTGTAGCAGTCTTCCTTGCAGTATTGTCAAAAGCAAATTCTTCAGAATAGCATTGTAATTATATGAAAATATGTTAAACTTCTTGGAGACATAGATACATACATACATACATACATATATACATATGCGTGTATCCATACATATAAGTATGTACGTGCATATGCAAATTTATGTAGATACACCCCCTCATATGTGTGTGTGTGTGTATGTATATATATATATATATATATATATATATACAATGTGTGTGTATACATATATATATACATACATATATTGTGTGTATATATGCATACATATATTGTATGTATATATATATATATATATATATATATACACACACATATATATAAAGTCTGTTAGGTTGTCATTTGTAGTTATTATATATTATAAAGAATTACAAAGAAATAAAAACAAAAATAATGAAAACAACAGCAACAACAACAGATAACAACTGAAATATATCAAGAGAAATAAAAGAGAAATAAAATAAACATTAAAGAAAAAAAACCCCAAAACAAAACAAAAATGAAAAAGCAGGGGTTTGTTTGAAATGGAAGTCAAGCTCTAACATCACTGAGTGATTTCGAAACGATATTTAGGCGGAAATAAGGTTAGAGGTTACGAATACCACAATGTGACTGATAATGATGACCACCACCACCACTACCACCCACCCAGCCACCCACTCCGAATCTAGGAAATAAATAAATAAATAAATAGGTAAAACATAACAAGGAAGTAGCGAAAATATATAAAACCGACAACAACAACTTAGAGCTGCAGCAACAACAATAAATACTTAGAAAACAACTCTTCAGTTTTGCCCTTTCTTTGGCTGACGGCTGTGTTTGTTGTTGATCAAATCTGGTTCTGCTTCAGCACAGATTATGAAGAGTTTAATGTCATAGGCAGCATGTAGCATCTCGGTAATCATGTCTATATATTATTGTTAAATTATAGATATGTACATATACATACATACATATACATACGTACCTATACATACGTACATATATATATATATATATATAGGCGCAGGAGTGGCTGTGTGGTAAGTAGCTTGCTTACCAACCACATAGTTCCGGGTTCAGTCCCACTGTGTGGCACCTTGGGCAAGTGTCTTCTACTATAGCCTCGGGCCAACCAAAGCCTTGTGAGTGGATTTGGTAGGCGGAAACTGAAAGAAGCCTGTTGTTTATATATATATATATATATATATATATAT
>NC_068984.1:131470023-131471717 GCF_001194135.2 Octopus bimaculoides | reverse complement strand
ATATATATATATATATATATACCAGATGATAGTGATATCATCATCATCATCATCATGTATATTCTATTAACATCCATCTTCCATGCTGGCATGATGTGGATGGTTTGACTGGAGTTGAGGATTGCATTGTGCTCCAGTGTCTGCTTTGGCATAGTTTCTGCAGCTGGATGACCTTCCCAATGCTAACCACATTACAGAGTATGCTGCATGCTTTTATTGTGGCACCAGCACTAGTGAGGTCACCATGTAACTCACAGGACCAAGATCGCTTTCAGCTGAGTGAGGCTACATTAGAGAAGAAGGTGGCCTTATGTTAGTAGATGAGGTTTATCTTTTGCATGTTTCAGTCACTTGGGCTCTGCTTTGAAGGGTGTTGTAAAATGAATCAACCCTACTATTCTTAAGTCTGATATTTTTGCAAATGTATTATATACAGGATTCTGATAAGTTTGTGTTCAGATGTACCAATATAATCATACCTCATGAGTCTATAGTTGCATATGTTTATATAATAATAACGCAATGCTCTTGAGTTCAAATGTTGATGAAACGATTATAAACCTATGCAATAAAAACAATTTGTTCACTCCACTCTCTTTGTTAATATGTATATTAATTCTATGAATATAATAGATTTTCAGAAATATGATCTGTAAAAAAATTGGTCATCCAAATGAAATTATACTTACATACATACATATATATTCATATATATATATATATATATATATATATATATATATATATATATATATGTATATGCATATGTATATGTATGTATGTATGTATGTATATCCATCATTATTCTCAGACACAGTGTATGTAATATGCATTGTCTAATGCATACTTTATCTTTTCTAAGACATTAGCTTGTAGTTTGAGACTTATGATTTATGTGGTTGCTATTACTAGCAGGTGATATAATGTAGAGATCGGGTCAATGACTCTTTCACCATTATTACTACCACCACCACCACCACAAGCACCACTACCATTATAGTAACAGCAACAATGATAACAACAAATAATGATATGTAGTAATGTTTGTCCATTAAAGCAAAATAGTGGAACATATCAGTGCAGGTGGGAATCTACGAGTTATGATTCTTCAAATCTGTATTTATAGCTATAGGCAATTCTGCAATTGTAGATTGATAGACACGTGCTTACACACAAAATACACGCACATATACACATATGCATACACACACATACTCTCTCTCTCTCTCTCACACACACACACACACACACACATTCACATACATACAAACATGTTACATACACTTAAGAATATGTTGCATAAATAAATGAATGCATGCTTGCATGCAGTAGCAGTAAAAAGCAAGAGGAAGAAAGTATATCGAGAGAGAGAGAGAGAGAGAGAGAGAGGTGGGGAGAGGGAGGAAGAAGTGATGTGGGAGAGAAAGAATAAAGATGAAAAGAAAAGAGGAAAAAGTTAGAGAGAGAGAGAGAGAGAGAGAGAGAAAATAGAAGATAGTGAGAAAAAGTAGAAAGAAAAAAGCAGAGAGAAAGAGAGGAGTGAGGAGAAATGGCACAAAAGAAGGAACTAAAAGACACTGGCTGTGAACCAAGGAGAGATATGTATCTCTGTGCATGTGTATATGTATATATGTGTGTATATGTATGTATGTATATATATATATATATATATATATATATATATATATATATAT
>NC_068984.1:131466512-131469198 GCF_001194135.2 Octopus bimaculoides | reverse complement strand
ATATATATATATATATATATATATATATACACACATACATACATGCACACACACACACACACACATATATATACACACATTCGTACACACACACATTTATGTATACCTGTGTGTGTGTGTGTGTGTGTGTGTGTGTGTGTATCATCTTTGTCCTTTTTTGTTGATAGGCAACAGTATTGTAGAAGCAGTAACTTTTTCACTTCTTCCGTCTGATTTCTTCATTTAACTTTGTGACAAACAGTGCCTTTCAAGCTTGATATCTCCAAAACATGGTCTTTGACAATAACTGCACTAGAGCAATGCTGAGGCGGAAATGTCTACCACTGTTGTGCACATACATTTTTGTCTTGCCTCCTCAGCATGTTCAGTGCTTAACATCTGCAAAAGCTTTGGCTTGTCTGTACCCAGCTGATTTCTACTTGCTATGGTCCTTTACTGACTCTTCCCATTTTCCTTCATTAAAAGGGTACTCTTTCTGGGTAATTATTACATTGGTCCTTAAAGCACAACTTTGGAATCTTATGCTCCTTATGTATATGTATTTGTGAATAAGTGAACAGAAAAAAGAAAGTAACACTCAACATGTTTGGTTAGGGTTAGGGTTAGGGTTAGGGTTACACCTATTCAGTAACAGTTTACTTGGCTCCACATTACTTCGTGTTGCAAAAACTGCTAAGTTACGGGGATGTAAACACACCAACATTGGTCCTCAAGTGATTGTGGGGGGGGGGACAAACACAGACACACAAATACATACATATAAATACACACACACACATATATGTATACACGATAGGCTTCTTTCAGTTTCTTGCATGTAGGGCCCATTTCTCTCAACCAAATCCACTCACAAGGCTTTGGTTGGCCCGAGGTTATAGTAGAAGTGTGCCCAAGATGCCACACAGTGGGGCTGAACCTGGAACCATGTGGTTGGGAAGCAAGCTTCTTACTGCACAGCCACTCCTGTGCCTATATAGGCTGTTCATAAATTATCTTTACTACTTCCACAATTTATTGTATTGTATTGTCTAGATGTGTTGCATGCAACCAATGGAGTCCATATACAAATGTTCTGATGTTTATAATAAAACATTATTTGTTTCCCAATAAACTCTGCTGAGTCATACTTTTTTTCTGAATTTTCAAATCGTAAAGGTAATTTATGGACACCCTATGAGTATATACATGTATGTTGTTCTATCAGCTGTAAAATCTTCTGTGTAATTAGCCGAGTATTCCACTGGCATGTGTACTCTTAATGCAATTTTCATGCAGAATCATTGTTGCATAGAGTACAACAAAGGTGTACCTATTGAAATACAGGTACAAATATGTTTGACTCAGCTCCACATTAAGGTTTCATGAATGTAGGACACATCCATCTCTTCAGATGTCCAGAGATAGAGAAGGGTGATGCCTTCGAGGTATTTAGGCTTCTGTTGGTCAGATTATGTTGTGGTTGGCAACAGAAAAGTCATCCAGTCATAGAAAATCTGCCCCGACAATTTCTGTCCAACACACAGTGCATGAAAAAGTGAATGTTAAAATGATGATGACGATGATATATATATATATACACACACACACACACACACACACACACACACACAGTATATGTGTATGCGTGTGTGTATTTATATTACTCTTTACTCTTTACTCTTTTACTTGTTTCAGTCATTTGACTGCGGCCATGCTGGAGCACCGCCTTGAGTCGAGCAAATCAACCCCCAGGACTTATTCTTTGGATGCCTAATACTTATTCTATCGGTCTCTTTTGCCGAACTGCTAAGTTACAGGGACTTAAACGCACCAGCATCGGTTGTCAAGCGATGTTGGGGAGCGGGGGGCGGACAAACACAGACACACAAACATATACACACGTATACGACGGGCTTCTTTCAGTTTCCATCTACCAAATCCACTCACAAGGCTTTAGTTGGCCCGAAGCTATAGTAGAAGACACTTGCCCAAGGTGCCACGCAGTAGGAATGAACCCGGAACCATGTGGTTGGTAAGCAAGCTACTTACCACACAGCCACATCATCATCATCATCGTTTAACATCTGTTTTCCATGCTGGCATGGGTTGGACGGTTTGACTGGGGTCTTGGAAGTAACGAGGCTGCACCAGGCTCCAGTCTGATCAGGCAGTGTTTCTACAGCTGGATGCCCTTCCTAACGCCAACCACTCCGTGAGTGTAGTGGATGCCTTTTACGTGCCACCGGCACAGGGGCCAGAGGAGGCTGGCAAGAGCCACGATTGGTTGGTGCTTTTTATGTGCCACCAGCATGGAAGACAGTTGAGGTGGCGCTGGCATCAGCTACGTTTGAATGGTGCTTTTTTACATACCATATATATATATATACATATATGCACAGATATATATTAATGGAAAAAAACAACAAAACCAAGGCAGGACGAGTATCTCAGGTCATTTAGAGTATTTAACTAGAGTCAGGTGAATAAGAAGTAATTGATGTCACAGATATATATACATAGATGCAGGAGTGGCTGTGTGGTAAGAAGCTTGATTCCCAACCACATGGTTCTGGGTTCAGTCCCACTGCATGGCATCTACAATAGACTTCAGCTGACTGAAGCCTTGCAAGTGGATTTGGTAGACAGAAACTGAAAGAAACCCATTGTGTGTGTGTGTGTGTGTGTGTGTGTGTGTGTGTGTGTGTGT
>NC_068984.1:131465079-131465944 GCF_001194135.2 Octopus bimaculoides | reverse complement strand
TATATTTATCTGTGTGTGTGTGTGTGTGAGCTACTGCTTGACAAATGATGTTGGTGTGTTTACATCTCTCTAGCTTAGCAGTTCAGCAAAAGACACTGACAGAACAAGTACCCGGCTTTAAAACATAAATACTGGTGGCGATTCTTTTAGCTAAAATTCTTGAAGGCGGTGCCCCAGCATAGCTGCAGTCTAAATACTGAAACAAGTAAAAGAATAATAAGAGACATATATCTATGTATGTCTATATATATATGCAAGTATATATAAGTAAAAATGCATGTGTGTGTGTATGTATATATGCATCTTAGAGAAAGAGAGAGAGAGTGGGGAGAGCAAGAGTGGAGGAGTGAGTTGTATATGTTAGATAGTACAGTGAATCTGAATATCAGAATATGAGTAAAAGATGAACACAAAGAGAAAGAAGTGGGAGTGTGACTGACAGATCAAAAAAAAATATGAACCCATACACATTCACACACATGCTCAAACATAGAGAAAGTAAAAGAAAGAAGGAGATAAAAGAGAGAGTGAGAGAGAGAGAGAGTGAGAGAGAGAGAGAGAGAAGGGTAGTGGTGGATGCAACATACATACAGCCACTCATCGTACATGCTTTGTACTTTCACTTTCACTCTCACTGCAGCTGCAGCTGCACTCAGTGCGTTCAAAGACCATATTGTCAGCATCACGTGCAACCAGCTTGAATGATGTCCAATGTGGTGTTTGAATCAACCCGAGCTGTTTGTTCTTGTAGATAGATACTCTACCCTGCTAACCATTTCCATACACACACATACTTAGACATACACATACATATTTATAGACATATATATATATATATATATATATATATATATATATATATATA
>NC_068984.1:131462330-131463523 GCF_001194135.2 Octopus bimaculoides | reverse complement strand
CCACCAACTGAGCAGATGACAAGAAAATAACAAAACTCTTTGGAAAAAACCTACAAAGGAAACGAGTTTATTTCTAGTAAGATTTCTTCTGTTTAAAATTACCCCGCTGCTCTTATTCTCTTTCTCTCATTCATATGTTTGTTTATGTATGTGTTTTTACACACACACACACACACACACAATAAACATGTACATACATACATACATACATACATACATACATACATACATACAAACATACATATATATACTATACTTACGTACAAACATACATACAGACAGACAGACTATGAATTCATATTCATACCAATAATAATTGGAGCACTGGGTTTTGTTAGTAAAGGCTTGAAGAAGAATCTGTTAAACTGAGTGCTCTTATTTGTTTTTGTCTTTTTTTTTATATATTTATACATGCATTTTTACCTTTTCTGCCTTTTACTTGTTTCAGTCATTTGACCGAGGCCATGCTGGGGCTCCACCTTGAAGGGCTTAGAAAAACAAATCAACTCAAGTACTTATGATATACTTCTCTTTTGCCAAGTCATTATTACATGGACATAAACAAACTAACAATGGTTGTCAAGCAGTGATGGAGGACAAACACAAAAACAAACACACACATACGTACACACACATACGTACACACACACATGCATACACACACATGTGCACACACACACAACTGGTTCCTTTCAATTCCTGTCTTCCAAATTCACTGACAAGGCTTTGATCAACCCAAGGTTATAGCAGAAGATACTTGTCTAAGGTACCACACAGTGGAACTGAACCCCAAACCATGTGGTTGGGAAACAAACTTTTTCCAACGCAGCCATGCCATTCAATTTTTTTTTTTTATTATATTTATTTTGAAAATTTATTATATACTAATTTACTTGTATAGTTATTAAGGAAATATTTGCATATTTAAAAACCTTACTTTTCGGTTTTAACTCAGTCTTTGGAATAATTTAGTGAGCAAAAGAACAAGCACAACAAGCAAAAGCTATTGTTTCTCTTACTGTCTTATCATTTGTTTTCCTCTTGTTGTGAGAGATAAATACAAATGAATGATGTTGGCGTGGACAGAACACAGAAAACAGAACATGAAGACTGAGATGAATAAAATAGCCATTTCTTTTGAGCTCTTAATACCATAGTATTACTGTATATTTATTTGAGCATGTGTTTTATAT
>NC_068984.1:131459020-131460237 GCF_001194135.2 Octopus bimaculoides | reverse complement strand
TAGTATATATATATATATATATATATACATGAACCTCTGTTGATTCACCAGAAGTGATAAATTAAAGCATTCAATACCAATGTAAAGTATTCTTTAATGCATTATAACTGAAAGACTCCAATTTCCAGTGCTCAAAGTAGCTCATTTGCAATCATCAGTCGGTAATCTGACCCTGATTTTCTTTTGAAATACTCTCTGTTTGAATATTTTTTGGAATATGAAATGAAAGTTTGGAGAAAATGCTTACCCTTATGTCATTCGGTTTAAAAACCTTTATGAACGATACATGCAAAATGGCTGCTTCAAGCTCACACTTTTGATTTCATTTTTGGCTCTCATAGTAATATTATTATAAATGTCTTAAACAGTGTATCGTTGTGTTGACTAGACTATTGGATGTTATTATTTACCGCTGGTTACAATGCACCTCATTGCATAGCTTTCGAAAGATACTACCCTAACAGCTAGGCAGACTGGTTAACATAACCTACTAAACAGAACATCAGTCTGTCACAGGAATAGCCATTTACATCCATATGTATGTTCATATATATATATATATATAAACATGTGTGTATGTGTGATTGTGTATAAGCATGAATGTGCTTATGTATGTCTGTTTGAGTCTCCTTATCTTGTCATAGCATGATAATTGTAAGTGAGTATACATGCAGTTTCATTTCCAATTGTTCATGAAAGCATGGCTGGCTGTGGGGAAATAATACCTTGCTTGGAAATAGGTGAGGGTTAGTAACAAAAATGTCATTAGGCCATAGAAATCTGCTTCGTCTAATTCTGCCTGGCCTATAAAAGCATAGAAAGGTGGACATTAAAACAATGATGGCAAAGATGCTCCCTGGAGTCACTTCCTCTTCTCATTCGCAATATTATCTGTTCCAGTTTTATTATCCACTGATCATTGATTTTTGTGTCACTAGTTATCTCTTCCTTTTTACATCAGCCACATTTTACAGCTGCTCTATCTCCTTCTTAACACCCTCTCATACCTGCCATCATTCTTAACTCACATTGGCTTCCCCCAACCTTTGTTCACGACTCACTATATCCATCCCTATGTACCTCTAATTTCCATTCTTGTCCTTGTACATCTCTCTCTCTCTTTCTCTCCCCTCTCTCTTTCTTTCCCCTCTCTCTTTCTCTCCCCTCTCTCTTTCTCTCCCCTCTCTCTTTCTCTCCCCTCTCTCTTTCTCTCCCCT
>NC_068984.1:131457315-131458640 GCF_001194135.2 Octopus bimaculoides | reverse complement strand
CCTCTCTCTTTCTCTCCCCTCTCTCTTTCTCTCCCCTCTCTCTTTCTCTCCCCTCTCTCTTTCTCTCCCCTCTCTCTTTCTCTCCCCTCTCTCTCTTTCTATCTCCCCCTCCCCCTCCCTCTTCCACACTCCATTACCTAACCACTCTACACATTGGCTCTCTATTTCCCATTCTTCATCCGTCTACAGCTTTATTATACTGCTCCACTCCACCCTTTCTCTACTGCCAACTCTTCATTTCTTTCCGAGCCATTTCTATTTCTTTCATTTTCCCCCTCAAACTCCTATTTACCATTAACCATGCCCCACCCCCATTCTTGTTTGCCATTCACAACATTCACCTTTTCCTCCAACTTTAACCATCTGTCACTTGTCTCTGACACAAATGCAAACTTACCTACCAACCCTTCCAAATTCCCTGTCTTTATTATTGCTTCTATTCACCTCATACTGCATTGGTATGCCCTAACACCTTGTTGCTACTCTCTTTATCTCCCTTCCCAGTAACTCCCACCTACCCTTATATAATGTTGGGGTAGCCATGTATCTCCTCTACAACAAAACACCTATTCTTATCCCTCTATCTTATTTAGACTCTCAACTCCTGGCATAAAGATATCGCCATCTCTACTACATATCCACTTGATAAAGGGGATTTTTTTTGTCTTCTGTGTCACTTGGTGACCTCACTAGTGCTGGTGCCACATAAAAAGATCCCAGTACATCCTGAAAAGTGTTAGGCAATAGGAAGGGTAACCAGCTATTAGAAATCATGCTAAAGTAGACACAGGAGGAGGTTGATGCAGTTCTGTGGCTTGTCGGATCCTTGAATTCTCTAACCTATGCTATCAAGGAAGGCAAATGTTAGATGATGACAATGAGGATGATGATGATGATGATGACGATGATGATGATGATGATGTTGTTGATGATGACGATGTGTAATGATGATGATGGTGATGATAATGATGATATATTTCAAATAAATATTTTATGCACAAACAGCATGTGTTGGAATATCTAAGATAAATTTAATTTAGTTAGCTTGCAGTTTATAACATTTTACACAGTGGAAGGTAAACAAATGTAAATAAATCTCATTTTCTCCACACACAGAAGTGTTTTATAAACTGTAGGCTAATCACATTAAATCTATCTTATACTGTATGTGTATGCATGTATGTATACATATATACATTCATACATACATACATGCATACATGTATGCATACATGTATGCATACATACATATATACATACATACATATATCTGTGTGTACTTTATATCTGTGCACACATGTATACTCTTATCCACATATACAGTT
>NC_068984.1:131456060-131457134 GCF_001194135.2 Octopus bimaculoides | reverse complement strand
AAAAGAAAGAGAGAGAGAGAGAGAGAGAGAGAGAGAGAGAGAAAAAAACAATTAATTTCTAATATGGTTTTTTTCTTATAACAATTTTGTTGAAATTTTAACAGGTTTTGTTGTAAAAGGAGTATGGGTGTGTAAAGAGAAGGGTGAAGGGGAACGGGAAAGGAAAGAAGGTAAAAGAAAATTATCATCATCATCATCATCATCATCACCAGCATCATCATCATCATCATCATCATCATCATCATCATCATCATCATCTTCTTCATCATCATCATCATCATTCTTTAACATCCGTTTTCCATGCTGGCATGGGTTAGACAGTTTGATTGGAACTGGCAAGCTGCAGGGCTGCACCAGGCTCCAGTCTTTGGTTTTTATTGCTGGATGTCCTTCCTAACACCAACCCAGAGTGTGCTGGGTACCTTTTACGTGACATTGGCACACATTGTTTTTGTCTTGGTATAAAAAGATGGGCGGCTACACCAAATATTCTGCTCAATATCACAGATTTGCTTGTCAGTTGTTTGACCTTAACCAGTTGAGCATGTCCCTTGGTGGCTGATGATATGTGCATCTCTGATCACGAGCAGAAGTAGTGGGGGAGCATCATAGCCATGTGTTGAGAGGAATTCTTTGGGGTTTGAATAATACAACCTCTGGAAACATGGGTGTTTCATTCAACATCCTTAAAGAACCCTTGTTCAGGGACCTTTTCAGCGGGATGAGCTACTCGACCTGAAGAAAATTCTAATTGGGCCCCACCTGCGAGGTCATGCGCTGCTTATCTTAATATGAGATCACCATGTTGTGTACATAAGGTTGTGATGCATGTGCCTGGTGTACCCTTATCAGACGGGTTGTCATGATGGGTATAATGGGCTTTGTATATTTTACTCCAGTGTCACTTTGATGGCATGTGCTGCTCTCTCACTCAATAATAATAATAATAATAATAATAATAATAATAATAATAATAATAATAATAGTTATAATAATGATAATAAAAATGGTTTCAAAATTTGGTACAAGGCCAACAAGTTCAAGGGTGCGGGTAAGTCAATAACATCGAACCCG
>NC_068984.1:131446384-131450118 GCF_001194135.2 Octopus bimaculoides | reverse complement strand
CCACCATCGCTACCACTGCTGCCACTACAGTCTACTCACTATCACCACCACCACCACCACCACCACCACCACCACCACCACCGGCATTAATGACCAGTTCATCCTTCATCAAAGTGACTCTTAGATGAGAAGATAGAAAGAGATCCAATATGTTGGTAGACACAGCAGTTAGTAGTCATTCATCATCAAAGTTAGCATACATTGTATCACATCAGCATTGCAGCTGTGCTTATATATATAATGCAGCTGTGTTTACATTTGCAGCTGTTACACTCAGTGCCCATATCCTGCGTCATTTCAGCCACCAGACCCTTGAAACATCTTCGGAACATCACATTACAGCTAACTCTATTTTAGATCTCCATTAGCCTTCTACCCTCTGCTTTCCAGCTTGCAGCATCCCTTCAAAACATTACACATCTATACTATCCATACATACTGCATATCTGGTGCATGCAGCAGGCAATAGTTTTCGTATACATTTGTGCAAACATGAGAGCATCTGCATAATTCCTCAACGTGATTAATACAGTGACCAAATCTCACTCAAACCCACCCCAGATTGTCTCTAAAATACAGATGGCATGACTCTACATATTAATTTTGGAACCAAGAGTATTTATTCTTGCATAACTTAAGAACTACATGTGATAATTTTCAGATGTTTTAACCCTTTTCATTTCCAGCCCGGCTGAAACCGGCTCTAGCTCTGAGTACAAATGTCTTGTTTACATAAGTTTTGAATTAAAATCTACCACCAAATCTTAGTCACAATTTATGTTCCTAACACTAGCTTAATGATAACTGAGTTATTTTACTAAATTCTTTGTTATATTTAAAATTAATTGAAAGAAACACAGAACATCTCAAAATAAAAACAGTAACGAAAGGGTTAAAGCTGCAAAGTTTAAGGGCAACAGAACTGGTCCAAAATCTAGCATTAATACTTACAACAAAATTATTTTATTTATCTTAACTTGAAACTCATGTTGTTGTTATTTAACCCCAGGCCAATCCTAAACAAGCAAGGCTTCTGATGAATGATAGGTTACACATGATATATCTGAAAGCCTTTGACTACGTCTGGTACAAGATTTCCCTAAGCTTCAAGGTTTCATCTCTTATATTAAATGATTTCTATAAGATCACACCATTAAAATATATGTTTGGGTTCTCTCTTGTATGTTTCATCAACTCTGGTGTACCTCAAAGTTCTGCCCTGTCCCCACTATTCTTCCTGCTGTACATTAATCCACAAATTACATCACTATTCACTCATCCTTAACCTCTTACAGACGAACATCATTGACTTCTAAATTCAGCAAGATAATGAAGGAATCTCTATGTGACCATGTAGAGACTCCCTCATTCTAGAAATAGTAGCCGAATCTCCCTAAATTCAAACTTCCCTTGTCTTAGAAAAAAGATACTTTGGGTAATGTGATCCAGAAGACTTCAATTGATTGAGATTACCCATGCACTACTACTACTACTACTACTACTACTACTACTACTACCACCACCACCACCACCACCACCACCACTACCACCACTACTGGCCATCTAACTTCAACAGGTGATACTATGAGATTCCAGAACTCCATAGCGTTGTCAAGTAGCTAAAGTGAGTTGACGAATCACCTGTTCTGACAACTGGCAGTAATCTGCTAACTGCATTGGTTGACCCTCGACTGACCATTGGCTGAAGAGATTCTTTTTTGCAGACTTGAAAACAAGAATGGAGCAAAAATTGCTTTGGTCAGATGAGGGATTACAAGACTGAAACAACCTGCAAATGTGGAGAATCACTCCCTCTACTACCCAACCCCTGCAGCTCAAGAGACCTTTCTGAGTTCAATAAAATGCAAAGAACTGTGTAAAGAAATGGGAAACTCATATAACCATTGTGCTTCAAAGAACTGTAAAAAGAAGTGTCTTAGATAATCATTTTTTTTTCAACTCAATATGTTACATATGCAGATATACAGAAGCAGGCATAGTTGTGTGGTTTTGAGATCAGTCCTATTGCATATCATCTTGGACAAGTATCTTTTACTGACCAAAGCCTTGTAAGTGGATTTGTCAGACAAAAACTGTAAGAAGCCCATCAATTGTATGTGAGTATGTGTGTGTGTGTGTGTGTGTGTGTGTGTGTATATATATATATATATATATATATATGTGTGTGTGTGTGTGTATTTTACAGAAAATAAAGGAATTCTCAAATGCAGGATGGCTGTGAAGATAGCTTAGAAAATTGGGTAAATACCCTTTAGAAGATGGAATTTGAGAAGTACAGGGTTCGATTCTTTGTAAAAGCTTTCTGGCGACTTTTTTCCCTCTTATACCTAAATCAGCCAGATCTGGTCTCTCACATCTACCCTACAATGTCATTTTAAAAATAAGCAGCCACATCAGCCAAATCTCCAAGCTACAAGGTAATGCATGATTAATATAAAACAATGTGAATAAGTATAAGTATTACATTTGACAGAGTAATCTGGATGCTAAAGGGTTAGGCTTTTCAATTCTTGGAGTTTTCCAGTTTATAATCGCAGTTGGTAATCATAAAAGTTGACAATATTTAATTAGTAAAATTCTTATCTTCTGTGTATTTGTCTACTACACTTACACATTGATCAGTCAGTTCACTTAATCATTATCTTTAGATACCCTACATTTATAAACATGCATTTCCTAGGGGTACGTAGATATAGAACAGCTGAAGATGATTAGAGATCAAAGCCATTGAAATGTAGTGTCACAGACAAATACACAAACAATTTTGATAAGGTCTGAAATCTAAGGTTTTACAGAAAATGCAGATAATTGAAAATTTTACTTATTTATCAATTATCAAAATAATTGTGGTGGAAAATAGAGCTCCTTTTAACCATTTCTCTTTATTTAGGCAGCTAATGTCCCCCAAAAAGTGAATGAATGTCAGAATATTTACCATTTTGAGCATGGCCGTTGATCGTTACCAACGTCGCCTCCCTGGCATGTGAAAAGACATTTGAGCGAGATCGTTGCCAGTGCTGATGGACTGGTTCCTGTGCAGGTGGAACGTAAAATACACCATTTTGAGCGTGGCTGTTGCCAGTACCGCCTGACTGGCCCTCGTGCCGGTGGCATGTAAAAGCACCCACTACACTCTCGGAGTGGTTGGCGTTAGGAAGGGCATCCAGCTGTAGAAACTCTGCTAAATCAGATTGGAAAGCGGACGTTAAACGACGATGATGATGATGATGTAATTTAAAAAAATATGATTCTGTTTGTATGATCCTATAAAAAAAAATCACCACTGCCTTTTTCGTTTTTCAGTTACTCAAAATTTTGAATGGCTTTTGGGTCATTCAAACAAACAATAGTTTAGGGTTCTCTAAATCCAACAGAGAAAACAACTGGTTTCTCAAAAATCATCCAGGTGGATGAATTTGCAGCACTATCAAACTCAGTCCATCAAAATTTGATAAAACAAAAATCACATAAATGTGGTTAGGAATAGCTCGCTTTGTAATCACATGGTCTTGGGTTCAGTCCCACTGCACAGCACCTTGAGCTAGTTTCTTCTACTATAGCCTTGGCTAACCAATGCCTTACAAAATTTGGCTGATGGAAACTGTGTGGAAGCTCATCACATATGTGTGTGTGTGTGTATGTACATGCATGTATGTGTGTGCACATGCATGTGTGTGTATGCACATGTGTGTGCGTGTTTGCCCCCCCCCCCC
>NC_068984.1:131438936-131445451 GCF_001194135.2 Octopus bimaculoides | reverse complement strand
ATATATATATTTTTTTCCCTTATGTTTTATACTTTTTATATTTTTTGCAGTTGAGTATTAACAGTAATGTTCAACATTCTTTGTATAGGTAACTAACCTGTACTTTCATAGGATTTTGCTATTCTTTAGTGATGTTTGTAACCTTTATTTATGTAAATATATATATATATATATTGAGCAATACAGACACACACACGCACACACACACACACAACCTGATATACTCAAGGCTTTGGTTGACCTGGAGCTTATAGTAGAAAACACTTGCCCAATGAACCACTCAGTAGGACTGAAGAAATAACCATGTAGTTGGGAAGCAAGCTTTTCAACCACATAACCTCAAGCTCCCTGATAAGAAGATCCTGTTGACTTTGTACTCCTTTTTTTTTGTATGTGATGAAATCAATATTTGTAATATGTTGTGGTTTATCAACAAAAATGTAAGGGGTCAGTCTGAGTTTGTTGGTTTTTCTTCTCCGGCATTTCCTACTTTTGTCTCTACCTTGTAAGTTTTGATTGTGGCCGTGTTAAAGGCAGACAAAATAACCCAGTCAGAACATCAAATTTATTATTGTTTCTACTCTTCAACTACCATTAGGTAATGTGTGTGTGTAAGTGTACATTCCAGCATTCGTAATGTGTTCACATGCCAACACCGAGTTTGGCACTTATGAAGACGTTAATAATGTGGCAGCTATTGTATGCATGTTTTGTTTTATGTTCATCCGGATTGAACTGGAAGGAATAGGTTTTGGTATTAATATTGAGCCCTGGGTCATCTCAAAATGAGCAAACATTTGATCAATGGATTTTAAATCCTATCCTTTCAATTTTTTCATACTTATCTTTTCTTTCTTTTATGGCAAGTTGACTTAAGGAGGAAAATTTTGTGGGGGTTGTGATTTCAGGGAAATTTTTAAGGCATGATTTAAGGAAGATTTTTAAGGGTATGATTTGCAGGGAATTGTTAAGGGTATGATTTGAGAGAAACAAGGTGAGATTTGAGGGCAATTTTTAAGGGCAATTTTTAATGGTGTGATTTGAAGACAATTTTTAACGGAGTGATTCAGGGCAATGCTTTATGATGTGATTTGAGGGTCATTTTTAAGGCTGTGATTTGTGAGATATTTTAAGGGTGTGATTTGCAGAAAGTTTTCAAGGGTGTGGTTTGAGGGAAATTTTTTAAGATATGATTTGATGGTATGATTATATATATATATAATCAATTAAAATAATCAATTTAAATAAACAATCAATTCAAAAAATTGAATAATAAAATTTTAAAAATTAACAGACAACAAGAGGATGTGCACAAGGAATGTATTATCTTGATGCTCAGTGAAGAAAGAGAGCTTGACGTTTCAAGCATAGCTCTTTGTTGGAAAGGAGAAAGGGAAAAGTCCTAAGAAGGAGAGGAAAAGTCCTAAGAAGGAGAGGAAATTGCCAACAGCATGTGTGTAGTTAGATTGATGTATATATATATATATATATGTATATATATATATATATCTTCTCTCCTTGTTTTTCTCCTTGTTTCTTTCTGTGTTCCTTTCTGTGGAAGAGCGTAGGCTCGAAACGTTAAAGACTTTTTCAATTCCCGAGCATTATACTAATACATCTGTTTGTTTTCTACACCACCTGTCTTCATCTGCTCTTTTTTTTTGTGAATTCTCCCTATATATATATATATATCACCAGGCTTCTTTCAGCGTCTGTCTCTACCAAATCCACTCCCAAGGCTTTGATTAGCATAAGGCTTATAGTAGAAGACACTTGCCCAAAGGTGCCATGCAGTCGATTGAACTGAAGTCCATGTGGTTGGGAAGCCTAACCATACAGCCACAAAAAAAAGAAACACAAATTAAAATGATGGATGTTTTTTAAGTATCTAAGTAGCAATCCCTTGAATAAATTACACATGTGTGTCAGTAGGTTGCAATACTGTGCAAAAAGAAAACAAAAACAGAAAGCAAACAAAAAAAGAAAGCAAACAAAAAAAAAACAAACAAAAAATTGTCTTTGTTGTTGTTTTTGTTGTTGCTGTTGTTGTTACCTGAGAAAAAGAAAGAAAAACTTCACTGATAATATTTTGAAACTGGGACACGTTTGTATATGTATGTGTATGTATGCATATATTTGCATCTATGTACCTATGTCATTATCAATAATCAGTCATTCTTTCTCTCTCTCTCTCTCTGTCTATGTGTGTGTGTGTGTCTCCCTTATAGACATATATATAGGGAGCCCCCCCCCACGTATATGAGTATGTGGTATGTGAGTGTGTCTGCTTGTAGGTGACTGTGTTTGTACACATACCAGCGAAAACTAAGGTATGTAATTAAACACATAGTTACCTATAAACACGTGTACATAGCACACTACATACTGTGTGCACATTGAATATTTTAATACTTATTCTACGTAAGCTACAACGTATATACATCGTACATATCATCATCATCATCATCATCATCATCATTTAATGTCTGCTTTCTACTCTGACTTGCTTTGAACTATCATCATCAACATTATTTTCATCATCATTAATTTACCATCCACTTTTCTCTGCTTGCATGGGTTGGACAGATTTGATTGAATCCGATTTTGTACAGCTAGGTGCTTTTTCTGTCACCAACCCTTACCTGCTTCCAAGCCAGGTGACATTTCCCCATGGTCAGACTTAACCTTGTAGAATATCAGAAAGTCGATGGCAATCGTTTACAGTTATCATGTAATGCTAAGACAGCAAGAGAGAGAGAGAGAGAGAGACACACACACACACACACACACACACACATACTCACACATATATACACATATATACATACATATATACATATATGTCAAAGCCAGAAGAGATCACATTTAAAAGAGAATAAGTAAGAATAAAGGTTGAAAACTGAACTGAGGAAAATTTACATTAGGAAAATTTCACTATCAAAGCAAAATATTTGATGAGTTATATACATATATATTAGAGTGGCCCTTAGCAATAGGTAATCTTTCGAAAGTTACAATTTTGCTGCTCCTATCCCCTAATCCTATTCCAATAAACAAAACAACAGGGGGTGTAAAACAAATTGTTTCTCAGTTTCATCTTTTGTGAGAATGTTCTTGTAATCCTGAATGAGTTTGACACATCTTTCTGCAACATCATCCTTCCATTGCAGTTCTATATTTTTGAGATGAGGAATTATGTACATTATTTACATTTGACGGATATTTGTCCTCATCTTGTTTGTTGTTAACACAACATTTCGGCTGATATACCCTCCAGCCTTCATCTGGTGTCTTGAGGAAATTTCGAACCTGGGTTCTCATTCCTAAGGTATTCCCAAGACACCTGAAGAAGGCTGGAGGGTATATCAGCCAAAACATACACGCATGCACGCACACATACACGCATGCACATTCACACACAAATGGGATTCTTCCAGTTTCCATTGACCAAATGCAATCACACGGCTTTGGGCATCCCATGGCTTTGGCAGAAGTTACCTATCAAAGATGCTGAACAGTATGGATGGACATGAAACCATGTAGTTGTGAAGCAAACTTCTGAAACACAAATCAAGTGAGAAAAAAATTGACACTTTTCCTCACCTAATATTTGTAATATTTCTATTTGTCAAGACAAAACAGAGACTGAACCTTGCTCTAATCTACACAGCTATATGGAGATGTGACATGTGAAGATCGATAGTGTTATAATTAGTCAATTAGTGTTGTGCAACTCTTGTCATTTGTTGATGATCGGATTTTTTTTTGCTTCGGTTAAGAAGAACAACCTTTTCACCTCTTTTACTCTCATTAATCAATCGGTTAACCATTTAACCAATTAACTAATCAATTGTTTGATCATTCAGTCGATCAATCAATCAGCTTGATTTCACAATGTCTTTTTGTTATCATCTACAACTTCATAAGTGGCATGCCTTCTCTGCTCCAGGTTTGTCTGTCTAACCTCTTTATGCTTCAAATTGCCAATATTCTGTTCTATACTTTTGATGGTGATCAGGATACCCTATCTATCACATTTCTCTAAATTGTTTCAAGCTGAAGAAGCATTTGTGTGAATGTTTTTTAAAATCTTATATGTGAATTTGCTGTTTGTGAATGATAATGGTGCTGCTAATATAAGATTCTACACATTATTTCCATACATTCATATATACAGGGTGTCCACAAAGTCTGGGTACATGGACTAAATAATATCATAACATAAACAATTAAATATGAGAAATAATAATTTCTTAAAGTATGTGTTAATCCCATGTACCCAGACTTTGTGGACACCCTGTAGATTGTGTGTGTGTGTGTGTGTGTGTGTGTATGACAATCTTCACACAGTTTCCGTCCTCCAAGTTTACTCACAAGCCGTTGGTTGACTTAGGGTTATCATAAGAGATTCTTGCCTGAGGTGCTGCACAGTTGGACTGAACCTGAAGCCATATGTTTGTAAAGCAAGCTTCTTAGCCACACAACCATGTCTACACCTATTTCAAGAATAGGGGTTGGATCCTAGAAGTCCTGCAATACCAGGCTAACCTGTAACAATGGCAGAACAAGCCTAACTATTTGCTTTGTTTTAAAAATCAGTTTAATATTGATGGCCCGAAAAGAGATCAGATCAGATATTGAGCTGATAAGAAATTTATTCAATGTTAGACAATTGTAAACAGCAACTCGTTATGGAACCAACAAAGGAGTCTTTATGACTGTGGTTTCCAGCCTTCTCACTACAAATGGACCCTTTTATTTAAATGAAATTTCCCATGGACCCCAAACATATGAATGGTCTGTCTACCCAATAACCCAGTTTTATCAACCAACAACAAACTCGTTTTTCCAGTTTCATCTCTCTCTCAGAAGTTAGCCTTTATCCTCAACTTGTTTCAATCATTTAACCAATTAACTAATCAGTACTGTTTTGAAGGGTTTTCTTTGTTGAGCAAATTGATCCCAGTACTTACGTTTTTTTTTTTGTTATTTTTGTTTTTTGAAGTCATCTGCTTATTCTATCAGTCTCTTTACCTGAACTGCTACATTATGGGGATGTGAACAAACCAACACTGGTTGTCAAGTGGTCATCGGGTGTGTGGTGAACACAGACACAAATGTGCATACTTACACATATTTGTCAGCCTAAGGTTATAATAGAAGGCTCTCTTATGTCAGGTGGTTCCCCAAAGGACCAAAACTGAAAACCTGGGATTAAGAAGTGAAATTTTTAATAACACACCCATACCTACTGATATATATATATATATATATATATATATATATATATATATCGTTGGAATTTACAAAAAACCAAAAGATGAAGACAGGTGTATAAATATCAAACATGTATTATATATATATAGCTATAGGCGCGGGAGTGGCTGTGTGGTAAGTAGCTTGCTTACCAACCACATGGTTCTGGGTTCAATCCCACTGCGTGGCACCTTGGGCAAGTGTCTTCTACTATAGCCTCGGGCCGACCAAAGCCTTGTGAGTGGATTTGGTTGACGGAAACTGAAAGAAGCCCGTCGTATATATGTATGTATATATATATATATGTGTGTGTGTGTGTGTGTGTGTGTGTGTCCCGAACATCGCTTGACAATCGATGCCGGTGTGTTTACGTCCTCGTAACTTAGTGGTTCGGCAAAAGAGACCGATAGAATAAGTACTAGGCTTCCAAAGAATAAATCCTGGGGTCGATTTGCTCGACTAAAGGTGGTGCTCCAGCATGGCCGCAATCAAATGACTGAAACAAGTAAAAGAGTGAAAAGAGTAAAACAGTATGTACACATAACACACATACACACTCACACATTCACACACACTTACACATACTCACACACACACACATATGTATAAATCTGTAGCGCAATATATGGATTCATAGAATCTTGTGGCCATCACAGAAAGCTCCTCTAGTGGTCCCAGCTAGCAGACCACATAGTTATCCAATAGAGAGGAGCATAATGAAGAGTTCTATGCAGCTCAAATCCAAGAGATCCAGTCAATGTTATTATTTCATAAGGAATATATAAACAGTAAATTGTCAGAAAGTATAAGAGATGAATATATCTATTTAACCACTTGTTAAATGTATTCATTTAACCACTAATTATATTCTCTTTTCAGACCTCCTGAATTTTAGGGTTTATGTATGTATATATATATATATATTCGTTCAAAAAAACAACAAAGTGAGGACGTGATATGGATAGTGTTATTGGACGCTCGGGAAAGGAAAGAGAGATTGTATGACATTTCGGGCGTAGCCCTTCGTCGGAAAGATGGAAAGTTCGGAGAATGGAAGAACGGAGAAAGAGGAAAATGGTACCGATGCCCACGAGGTTACATTGTGAAAAGACCGGAAGAGGAGGTGGTGGGGGGAAAAGTTCTTTCTAAGACAGGAGAGTGAAAAAGGGAGATGAATATCTGTGCGTGCGCGAGAGTCTGCGAGTGTGTGTGTGATAACAGAACATGTGTGTGCGTATGTATGTGTGTGTGTGTGTGCA
>NC_068984.1:131435462-131437624 GCF_001194135.2 Octopus bimaculoides | reverse complement strand
TTTTTATTTAGTCATTACTTATTAGCGCTTTTGTTCATCTTCAAACTTGTCAAATAAAATAGTGAATGTGCAAGAAGCAGGTTGTTCATTTATATAAACGAGGTGTTTTATTTTGTCCGGTTTAGAAGAGGAGAACATTGTTTTTTTTTTGGTGGGGTTCCAGGATAATGGAGATAGATAGATAGATAGATAGACAGATAGATAGATAGACAGATAGATAGACAGATAGGTAGGTAGGTAGGTAGATAGTTAGGTAGATAGATAGATAAATAGACAGATAGACAGATAGACAGATAGATAGATAGATAGATGGAGAGACAGATAGATAGGTAGAGAGAGGGAGGGGGAGGGATTTCTTTTTAATTTTGAATATTTTCTTTACCATTGTATAGCTACTGGCATACACTCGCATAAACGTATAATTAGGTTTGTATCTTTTTCTCTGAGTGTGTGTGTATAGAAAGGAACACGAGGAAATAAACAGAGAGAATAAAAAAAACTTTTGGAGTTAGCGGTCAATCATGGCGATACATCATCATCATCAAAACAAGTTTAAAATATGTAATGACCATTATTTTGAGCTTGTTTCTGATATATCACTCTGTGTAAAACCCAGTTTGTCTGGAGTCCAACCATGGATTTACAATGTAGAATTGTGAGGAACCAAAACCTTGAACCCTACCATAAGAATACCTGGAGTTCATCACTAATCTAAATAATAATATTGGTTAGCCTGGTGTGCCAACAGAGAGTTGATCAAGTATTTTGCCCAGATTGATAATCCCTCGCTATCAGCTATATCATCATCATCATCATCATCATCATCATCATCATCATCATCATCATCGTTTAATGCCCTTCTTCCGTGCATGCATGGGTAGAATGATTGACAGGAGTCAGCCAGGTGGAATACCACCCCAGGCTGCTGTGTCTGTTTTGGCAAGGTTTTCACGGCTGAATGCCCTTCCTAACACCAAACCACTCGGCAGAGTGGACTCGGTGCTTTTTACGTGGCACTAGCACAGGCGATATATACATATATATATATATTGAAACACTTTCACATACACGTATATACACATACATATACATAAATATAGTGATGATGCATGTTCATGCATGTATATATTTATGCATGCATACGGATATTTATGTGAAACTTAAACACTTTCATAGACATATACATGCATTCATAAAACAATATACATCCATGAACATACATAAGCACACACACAGTGTAGTTGAATAAGCCATCAAATAAGCAATCACTTGACGTCCCAGTGAACATGAATTTCATACGTTTTACTCAAATTCCTGAGTGCCCCCTCTGTTGTTATTCTTAATCTAGCTTTAAAATTATAATCTCTTTTGAGCACGTGCACACACACACACACACACTATTCCACTCCATCTCTTTCTCACACACGCACACGCACACAAACTTATACTCACACACGCGCACACACGTATACACACACACACTCTCACACAGAGACTCACTCATAATTTCACTCACACACATACACATGCGCACACAAACGTACTCCCAAAACACACAAGCTCACGCACAAACATACGCGTACACACTTACATTAATTACATTTACACTCACTCGCGACACATGCACACGCATAACTACACGCACGTACAAACAACTGCACTCACACAAACGCTCACGCTCACGCTCACACTCACCCTCGCGCTCACACTCACTCACACATATCTGGGTGTATGCCTGCACGTAGGCGCGTACGGATGCATGTTATATAGGTCGAAATACACGTGCAATACAAAATACACACGGTACACGCTTTACTCCAGTTTAAAAACTGTAACATCTGCTGCAGCGGCAGCGGCACCTACAGCAGCCGCAGCAGCAGTTGTAGGCACAGGGTGAACAATAGCACAGCAGCAACGGCAGCAACAGCAGCAGCCGCATCAGTGGGCAACAACAGGGACAAAAGCAGCAGCAGTGAGGAACGGTGGTAACAACAACAACATCAACATCAACAACATGAGAAACGACCATAAGAGTAGTAGTAGTAGTAGTAGTAACAGCAGGAGTGGTGACAATAGGGACATTAAACAAGAACAACAACAGCAACTACTACTACTACTACCATCACCACTACCACCACCACCACCACCACCACCACCATCAC
>NC_068984.1:131432324-131433391 GCF_001194135.2 Octopus bimaculoides | reverse complement strand
GACACACAAACATATACACACACATACATATATACATATGCATATATACGATGGACTTCTTTCAGTTTCCGTCTACCAAATCCACTCACAAGGCTTTGGTCGGCCCGAGGCTATAGTAGAAGACACTTGCCCAAGATGCCACACAGTGGGACTGAACCCGGAACCATGTGGTTGGTAAGCATTTTACTTACCACACAGCCACTCCTGTGCCTTTTATATATATATGGCAGTGCCCCAGCATGGCCACAGCTCCTGAGCTGAAACTAGATAAAATGAAAATTTATATATATTCTTTTATTCTTTTACTTGTTTCAGTCATTTGACTGCGGCCATGCAGGAGCACCACCTTAAAGGGTTTTATTCGAAGAAATTGACCTCAGGCCTTATATCTTTGTAACTTTAGTATTTATTATATCAGTGTCTTTTGTCGAACCGCTAATTTACGAGGACGTAAACACACCAGCATCGGTTGTCAAGCGATGGTAGGAGGGACAAACAGACACACACATAAATATATACATACTCTTTTATTCTTTTACATGTTTCAGCCATGCTGGAGCACACCCCAGGACATATTCTTTGTAAGCCTGGTACTTATTCTATCTACTACTACTGCTACTGCTGCTGCTGCTACTATTACTGCTTCTGCTGCTGCTGGTACTGCAGCCTTAACACCCACGACCACCGCATGAACCATGACCATCATCACTTTTATTCAGGGTATCAACAACTACTACACCCTCACAGCCACACCCACCACAAAATACCACTTCTATAAGCTATCAATACCACTACTACCACCAAGACCACCACCACCAACAGCATCTTCAATGTGGATGCCACCACCAATGCTACTGCCACCACTGTTATCAACACCACCACCCACTACTGCTACCACCGCCAGCACCACCATCACTACTGTCACCACCACTGCCATCTACACCACCACTACTGCCGCCACCACTACTGCCACCACCACTACTGCCACCACCACTGCCATCTACACCACCACTACTGCCACCACCACCAGCACCACCATCACTACTGCCACCACCATCACTACTGCC
>NC_068984.1:131426826-131427994 GCF_001194135.2 Octopus bimaculoides | reverse complement strand
ATATATATATATATATATATATATATATATATGCATACATACATACATACATGCTTACATACATACATACATACATACATACATTCTTCCAAACATACATACATACATGCATACATACATACATACACACACACACACACATATATATATATACATATATACACACACATGTGTGGTGTGTGTGAAGGTGTGTCTCTGTGGGGGAGGAGATGCTTGCTTCCTAACCATGTGGTCTTAAATTCAGTCCCAATACATAACACCTTGGGCAAGTGTTTTCTACTATAGTCCTAGGCTAACTAATTCCTGGTTACATTTTTACATTATTGAAAGATTAGTCTCCAGGCTGTGGGAAACCTTCAGGTGACACTGGCTGGCGAAATACCTGTTCGATTGAACTGGAGGGTAACGCAATCTTTCCGGATGATAATGCACCAATTCAACTTCTAAAGTTGTTACTGAATGGCACAAGGAACATTCTAGTGATGTTGAACATCTTATCTCGGCATCACAGTCCCCAGATCTCAATATTATTGAAAATTTATGGTGCATTTTAGAAAAACTAGTAAGAAGTCGATATCCTCCACCATCATCACTACAAGAACTGGAGCCATTTTTAGCTGAAGAATGGACAAAAAACCCTTTGGAAACAATTCAAACTTTGTACGAGTCCATACCTCATAGAATTCAATCTGTAATTAGTGCCAAAGGTAGTCCTACCCGATATTAAAATAAATTTGTTTGAAATTTTAAGATGTTTCCATTATTTTGTCCAACCCCTGTATATGTAGGCGCAGGAGTGGCTGAGTGGTAAAAAGCTTGCTTCCCAACAACATAGTTCTGGGTTCAGTTCCTTTGTGTGACACCTTGGGCAAGTGTCTTCTACTATAGACACAAGCCAACCAAAGCCTGGTGAGTGGATTTGGTAGACGGAAACTGAAGGAAGCCCGTCATATATATCTATATATGTATATATATATATATACATATGTATTTGTGTGTCTGTGTCCCACCCACCATCATTTGACACCAACGTTGGCGTGTTTACGTCCCTGTAACTTAGCGGTTCGGCAAAAGAGACAAGTAGAATAGCACTAAGTTTACAAAGAATAAGTCCTGGGGTCGATTTTTTCGACTAAAGGAGGAACTCCAGCATGGCCGCAGTCATATG
>NC_068984.1:131425771-131426356 GCF_001194135.2 Octopus bimaculoides | reverse complement strand
ATATATATATATATATATATATATATATATATATATATATATATATATATACATACATACATACATATATATAGACATACACACACACATATAAGTATATATACACAAATATATTAAATACATCTATAACTAAATGTATGTATGTATGTCTGTATGTATGTGTATGTGTGAGTGTGCGTAGGTGTTTGTGCATGTGGTGTATGTGTCTCTCTCTCTACATTCCACAATCACTTTTATCATATATTGTAATCACTGAAGAGAGAGGTGAGCAGAACTTCTGCTGCTGAGGGGTGGTGACAGCAGCAATAATGATGATGACATCGGCGGCGGCAGAGGCAGAGGCGCCGGCGGCGGTGGTGTTAGGTGCACCCCTCATGCCCCTCCCCCCCCCAGTACTCGAACTACCTATGACAATCTAACAAGGACAACCACGAAAATAACAGGAGCAACAGCAATATATCAACAACAACAGCAACAACAACCTTGACCATTGGTCCTTGTGTTATTTATAAGTGATTGCAGAGCAGTTCATCATTGGAAGCTACCAACTTCGTCTTTCTTAGTACTTTCGAGAAACTGTTAAAC
>NC_068984.1:131424079-131425153 GCF_001194135.2 Octopus bimaculoides | reverse complement strand
AAATACAGATGCAACCATACACCACCATCTTTGCTACCACCAATTCTACAGTTACCTCTACCACCACCACCACCACTACAACCACTACCACCACTACAGCCGCCATCAGCACCACTACCACCTCTGCCACTGCTTTCATCATCATCATCGTCATCGTCATCACTACTACAACTACTACCACTTACATCATCATCATCATCATCGTCGTCATCACCGCCACCACCTCCACTGTCACCACTTACATCATTGTCATCATCGTCGTCGTCGTAACCACCACCACCACTACCACCAACACCAGCACTTTTGTAATAACCATCACCATTCACCACCACCAACACCGCCACCGCCAGCAACACCACAACCACCTCTACCACCGCTTTTATCATCATCATCATCGTCATCATCACCATTATCATCATCATCGTCATCATAACCAGCATTAGCAACGCTGGCCTTGGAAAAAGACCCACACCTTCGCATGTTAAAGTGCACATAATGACTTACCATAAGTACAATGTTGTGAAACAACATATGGACTTCAGAGAGAGAGAGAGACAGAGAGAGAGAGAGAGGGTAGAGGCATTGTTAAAGAAAGAGATACTGAGAGAGAAAGTGAGGGAGCGTGAGAGAGAGAAAGAGAGAGTGTGAAAAGTGGAGAGAAGGAAGAGTGATGGGGGGAGATGGAGGGTAGGTGTATAAGAAAAACCTACTAAAAAATTCAGGTCAAGCTATTCAATAGATAAGTTACCGATACTGTTGTTTCATGTGTGTGTGTACTCCAGATGTATGCTTGTGTTTATATACACACAGATGTGCATATATGTGTGTGTGTGTATATGTGTGTATATGTATATATATATATATATAGTTCAAAAACACAATAACAAAAAAACAAAAAAACAACAAGGTGAGGACGTGATATGGATAGTATTATTGGACGCTCAGGAAAGGAAAGAGAGAGTGTATGACGTTTCGGGCGTAGCCCTTCGTCGGAAAGATGGAAAGTTCGGAGAATGGAAGAACGGAGAAAGAGGAAAATGGTACCGATGCCCACGAGGTTACATGATGAAAAGA
>NC_068984.1:131422225-131422743 GCF_001194135.2 Octopus bimaculoides | reverse complement strand
TATATATATATATATATATATATATATATATATATGCATGTGTGTGTATGCATATATATATATATGTTTATATATGTATATGTATGTATATATATATGTATATATATGTATATATATTTTATTCTTTCATTTATTTCAGTCATTTGACTGCGGCCATGCTGGAGCAACACCTTGAACTCTCTCTCCCTCTCTCTCTCTCTCACACACACACACGCACGTATGTATATGTTTATATATGTATGTATGCATATGCACAAACCTACATTCGTATATCGTATACATACATACATACGAATACACATGTACATATTAAAATGCATATATATATATATATTTGTATGTATGTATGAATATGTATATATATGTGTGTGTGTGTGTGTGTGTGTGTGTGTGTGTGTATGTATGTAGGTATGTATGTATGTATGTATGTATGTATATAGACACACACATACATTTACATACAAACATACACGTATGTACATATAAAAAATGCATATATATATATATATATATATATA
>NC_068984.1:131420061-131420778 GCF_001194135.2 Octopus bimaculoides | reverse complement strand
TATATATATATTTGCATGTGTATGTGTGTTTGTGTGTGTAATTAATTTTTTTTTATACAAACACATGTATGAGTCTTTGTGTATGTGTGTAAATATGTGTGTGTATATGTTTCGCATACATACATAAACACACACACATATGTATGTTTGTGTGTATGTGTACATATATATATATACATAAAACTGTCCGATGAACGGGAACGTGAAACTCAGAGTAACGGTTTTTTTGTTATATTTCTGCTGCTTTTAAATAAAGCATATTACTCTACCTCTGGTATTTGAGTACTCTTTTTTCCACCTTGTTGCACATTTCATGTGCTTACTCCGGTACATGCACATACATACATATACATACATACATACATATATATATATATATATAATTGTATGTGTATGTATGCATGGACACATGTAGATATATTTCTGTGGACACACACACACACACACACACACACACACACACACACACATATATATATATATATGCACTTTTCATTAAGTGGCCGCACTTTTTAGCTGATATTTTATTTGTTCAAAGATGTTTCCGGATGTTTTCTACGAATTTGTGTGTATGTATATATGTATGCTTGTTTATGTATATATATCTATGCTTGTGTATGCGCGCAAGTGTGAATGCGTGTGCGCGCGACTATGTACATGTGCGTGTGTGTGCATGTTGCGCATATACGTACATAGAAGTATGTGTACATATATATA
>NC_068984.1:131416661-131419738 GCF_001194135.2 Octopus bimaculoides | reverse complement strand
AGATAATCACAACAATTAAAAATTGCCTAAGGCTGACTAGCCATCAAGGAAAAGGACAGTCTTATTCTGTGTGTGTGTGTGTGTGTGTGTGTACTTACAGGTGGTTGCATTGTACATATGTCCATTGTACATATGTCCATATATATATAATTACAATAATAGAGAATAAAACTTAAAAAAAATTTTTTTATAAATGGCCAGCATATAAAATGAAACCAATTAAGGTGAGACGATTTAGCGTCTATTTCTCAGCATATAGACTAGAAATTTTTTTATTCGCCCTTATAATTACACACACACACACACACACACACACACGTATGTATGTATGTATGTATGTATGTATGTATGTATGTATTAACGAAGCAAGTGTGAATTCATAAAAATAGGGCATAAAAAAATCTACCAACAATAGTACAGGTCAATATAACGCGCGGAACGAACGAAGACAAATTAACGTTTCGTATAGTTGCCATTCGTCAAGATAAAAGACGAGAGAATGCAAAAATATATGTGAGAAACGTTACTTTAGAGATATAACTGGTTGTAATAGTGTTTAGACAATGAGTAAAATAAAGATGTTTTCCAGCAGAAATGAAATGAGTATATGTTTAGGAGAACTGATCGTTGTGGTTAGCCGTTAACTGGAACTTAACTGAGAACTGATACGGTATCCACCCGGATAATATATCCCTTCAAACTCATATATATATATATATATATATAGAGAGAGAGAGAGATAGATAGATATATACACATACGCACACACACAAACACATACACACACACCACACACACAAACAAAGTAATGTGCCAACATGCATGACAAGTTTTTCTTAAAAATAAGTTTAAAATTTCATTTGTAAAATATTTCGGGCCAGCTCTCACCAGAATTTATTTTGAAGTACACAACCCAGTGTAAATTTTTGCATTTTAACTTTGCTTCTTGCAATTGGCATTTTCTTTTATTTTTTCTGGTTTTAAACATTTGAGATTACAATCTTGCAAAGAAAAATTCGGTTACAGTTAAAGTTTAGGGATAGACCTTAGGGCTAGGATCCAGCGTTTAATATTAGGGTATATTCTTTATAGCTTGAGTTATATGAAAAAGAAAAAGGATCTAGAAAAAAGTGAATTAATAAATTCTTAATACACAATCCTAATGTACAACGTTTAGAATTCGAAAATGATGTTTGCAAATGAATTAATGATTTCAAAAGATACAGAGTATGTTGCTTATTGCATTGCTCAGTCAGATATTGTAGATTAATTATCATGCTTTTAAAAAATAGGTACTGGGGTTGATTCATTCGACTAAAATTCCTTCTGGAATTCGTGAAAGATAAAAAATACTGTAAGATCTTTTATGTGCATCGAATGGCTGTGGAGGTCCAGTAGATTAAAACAGGAATCAAAGAGGTCCATGAGCAAAAAAATGGTTGAGAACCACTATGGTAGAGGAAAGAAGTAGAGGATAAAGCGACATTCTGGATAAATGTCTTTTGTTGAGATAAAAGTAAAGAAACTAGAAAGGAAAAAAGCAAAAAAAAAAAAAAAAATGCGAGACGTCGGGTGAATGGTATAACATGCTGTAATAGTATACAGGAAGTGGTTGGAGTACAAAAGTTGTTTTTCAGCAGAGATGAGTGAGCATGAGTATATAAGGGAGATAAGCGTGACAAACATAAAAAATTATAATGATGTGAAATAAATTGTGTTATATTTATGTATTTGTGTGGAGCAAATATAAGCCAAACGTGGAAAAGTTTTTTTCTTTTCCAATTTGTTGTATACTAATCTCTTTTTTGCTATTTTGATAAAGGACAACAATCCAAAACATCGATTTATGTTCCTTCGCTTTTCTCTCATTGTATTTTTTCTAGGTTTTACATTTCTTTTTTTACTGTTTTTCTTTTGTGATGCCTTACCTGGATATTACTACATTGGTACATATTTAATCTGTGATTATAACCGGTTGCAATGTTGTATGTATGCATGTGTGTGTATATGTATGCACGCGCATAAACGCACACACACACACATACACACACACAGGAATCTATTAATGCATGCATATGTGTATGTGTTTGTCTGTTTGTCTCCTCGTTCGTTTAATATTTTTATCTGTGTTTCTATCCATCTGTTTTTGTAGCCATTCATCTATATCTAGATTTTTTATCAGTATCATTTCTCCATGTCTGTTCGATGTCTCTCACTGTCTCTCCCTCCTCTCTCTCTCTCTCTCTCTCTCTCTCTCTCTCTCTCTCTCTCTCTCTCTCTCTCTCTCTCTCTCTCTCTCTCTCTCTCTCTCTCACACACACACACACACACACAGATATAATCGACTGTACCTAGAAGAGAGAGCTCTACCACAACTTCAATACATTGACACCAGTGAAAGTAAAATACATGTACGTATATTTAACACACACGTGAGAACATGTTTATCTACCTCAGCGAGGTACAACCTGCGGCCCGCGAAGGCATTTTGTGCGGTCAGCGAAACCATTTAGCAAAGACTGTTATTTTAATAAGTAATAGAAAATTAACATAGCCAATTGCTTGTACCGCAATCATATACTGAAAACACACATAATAGTATCTATTTATTGAGGTATATGGCCTAGTGGTTAGAGCAGCGGACTCGCAGTCGAGGGATCGCGGGTTCGAATCTCAGACCCGGTGATTTGTGTGTTTATGAGCGAAACACCTAAGCTCCACGCAGCTCCGACAAAAGATAATGGTGAACTTCTGCTGACTTTTTCGCCACAACTTTCTCTCACTCTTTCCTCCTCCTGCATCTAGCAGCTCACCTGCGACGGACTGGCGTCCTGTCCAGGTGGGGAACATATAACGCTAATGAAACCGGGAAACCGGCCCTTATGAGTCAGGCGTGGCTCGAGAAGGAACAAACAACAAAATAAGGCGGTGAGCTGGCAGAATCGTTAGCATGCCTGGCAAAATGCTTTACATTCTGAATTCAAATTCTGCCGAGGTCGACTTTGTCTTTCATTCTTTCGGGATCGATAAATTAAGTACCAGTTATGTACTGGGGTCGATGTAATCAACTATCCCCA
>NC_068984.1:131414351-131416246 GCF_001194135.2 Octopus bimaculoides | reverse complement strand
TGTGTGTGTGTGTGTGTGTGTGTGTGTGTGTTTGTCCCCCCACCATCGCTTGACAACCGAAGTTGGTATGTCTACGTTCCCGTAAATTAGCGGTTCGGCAAAAGAGACCGATAGAATAAGTACTAGACTTACAAAGAATAAGTTTTGGCGTCGATTTGTTCGACTAAAGGAGGTGCTCCAGCATGGCCGCAGTCAAATGACTGAAACAAATAAAGGAGTAAAAAAGTACTCTTTTTGTGTGTTTCTTGATCATCCAAATTGAGTGATTGAATTAATGATTTGGCCCCTTGGACGGAATAGGTTGTGCATCTCTGATATACATTTACTTATGTGTGCGAAGGCATGTGGCCTGATGGTTAGGGTATTTGGATCACGATAGTAAAGTCGTGAGTTCGATACCCAACGGCGCGTTGTGTCCTTGAGCAAGACTCTTTATTTCACGTTGCTCCATTTCACTCAAAACTGGCAAAACTGAGTAGTACCTGTATTTCAAAGGGCCAATCTTGTCACTTTCTGTGTGACGCCGAATCTTCCATTGAACTAAGGGTACATTAAGGGTACTGTGTTTGTCTGTGGAGGGCTCAGTTACTTGCACGTTAATGTCACGAGCAAATTGGTCTGCTGATGGGATCAATTGGAACACTCGTCGTCGTAAGAGACGGAATGCCAGTTATGTGTGGTTGGTTAGCTCCAAGCCATTTCTGGTCAAGCAAACCTATGATCAAAAATCAGTCCAGATGCGAACATCCTGACTTTTTTTTCAGACAAAGTATGACTAAATTACTCTTTTTTTAAAAATTCTTGCTGCTGTTTGTGCCAGATGACGGTCAAAGGATAACTGGCGAAGCACTTTGAGACTCCTGCAAATTCTACCAGACAAAAAGAATGTAAAATGATGATGAGGGTGGTGCTGGTGGTGGTGATGATGATGGTGGTAATGATGATGATGATGATGATGATGATGATGATGATGATAGTGGTGGTGGTGCTGGTGCTGGTGATGGTAAACATCTCATTTTGTATATCGATGGACAAGGCATCCATCTAGTTGTAAAAATAAGCAAAGACAAACTGTTTTAAAAAATGGAGCATTTCATTCTTGTGAGAGTAGAAAAATGGTAGCAAACCACATCACACTCCTCCTTCTCTTTCTCCTCTTCCACCCCCTCCTTCCCCCTCCTTCTCCTCCTCCACCTCTTCCTGCGTCTATTGAAATAAATGAATGCATAAATAAAAAATTTTTAAATAACAAGAACGATATAGAAAATACAAGAAGTTAAAAATCATAAACCGCAAAATAATATCGGTTTCAAATTTTGGCACAAAGCCAGCAATTTTGAGAGAGGGGATAAGTCGATTACATCAACCCCAGTGCTCAACTGTTACTTATTTCATCGATTCCGAAGGAAAGCCGGCATCGGCGGGATTCGAACTCAGAATGTAAAGACGGTAACGATTCCGCCAGCTCGCCGCCTTAATTATCAAAACTATATTGAAGGGAAATCCTTGTTAATATCACTTTAAGCTGTTTTAACCTCACCAGTTCAAGTCATTGAAACACGAGCGCAATTAGGTGTTGTCACTGATTAGAGATCTGAGCTGCTACCACCAGATGGTACCTGTTCACAAGCAAGGTAGGGCAACCTGTTGGATGTACAAAGGACAATTATCATAGGTGAGACATTGTCACACCCTGAAGACAGATAAGGTATTTGACATAAACAATGATGTTTAACCATAGACCGTTCAGGAGACAATGAAGGGCGGGGAAATAATGGTAGTTTAGAAAGGAATATCAGTAAAAGATATATGTATGTATGCATGCATGAATGAATGTATGTACGTATGTATATCCGAATGCATACATGTATAGATATATATACATATACATATAC
>NC_068984.1:131409309-131413956 GCF_001194135.2 Octopus bimaculoides | reverse complement strand
GAGTTTCAGATTATCTTCGCAATTTCGGCTGATTATACTCGAGATTGCTCCAATCCGGCCAGCCCCAAGAAAAAAGTAAGCTAAGAGCATTAGATTCCTTGGAAGAAAGCAGCGAATGTATTCAAAAACAAAGACGGAAAAAAAAAACGGACAATGTTACACAAATACAATAAAAATAATAACAGGACATAACAACAGGTGTCTTTCGACTAAGGACGAATTAAATTAAGCTGGCGTGTGTAGAAATAAAGCCTTACGGTAGGAATACATGATTTCACGTGTAACATTGTCCGTTTTTTACGTCCTTGTTTTTGTATACATTCGCTGCTCGTCTCATTCGAAGTAATGACCTACACTGGTGATGGGCCGCCCTCAATGTTTCTTCTTTTCCAGTTTTGTAACATATCTTGGAATGCATTTTTTAATGGTAGTGTTCCGTTCTCGAAGCAGATTTTTTTTCCGATCTTGTCTATCATCTGAAATCAGCGACCATTCAGAATAGGTTTTCTACTTCGGAAATAGAAAATAGTACAAAGGGGCCAATACTGGATAGTAAGATGGTTAGTGAACACGATTTATCGTAAGTTATTTGAAGTTTTGTCAAAAACGTCACGTATGGTAAATGACGCGTGAGCAAGTGCATTGTAATAGTATAAGTATTTCCGATTTTGAAATTGAATTTCACACAAAACACGTTGCTCTTTGTATTTCTTCATGGTTCAACTTGACGCACATAGCTAAGTGCAGTAAACATACAATCACCCTGACACAACTAGATTGATGATTGATCTCTGTGATGTTTTGTGGCTTATGAGAGTGAAGGTCAAAGTTATCGTTTTATCTTTCATTTGTTTAAATCTTTGAACTTCGACCATGCTGGTGCACAGCCTCCAAGAGTTTTGATCGAACAAATCAACGTCAGTACTTATGCTTTTAAAGTTTGGCACTTAATCCATCAGTTTGCTTAGCCGAATCGTTAAGTTACGGGGACGTAAACAAACCGACACCGGTTGTTAAGCAGATGGGAGAGAACAAGCGCAAGGACAAATACTCACACACATACACTCACACACGTGTACCACTGGCTTCCACGTCCTTTCTGCCTACCAAATCCACTCACAAGACATTGGTCAGCTTGGAGTTACAGTAGAAGGCACTTGCCCAATGTGCCACGCAGTGGAACTGAACTCAAAACGACGTGGCTACAAAACCAGCATCTTAACTACACAGCCATGCTTGATATGGGCTTATTTAAAAAAAAAAACTTCCGTATGTTTGTGTGTGTGCGCGTGGGGTGTGTGTAGGTATACGTAGTGAACCCAATTTAAACTGAATGCACAAAGAGTAACATCAGATGACAGGCAGGTCAACAGAAAAGTCAGACTGTGTATTTGTAAATGCAGATGAATAATAATAAGAAAAACAGGATTATTGCCTGGAAACAAAGGGACAATCATGGACACGTGTTTCTGGTTCAAAAGCCATCATCAGCGCGACAATTGTCTGATCTTAGATTTATAGAAAACACAGTAGAAAGCAGTTATGGCTTAGGTAACTTGCATAATTAAAAAAAAAATGGCAAGCGAAATAACTCGAAGCAGCCAGTGGCATTAATTTGAATAACAGACAAATCCATACCAAAAAAGTACCATACCAAAAAAAAAAAAAACTTCATCTATTAAAATTATCTCCACCTCTAGAGAATGTGTTATAATCCACCAAATGGCTATTATGATCAGTTCCACATCATATATAAAAAATTATATATATGTGTGTGTGTGTATGTACGTATATATATATATATATTAATGCGCATGCTTGTTGTTCCTACACTTGTCTTCGTCTTTTGTTTTCTGTAAATTTGAACTACATACACAGATAGATAGATAGATAGATAGATAGATAGATAGATAGATAGATAGATAGATAGATATATAAATAGATAGATAGATAGATAGATAGATAGATAGATAGATAGATAGATAGACATACAATGCTTTAGATCTCCTGCTGCAAATTTCACATGAACAATAAACAGCATAGAAGTGTTGCAGCACTTTATTGTAGCACCATAGTATCAAGTGAAATTAATGAGATGCTTGCATGTCTCAGTGGATATTCACTGCACCGTCGTTTGTCTAATGGTCGTTTGACAAATGGAATCAGATCTTCTTTAAAATGTCTGTAGATCAGCTGAGTGGATTTCGTGAAGACATTTTGTTTCTTGAAAATGTTCAATTAATTGAGTGAAACCTCTTTGAACTGAATGGATTATCATCATCGTCATCATCATCACCATCATCATCATCATCACCATCATCATCATCATCATCATCACCATCATTAAGGCCGTGCTTGTTCTTGCAAGTATGCTCTGTCTCTCTCTGTCCTTTGTTCACTAATCACAACTATCATATTACAAGTGAGCAACGTTCCACTTCGTATGTAATTCTGTATTAATCAACTTGTGAAATAATAATAATAATAATAATAATAATAATAATAATAATAATAATAATAACAACAACAACAACAACAACAACAACAACAACTACAATAACAGCAACAACAACAATGATAATAATGGTTTCAAATTTTGGCACTGGGCCGGCAGTTTTAGAAGAGAGGAGGAAGTCGAGTACATCGACCCCAGTGCTTGACTGCTATTTATTTTATCAACCCCGGAAGGATGAGGAGCAAGGTCAATCTCGGAGCAAGGTCAATTTGGACTGAGAACGTAAAGACGGATGAAATGCCAATAAGCATTTTGTCCGGCGTGCTAACGGTTCTGTCACCTCAACGTCTTTATGATAATCATGATGATGATGATGATGGTGATGATGATGATGATGATGATGATGATGATGATGATAATATCAGTTTCAAATTTCGGCACAAGGTCAGTAATATCAAGGAAGGGAGCTGGCCGATTGCATCGACCTCAATTCTTATTTTATCAACTTCGAACAGATGAAAGGCAAAGTCAACTACGACGGAATTTGAACTCGGAACATAAAACCGGAAGAAATGCCACGAAGCATTTTCTCTGGCGAACTAACGATTCTCGCGCCGCCTTCTCACCGTTATTATTTAGGGCGGTGAAATGGCACAATTATTAGTGTCTCGGACAAAATGCCTGACAGTTTATGTTCTGGCTTTCTGTGCTGTGTTCAAATCCTATCTAGGTCTGCTGTGCTTTATCTTCCCTATTGGGATAAATCCTAGTCTATTACATCTATCGATCCCCAAGTACTGGAATCAATGTAATCGACTAACCCCTTCCCTAATATTTGACGGCTTTATATGCCTAAATTGTGATTTTTATTATTCAGATGGCGACGAGGAGGCAAAGTTGTTATCGCAGAAACGTTTAGCAATACTTTCTTCCGGCTATTTAATTTCTCAGCTCAAATTCCGCCGAGGTCCACTTTGCCTTTTGTCCTTTCGGGGTCGATGAAATAAAGTACCAGTCGAGTACTGGGTTCGATGCAATCAACTAGCCTTAGAAAAGATTATTTTTATTATTATCATTATGTTCAGTAGTTTTATTTTTATAACGTGCTTTCACGTTATAAACATAAAGGAAATACGATAAATCATATTAATAAAGATATAATTGAAGCAAACTCAGTTTTTTTTTTTTTTCAATAGCACATGTTTAAAAGAGAAGCTATTCATATATGCATGCATATATGAATAGCGAGTTTCTTAACCGCACTGCCAAGTCTGTACCAAGTTGTGCATAAAATACATATTGTTTAATTAATGACGAACCACCAAGAGTACAAAATAAATACTAGTTTAAATGCGCTGGAATCGATACAATCTACTATATACTAACCTTGAAAGCGGTGCAACAGCATGAACGCAGTCCAATAGATGAAACCAGTGAAAGAATTTTTTCTACGTTAGTCTCATTCATAAAATTAATCAATCGTGTGATCTGGAAAAAAAAAAAAATTAATGGCGAAATCAAAAGAAAAAAAAGAAAAAGGAAAAAGAAAAAGAAAAAGAAAATATTGACAAGAACTGAACACGGGCGTGGTTGTGTTGTTAGAAGTTTGCTTCTCAACCACATGGTTCTGGGTTCAGCCCGACTGCGTGGCACCTTGGGCAAGTATTTTCTATTATAGTTCCGAGCCGACCAATGCCTTGTAAGTGAATTTGGTTAACGAAAACTGTATAGAGGCGCATCATGTGTCTGTGCGCGTGTGTGTATGTATGTAAATGTTTATGTGTATATATATATGTATGTATGTAAATGTTTGTGTGTACATATGTACGTATGTAAACATTTGTGTGTGTATATTTGTGTCTGTTCCCTACCTCACAACTTGACAACCGATGTTGGTTTATTTACGCTCCGTAACCTAGCAGCTCGACAAAAAAAAAGACCGACAGAATATGTACCAGGTATTTTTTTTTAATACTAAGTACAGGAATCGATTCGTTCGACTAAACCCTCTAAGGTGGTACCCCAGCATGGCCGCAGTCCAATGACTGGAACAAGAAAAGAAAAAAAAAATGAAATATTTAAGATACTGTTTTAACGGGTGAAAATGTTAAAACGGATCGTTGAAGACTTAATGGCTGATAGACAAGAATACCATCTTGCAGTTGGGAAGAATTGTTAATGTATCACTTAAA
>NC_068984.1:131408024-131408541 GCF_001194135.2 Octopus bimaculoides | reverse complement strand
ATATATATATATACATATATATATGTATGTATGTATGTATACATATATATATAGATAGATAGATAAATAGATAGATAGATAGTGAGATAGATAGATAGATAGATAGATAGATAGATAGATAGATAGATAGATAGATATGCATGTATGTGTATGTCTGTATATGTTAGCGTGAAGAACATGGTTCCAACAAGGCAATCAGAGTAGCTTAAACAGGATGAGGTTTTAGCTTCAAATAAATGTATAAACTCTCCTTACTTGTGTTAGCTGCCGTTTCCCTCTGCTTTGTACATCGAAACGAATATATAAAGTGACTTGATCTGATGTCGTGTGTTGAAAATGAAGAATTATATCGTGGACGAGCTCTTTAAAGCATTTAAGAACACGCCAAAATTGTTCCGTTCACTTTCTATTTATTCCTTTCATAATAATGTCTAATATGATTTGCCAAACTGTTTCATCGTATTTCTGTGACTGACAGTTTTCCACAATGTCACAGTGATATATATATATATATATA
>NC_068984.1:131405378-131406865 GCF_001194135.2 Octopus bimaculoides | reverse complement strand
CACACACACACACACACACACACACACACACACACACACACACACACACACACACACACACACCGAAAACAAAACAAAACGGAAATTTGCAGATAGTCAGATAGATAGATGGTGTATTGTCCCATTGGTGATGACATCTGCAAAATGTGTTCCATACAGTGACAGATAAATATCTGCCCGATAATACAAGGTACATTATACTAGCCTGTCCGACTATTATATTATCAGAAGCACGAAACTTATAGTAGTCCGCATTCAAATTACTTGTGTGTGTCTGTGTAAAACAAAAGGATATTTATAAACGTCATCTTACGTTATGTTTTATTATAAATTATATAATCCAGTTGCATTGCCATGTCTGCAGAAATGCAAAACTCTCATCCGCAATTGTATTGGAGAAGTGACAATGTTGTCACTCTGGTTCCACAAGAAATGTGTGTGTGTGTGTGTGTGTGTGTGTGTGTGTGTGTGTGCGTGCGTGTGCGCAGTTGTATGTTTGTGCTTACAAACAAGAGAAAAAAAATACTCAATACATAAGTAGAATGTAAAAATTGTGCAAATATTACGCTGTTATTGCTGAGAGTTTAATTTATGTCGTTGGTCACGTCACTTGGTTTATGATATATGAGACCGGCCATTCGTGACATAAAGTATTTACGAATTGCATAGAAAATGTGTCAACTGAAAAAGTAACTGAAAATAATTTGAAATGGTAATACAGTCGCACACTTATATATACTCACACACATACATATGTATAGGTGTGAAGGATGAAAAAACAAATGAAGATTGACACCACCTGTCCTTACTAAGTGTGCACACGTCCTCACGTGTATACATGCATTCGATGCACACGACATTCACACATACTAATATATTTTTTTTATCATATATCTATCTATCAGTCTTTCTGTCTATCTATCTGTATATATGTATGTATAGGGTAATCACTAAGTTGTCGAAATAGGACTCAGAGTTTCAAATGCCGGAGCTAAGTGCTACGATGCATTCTTATCAGCTACTATAATAGCTGATGAAAATGCATCGTAGCTCTTAGCTCCTGCATTTGAAACTGTGAATCCTATTTATGACAACTTACTGAGTGTCCTAAAGTATACATATATAAATTCCTAATAGTATCATGTCACCAAAGGCTGGTGGGGGGGGGGGTCTTCGGATTCGCCTTTGCCACAATTCCTGCATTAAATGATCTGTTTATTCTCCACCCAAATTCAGACCGTTCTTAAATAACGTGTAGCTCTACAGTCGACGAGTATTAGCAAAAACCTATTCATTTTTGAAATCCATTTTAATTTTCAGCATAGTTATTCAAAAATGCGATTGCTTAGAATATGAATGTCAGAATATAAATAACTTTTGAAGTATATGATCTGAAGACATTGGAAACATGAAAGGTGTCAGCTGCTTCAGTCGATTGTTCAAGATTCAACAATTACTTTACAAAGAAAATTACTTTGTAACACGAG
>NC_068984.1:131402290-131403166 GCF_001194135.2 Octopus bimaculoides | reverse complement strand
TATATATATATATATATATATATATATATATATATATATATATATATATATATATATATATATATGTATGTATGCATATAGATATACATGTATATGTATACATACATAAATATAAACATATATATTTATATATACATACACACACATATGTTTATATATACACATGTATATATGTATATATTCATCTTCAAGTATATATAATCTATATTTATGTGTGTGTGTGTGTGCGGGTGCGCGTTTGTGTGTGTTTGTGTTCAGATTGATAAGCTCGGACTATGAACATCTAAATATCAGGGCTTTTACTGAATGATACAAGTTTTGTATATTAAATTAGCAATGTTTACATTACATAATAAATCATTTACTTTTGTAATTCATAATTAATGTATTTAATCTACGTTAAAACCTATTCTGCGTTAGTTCGTAGCTCAAAGAGACATACATTATGTCTTCTGTGAGTACGTCTGCGCACACGCATGCGTAAACACATTACATATATATATATATATATTAGCAGAAATACCCGGCGTTGCCCGAGTTAAAGAGAATAATGAAATCTAAAAACGCCGTCTAGACTACGCATCATCTTTATATATAGAGATGTATATACACACACGCACCCAAACACACGTATATATATGTATATCAATATAAATATATGAAAGTCAATGAAGTTTCGTAAAAGAACGTGATCATGTACATACTTTCTTGCTGTTGTGATTATAACACCTCATTGTAAACTATGTTCCTTGTTTTCCCTTGTGGAGCATATACAAATAGGTTTTTTGTTGCTGCCCACTCTTGAGCAGCCAACATACAGTTGTCCATGTGAGAAGCAGGGCTCTTCCAAGAGAATACCAGCTACAGACAGTGTTT
>NC_068984.1:131398095-131401509 GCF_001194135.2 Octopus bimaculoides | reverse complement strand
CTCTCTCTCTCTCTCTCTCTCTCTCGCACACGCACACACACATACATGCCAGTAAACAACGTGTCTAACAGCAAAAGAAGTAAACCTCAGTATCATTGAAATAGAGGAATATATTTAATATACAAAACAAGCATGGTTCACTCCTATCCTGTACGCTGAGTTTCCCGGCAGTAGCGGATATGATTTTAACGATTTCCGATCGGTAATAAAACGCATGTACGACCGTTCATCATCTGAAACTCCGGGTATTGGATATGTGTATTCCATGCTTCTATTGTATGTTATAATTGCTTATAGATACATGGCGTATTTCATAAATATGCCTGTTCAAGTATCATAATAGCATGAAGCTAAATGTAGCTTTTTCATTTGCGTATTTAATTCCTAATATATATGGAGTTAGAGCCAGGAAAAACTAAAAGTGGCTTCTTACTATTGGGTTCAGTCTGGTGGCTTTTCATTGATAGAGGACCCAACAGCAACGTTGTTCTAAGACATGAAACACTGATCACAACTTTTCCATCACTATTCCATCAATATTCTTGGATAATTAGATATTTGTGAGGAAATCTACAAAAATACACCCCTAAATAAACTGCGCTAATAAATCGTTTCTATAGGTACAAGGCAAAAGGCATGAAAATTTTTAGGAGTGTATTTGAGCCTTCATTGCTCAATGGAGGTCACGTTGATATTTTAGCAGACCAGTGACGGACGCTGAATGAACGTTCGCTTCACAGTACATACATACATACATACATACATAAACACACACACAAAAGCATGTAGCTTCGGGTTCAATTCCACTGCACGGCTCATTAGCTAAATGTTTTCCACTATAGGCCCGGGCCGACATGTATGTTTGTGTCTTCGTATTTGTGTTTCTCCCTCACCACCGCTTGACGACCGGCGTTGGTTTGTCTACGTCCCTGTAACTTAGCGTTTCAGCTAAAGTGATCCGACTTAATAAGTACCAGAATTGAAAAGTAAATGCAAAATTATTGTATTCGACTAAACCGTTGAAAGTGGCGCTGCAGTCCAGTGGCGGAAATAACTATAAAAAACAAACAAACAAAAAAATAAAAAACATATGCATGCCTTTTGTATACAAACTTCTAAAACAATGAAAGCGAGTGATATGTAATAACAACACAGTGACTCATCAGCTTGTAAGAGTGTACATAACATATACATACATAAATGATGATTGCTTAATCATGTTAAATGAAAACAGTTTCATTATTCATTGTTTAGTCCATCCCTGTTCACTTCTATACGCCCATGTGATCTTAGATGACTCTTAAACGACAAAATGAACAAGACATGGCGACGACACATATGTACATCGTTGAATTAGCGTGGCATACGCTTATACGACACGTAACTCACTCTCTGAGTATCCCTAGTTGAATATCCAATGACGAGCAAAACGAAAACGTTGACGTATTTTAGCTAATCAGGGATCCTTTTTTTTTTTTTTTTTTACTAGACTTGTCTAGTGAAAGGAACCCACGTTTGATTTTGAAGTTGTCATTCTCCAAGCTATGTCACTGGGCGCCCAGTCTCAAACTTACGTATTTCGGCCTTGCACGAAATATTTGTACACATATATATACATATATCATATCATATAATATCATATCATATCATATCATGTCATGTCATATCTATCTATCTATCTATCTATCTATCTATCTACCTATCTATCTATCTATCTATCTATCTATCTATCCATCTATCTATCTATCTATCTATCTACCCCGCTCTCTCTCTCCATGACGAATTGCTTGAACGGAACCAAACGGTCAACGCGGAACTCTATGTTCAACAGAGGGAACGACTCAACATGGCTACTCAAGAGAAAAGACCTAATCGTCAGCATGGAGTTCTTCTGCTGCACAACAACGCCCGCCCTCATATCACCAATATGACCAAGGAAGCTATTCAAACGCATGGCTGGGAAGTGCTGCCACACCTGCCGTACTCTCCTGATTTGGCACCAACGGATTTCCACCTCTTTTGATCTCTTTCAAATGGTATGCGCAGAGTTTCGTTCAATACTGATGCAGAATTGAGAGCTTGGTTGGATCAATTTTTCGAGTCGAAATCGGGTGATTTCTACCAACGAGGTATTGAAAATCTTGTTGAACGTTGGGAAGAAGTTGTAAACAACAAGGCTGAATACATTATTGATTAATTAGTTGTCATTTTTTATTAAACCTTTTAAAAAATTTAAATTTAAAAAAAACGGTGGGAACTTAGTTGCCAACCTAATAGTTCATAGCGCGACTACAGGTGATGTGTGTTCCATGTGTTTATATACATTATTTATGCTGCACTTATGGTGGCGAGCTGGCAGAATCGTTAGGACGCCGGGCAAAATGCTTAACGACATTTCGTCCGTCTTCTCGTTCTGAGTTCAAATTCCGCCGAGGTCGACTTTGCCTTTCATCCTTTCGGAGTCGATAAATTAAATACCAGTTGCGTACTGGGGTCGGTCAAATCTACTGGCAGCTTCCCCCAAAAAATTTCAGGCCTTGTGTCTATAGTAGAAAGGGTTATTTATGCTGCACTTGTTAGCAGCGATACGAAAACTTTGAGAGGAAGTCTCTACTTATTTAGCTTAAAGTTACTCTTGCTTATGGCTACTGCAGGTAAAAGAACTAAGAGAGCGCCATTGATAAGCATCAAACGTAAACACCGATCCATATCGATGCGTGATAAAGTAAGCCGTTGAAAAAAATGAATCGTGATGCTTCGATGTATAAGCTGTGTGATATTTAAGACATTAAACGTGTATAATTAGTAGGTTAGAAGTGTTTTGATGAATTACAATTACGTGACAATAAATGGTCCGGCAAAACTGTTAATCGCTCAACACTTTGGAAGCAAGGCTACTGGAAAATCGGTGGTGTACCTGTATTACTGATATAGTGTTCTGAAGTGAAAAACAATTGCTGCGATTTGTGTGTGTGTGTGTATTATTTTTTTATGTTTCATCTGAGCAACATGTATGACTGCTAGACTGTCGCTGGTTGCTAAGATATTTTGAGTTGTTCGTTTGAAATTTTGAAGACGATATCAGTGGAGAAAATCTTGAGAAGGCAGGTATTCCGGACGACTGCACATTTGAGCATCAGAATTATACGAGGCGAATATGATGGGCTTGAATGGAAATTGCATGAAGCCTGCTAGTTCGAAGCAACAGAAGCTATCTACTAATATAATTGGCTGCATAGTCTCCATGTCTTGGAGACTATGGTCGTCTTTCTGACATGCGCATAATAAAAGGCAATTATATGATTTCATACTTTCACCAACTATCTTTATATTTCGCTGAAATTCCGACAGGTCTTTTAATCAGCTGAATTCTAAGGAGAAATATGCATCATAAGTTTAACTGTCACCCCCCCC
>NC_068984.1:131395395-131397917 GCF_001194135.2 Octopus bimaculoides | reverse complement strand
TATAGTATACATGTATGTGTGTGTGTGTGTGTGTGTGTGTGCATAATTGCATGTATATTTTATTATTTGTTAACTGCTAAAGAAGAACTTTTATCTTAGCCAATTAATCCCTTTAGATAAAGTTTGCCGTTTGTCGCGTGTAATTCACTATAACATTGAACACGTAATGACCGTGGATTTTCCCCAGGTGCATACTAGTTAGAGTTCAAGTAGAAACGTAAAGAGGAGGAATATATAGGAAGGTTCACAATATATTTCGATAAATTTAATTGCCACTATTTATGTGGAATCTAACGTTTCGAGTATTTAGTTGTGAATGATGAAGGGACAGAGAGAGAGAGGGGGGCGGGTAGAGAAAGGATTTAATCAAGTATGTGGGACAGAATAGATGATTCTGAAGCTAGAGTCTTACAATGTAGAAGGAAGAGGGGGAGATATAGATAGATAGATAGATAGATAGATAGTTAAGAACTACTTATCTAAGTAGGTAGGTAGGTAGGTAGAAAAAAGGCGGCGAGCTGGCAGAAACGTTAGCACACCGGGCGAAATGCTTAGCGGTATTTCGTCTGCCGTTACGTTCGAGTTCAAATTCCGCCGAATCGAATGAATGACCTCAGGACTGATATTTTCTTAAAGCCTGATGCTTATTTTATCGGTCTCTTTTGCCGAATCGCTAATTTACGTAGACGTAACCTCACCAACACCGGTTGTCAGTCTGTAAGTGGGGAACAAACACTGACACAAAGACACACACACACACACATATATATATACATATATATAAGATGGGCTTCTTTTAGTTTCCACCAACTAAACCCACTCACAAGACTTTGGTCGGCCCGAGGCTATAGTAGAAGTCAATTGTCCAAGGTACTACAGAGTGGGACTGAACTCGGAACCGTTTGGTTGGGAAGCAAGCTTCTTACCACACCCCCATGCCCGCACCTATGTGTATACTGTAGACATTTCTAAGAGCCAACCTGCTCAGTTACCACCCCGCCTAAACCACTGACAGCATGATCCTCTGAGTGTCTGGTCATCAAAAATTGAGTAAAAAGAATCGAAATCATAATTCTAGAAATTTCTGATTCAAAAGCCCCTGCGTTAACTCCGACAGTTCCTCTGTTACGACATCCTTTCCATAGTGTTTCTACCATCTCACAGCCTTTTAAAAATTACGAATTACTTCTTTCTTGTTCTCATTCCCCCCATTTTTTTTTCATTTTCTGCCCAATTCCATTTCTTTTCCCGTTTCTTTACCCTTCATCTCCACTCAATTACATGTGTCACTACATTAATGATACCCTAATTAACCCAGTTTTGCTCGGTTGAACAGCAATTGTCACAGACATTCAATTCAGTGACAACAGAATAGGTGAGACGGCGCCACTTCTCTAAAAGACAGCTGGTTAGGGATAAACTCAAATGTTATGCAACGACGACCTTAGTTTGATTTATTATCGCAACTGACATCGAAGAATGACGTGAACAGTTCGTGCCATGATACCAGAAAAGCATTCAATTCTCAATGGTTCAATGAGGTTACTATGTCGTAGACGCAGCTTTAGTTTTCAGTTTGCTCTATTTAAGAATAAATTGTTACCACAAGGATGCAGAGAACTGTTGCATTGTTGGTTTCAAATTTTAGTCCAAAGCCGGAAATTTTGGAGGAGAGAATAATTCAAATGCATTTACTCCACTACCCAAATGATACTTATTTTATCGACCCCAAGAGCATGAAAGGCAACGTAGAACTCGGCGGAATTTGAACTCAGAACCTGAAGACAGATGAAATACCGTTAAGTATTTCGTCCAGCGTGCTAACGATTTTGCCACATCACTGCTTTAAGCTATTGTATTGTTATCATGAGTTTATATTCACAAATGGTTCTACGAAGGACAACAGAGAACCACGCCAGTATTGAGTCTCAAAGTAAAATCAGAACCGCCAATTGTTTCGTCTAGCTCTACTCTATATATACATATATACTAGCTGGTGTACTCGGTAATTCCCAGGCGTAAAGATGTTCTATTTAAACGCCTTATTACTCTGATATAAAAAGGCAATTTTCTTATAACTGTCACAAAAGGTGTATTTTCCGTCACGAAAAAATACAAAAACTGTCAGCTGGAGGAGGGAGAAATTGTCGGAGGTTGGCGAGAGAGCTTTTCAGAGGTTGGCGAGAGAGACTGTCGGCGGGAGAGGCATATTTGTTCCAAAATTTCAGTCTTGCAGGGCTTCGTGATGCACAATGTTTTTGGTTTTGTCGTTGGGTGCAAAGATGAATAAATTTTCCGGATTTCCAACTCTAGAGCATCCGACATAGAGCTGTCCGTGAGAAAAAGCAGGATTGGGACACGCTTATTAAATACGTTCTGGAATCAAAAATTTTATCTCCTGTCATCGAAAAAGTAAAACTGTGTCTCCTCCAGAACTTACACTAACACGATAATTAATAATGTGTAAAAACTACAACTAACAACGGGACAGGCTGAAAGACTAAAAGGAACACTATATATGG
>NC_068984.1:131392069-131394080 GCF_001194135.2 Octopus bimaculoides | reverse complement strand
TATATATATATATATATATATATATATATATATATATATATATATATGTGTGTGTGTATACACACACATATAGGTATATATACATATATCCGTGTACATATGTATATGCATATACCTGCATATATATATATGTACATACATATGTATATGGCTATACATGCAAATATATATGTGTGTGTGTGTGTGTGTGTGTGTGTGTGCGCGCGCATATAATTAATAATGATTGACAAAAGAACAGGTGCTACGTAATCACCTTCATTAGCATACAGCTGTTTCTGCTGTGAAGATATATACATATACATACTTGCATATGTTCTAAAGTGCATGACAGATGCGATTGCATTTATAATTGCTTCTGAAGAAGTCACATGTACTTAAAAAATCTGACTGTCGCAAACAGACAACAAGTTTATTGATTTCATACGATCGGTATGTAGTATGTGGATCATATGAGTAAACCATTCCACTCTTTATTCTTATGTCATATACTGTTTATCCGTATTTTACGATAGCATACAACCCTGCTGCATTTCATTAGCCATCTAAAAAGAAGGATCTGTTTTGGAGTTTAATGGAACATATGAAATGCTGACTCATTAGCTATATATCGTAGGTTTTAATAGATTCTTCGAAAACATAACTTCGTGTGTATATGTGTTTATGCTCATTTATGTATATATGCCGTGAAGGTGCGTGGCTTAGTGGTTAGGGCATTCGGCTCACGATCGTAAGGTCGTGAGTTCAATTCCCGGCGACGCGTTGTGTCCTTGAGCAAGACACTTTATTTCACGTTGCTCCAGTCCACTCAGCTGGTAAAAATGAGTAGTACCTGTATTTCAAAGGGCCGGCCTTGTCACACTTTGTGTCACGTTGAATCTCCCTGAGAACTACGTTAGGGGTACACGTGTCTACACGAATTGCTCAGTCACTTGCACTTTAATTTCACGAGCAAGCTGTTCCGTTGATCGTATCAGCTGGGACCCTCGTCGTCGTAACCGACGGAGTGCTCCTAGTATATATACCACAGAAAATCCTCAAACTAGGCACCGATATCTAAGCGTCATCCAAGTTTTGAATGGTTTTACAAATGAGTCTTTTATTGCTAGTGCAGATGAAATCAACACATTTGGCAGGACCTTTATTGAAAAGACACCAGCTAAAGACCTGTGTCCATTCCTTTAAACTTTAAACTGCTTGATCTTTGTTCGCTTGTCAGAAATAAATATGACCCTAGAATCTATAAGTATATTTGCTAATCTCCTGTATTTATTTAATCATTTAATATATCGGACATACAGTAATAGCTATAAACGGTTTGGCATTTTAATATGTTAAATGTAAAGGGGTAAAAAAAAAAAATATATATATATTATAAGAAAATCAAAATAAAAGAAAACAGTATTTAATGCGTAAAAGATTTAAAATATTTATCATGTATTTATTATAACATTAATTATATTAAAAAAAATATTAACAAATTTTAGACGTAATTTAATATTTAAATATTTGGTTTTAGTTATAGCAATAAATTCTGTGTGAATAGGGTCTTTCTTTCAACCGCCATTTAACTCCAATAATTGTTAAATAAAGATATATGCGCATATGTCTATAATACTGTGTGTTCAATTTCGATTTTCACACACGATTAATTGCTATTTAAAAGTTATACGAAGCCACATATTTCATATTTAAAGAGAGGTTGTTAAAAGCTTTAAAACCGACGACATTTTTCGCTTCCTTGTTATTTCAATATTATAGTTTTAACTACAGCTCGCTCAAGCTAAATGCAAACTGCCATATCGCATTGATTGTTATTAAATTTACCAATATTACTGATAATTGATGACAATATCCATTAACTTCAAATAATAAACTTTGACCGAAATATTATAAGACGGAAGTGACGATTTATAAAAGAGTAATATTAATTTAATTCAGTTTCTCATAGGCTCTCTCTTTCTCTCTCTCTCTCTCTCTCTCTCTCTCTCTCTCTCTCTCTCTCTCTCTCTCT
>NC_068984.1:131386177-131387523 GCF_001194135.2 Octopus bimaculoides | reverse complement strand
ACACACACACACACACACACACACACACACACACACACACACACACACACACACACACACACACACACACAAAGAGTTGAGTTCTGAGGCCTGGTCTATTAATCTATAAATTTATTAAGGTATCCATTTTTAACTTACGTTTGTTTTAGACATAAATATTTCGTTGCAGATTTTCTCAGTGGATGAAAATTTAAAACTTTGTTTGCAGCACTCACAAAATATATCGTATTTGACAGCATAAAAAAAAGCGCACAAGTCTGTTTGGTGTAGTTCGATTTAAGCAGCGCTTATTCAGGAAAAGTAAATTAAAGCTTGTAATATAGAAGCCCAACTTAAGGCGGAAAGCTAGCAGAATCATTAACACGCTGGGTAAAATGCTTAACGGCTTTACGTCGGTTTTTTTTTTCTGAGTTCATCTTTCGGAATCGTTAAAATAAGTACCAGTAATCATTGGAGTCGATTAAATCGAACTGGCCTCTCCCCAAACCTGCTGGCCTTGTGCCAAAATTTGAAACCAACATATAAACCCAACTTTGCATACAGGGCCTAAGGTGACGTTTTGAAACACTTTGTTTTTCGGTGGGTGAGAGTGTGTGTTTTTTATGCTATTGAATACGGTACGTGAAGCGTATATACTGCAAGAATTCAGTTCACTCTGGTTATAAAATAGATTAATATGGTATTAACAAAATAGAGAATACACATCCATATATGTGTGCATGCGCATGCAAACACATACGACTTAGTTTGGGCGCAGCTTTTGTTAAAAAAAAATTCCATTCACAAGTTGCTACCCAAACAGTAGATCTAGTAACATTGACAGTTGATAAAGGCGCAGCGCAGTGTTATCGAACCGAAAACTATATGGTTGCAAAGTAAACACCTTAGCCTCACAACTAGGTTTGCACTCCTTTGGGGAGTGTGTGTGTTGTGGAGGTTATTTAAATAAAAATACTAATCCACAAGGGGGAGTTGGTGTGAAACCGTAAGAGCTTTGTGATATCTCTTACAGCTCTCTGTACATTTTGTCGCCAGTGTTAAGCTGCATCGGACCTAAAGCTGCGGCCTTTCCTTTCAATAGCATCGGTAGCAATGGAGAGAGGTTAGTTGCATGTTTGGGCAACTATCAGTCCTTCACGAAACTGTGCTTGCTCGGACCTGCACGCACAAATGCAGATAAATGATAAGCCCTGACTGACGGAGGCCCTCTATAGTGCAAACATACATATATATATGTGTGCGTTTGTATATATATATATATATATATATATATATATATGTGTGTGTAGATATAGACATATTGATACACAGATGGATAAATAGATGTGTATATGTACGTGTACACA
>NC_068984.1:131385184-131386167 GCF_001194135.2 Octopus bimaculoides | reverse complement strand
GTGTGTAGATATAGACATATTGATACACAGATGGATAAATAGATGTGTATATGTACGTGTACACACACACACACACACACACACACACACACACACACACACACACACACACGTTGCCCCTGGTCTCCATGGCTAATTTCAAGGAGCATTTGCTTTTGTTATCGACCCCCAGGACAGATTTGGGATAATGTGATCGAGAAGTTAGCTCAGTAACAGATATTTGACTGACTTTTTTCTCAAAAGTGCACTTGGCTATATTCGTTAGGGTGGTGATAGTAATGCCGTTAGTCGCGGCGGTGGTGGTGGTGGTGGTGGTTGTAGTGACAGTAGGGGTGGCAGTGGCTCCTTTCTGTAAGTGCTGGATTAATATTATTCCATACACATGCATACGTGATATATACATACATATATACGTATACATAACAGATAATGAACAAGCAAAATATTTGACATTACTCAAGAACATTTAATCTAAGAACGCGTATATGTATACATACATTCATACGTATATAGATAGATAGATAGATAGATAGACGGTAAGCTAGATGAAGTCGGTGAGCTGGCAGAAACGTTAGCACGCCGGGCGAAATGCTTAACGGTATTTCGTCTGCCGTTACGTTCTGAGTTCAAATTCCGCCGAGGTCGACTTTACCTTTCATCCTTTCGGGGTCGATAAATCAAGTACCATTTACGCACTGGGGTCGATGTGATCGACTTAATCCCTTTGTCTGACCTTGTTTGTCCCCTCTTTGTTTAGCCCCTTGTGGGCAATAAATAAAAAAGATAGGTAGATAGATAGATGAAAAGTGGTTAGGAGTCCAGACAAATCAAAAATTATAGTTAAAAAAAGTATACAAAGTTGGAAAAAGCACATAACTATCTAGAAATGTGATAAAATCCATATAATCTCAATATCGTGTGTGAAACAAATAGTCTTTTACAGTCTGACGTTTCTTTAGTGGTTCAGTGTGTGTGTGTGTGTG
>NC_068984.1:131383630-131385127 GCF_001194135.2 Octopus bimaculoides | reverse complement strand
GTCGTAAGAAGCTTGCTTCCCAACCACATGGTTCCGGTTTCAGTCCCACAGCGTGGCACCTTGGGCAAGTGTCTTTTACTATAGCCACAGGCCGACCAAAGCCTTGTGACTGGATTTGTTAGACGGAAATTGAAATTTTCAAAAAACTGGCAAAGTCCCCACCTAAACGGAGGAAATGCAATTTATGTGGGTGTCCTTTTTTGAAATTTTGTCATTTATAGCCATTTTTAGTTTGTCCATTAAAATGTCATTGAAATGGTGTCATGTCACAAAATCTCACGATTTATTTTCTTCTATACTTATTACAATTGTGCCAAAACTCGAGTTCCTGTTGCTAGTAGTTTGGGATTTAGCTAGGTTTGAAAACACTGCAAAGTAGACCATTTGTCACACAACAAAATAAGCACTGGGCTTACAAAGAATAAGTCCTGGAGTCGATTTGCTCGACTAAAGGCGGTGCTCCAGCATGGCCGGCACTCCAACGCTTATAACCACGATAGTTCCAGTTGATCCGATCAACGGAATAGCTTGCTCATGAGATTAACGTGCAAGTGGCTGAGCACTCCACAGGCACGTGTACCCCCCTTCACATACATCTCAGGAAGATTCAGTGTGACACAGAGTGTGACAAGGCTGGCCCCTTGAAATACAAGTACTACTTTTTTTTGCCAGCTGAGTGGACTGGAGCACCGTGAAATAAAGTGTCTTGCTCAAGGACACAACGCGCTGCTGGGAATCGAACTCGTGACCCTACGATCACGAGCCGAATACCCCTAACCATTAAGCCACGCGCCTTCACATATGTATTTAATATACTTCATATACTGATGTGTCTAATTTGCTTATCCCCACATTTGATTCTATACGTGTGTTGTGTGTGTGTGTGTGTGTGTGTGTGTGTGTGTGTGTGTGTGTGCGTGCGTGTGTGTGTGTGTTCGTGTGTCTGTATGGAACAGCGGTAACGTTACCACAGCAGCATTTAATATTTTACCAGAGAACATCTTTTTAATGGAGGTAATTGATATTGCTTTGATGATGTTATATTCTGAATTTCAGTGTCCACAGAAGATCAAGTACTACAGAAAAAAGCTTCTAAAAACGTTAGACTGTTTCTGAAGATTGTGGATTACTTTGCAGTTTCGAAGATGTATCTTTATCAGCGTAATCTTGAATAATCATTTATTTTATTCTGCAATGTCTTGAAAATCTAAACTTGGCTCATGGACCCCGTTTCATGGCACTCCGTCGCTTACGACGACGAGGGTTCCAGTTGATCCGATCAACGGAACAGCCTGCTCGTGAAATTAACGTGCAAGTAGCTGAGCATTCCACAGATACGTGTACCCTTAACATAGTTCTCGGGGATATTCAGTGTGACACAGTGTGACAAGGCTGACCCTTTGAATTACAGGCACAACAGAAACAGTAAGAAAGAGTGAGAGAAAGTTGTGGTGAAAGAGCACAGCAGGGTTCGCCACCATCCCCTGCCGGAGCCTC
>NC_068984.1:131370444-131382895 GCF_001194135.2 Octopus bimaculoides | reverse complement strand
CACACACACACACACACACACACACACACACACACACACACACACACACACACTCACTCTCTCTCTCCTTCTCACGTCTTTTCTCTCTCCTACACACATTCATTGTCTCTCCCTCGCGCTCTCTTACACCCGTACATTCTCTCTCTCTCATATATTCTCATTGCCTGTCTATCTTTCTCTTTTTCCTCCTTTTTTTCTTTCTCTCTCTCTCATTGTCTGTCTGTCTGTCTTTCTCTTCCTCAATGTCTATCTGTGTGTCTCTTTCTATCTCTCCCTCTCCCCCCACTCGGTCGTCCAAATTTACAATTAACACCAGTTGTACATTGTTAGTCGTTCTTTATCTTTCATTGTATATCTTCTTGTCTCTCTCTCTCTCTCTCTCTCTCTCCTTCTCTCTCTTTCATTGTCTCTTTGCATCTCAGCCACTCCCTCCCTTCACCCGGTCGTCCAAATTTACAGTTAACACCAGTGTACAATAGAAGAAAGATCAAGGTGTGATCGACTGTGGACAAGTACTTACAACCTGACAGTACATGTTGGCTTATTGTGTCACGGCTGGTGCCAACCTGTGTCCTTTACCGATTCTTTGTTGACACTCTGCAGTTAACTCTCGAGCTAGCTTTGTTCAAGCAAACCAAGGCGACCATTTGCTTAAGAAACACCCGCTTTTCCTCGTCTACACACACACACACACACACACACATGTACATACACACACACATGTACATACACACACACACACACACGTATATACATGCACACATACACACTCACAGATACACACGCTCACGTACATACATCTACACGCGCGTGTACTCAGATAAGCATTTGTATTAGCAGACACGAAACATAGACATACACACGTACGCACAAATACACATTAACAGGAACAAGCATACACCTGCACATGTGTGCTAACCACGCACACACACACAAACACAGATACACACTCGTACATACATACATGCATACATACATACATACAGACAGACAGACATGCATGCATATATATAGACAGACAGACATGCATACATACATGTACACACATATTCACACACTAAAAATACATATGCGTTCGTAAAAGAATTTTCTCGACTTCTTAGCATGACAGATAACGGAGAGTGAATATGTATGTTCATACCGAACAGGGGGAGGAGGAGGAAACCCCCCTTCGGTCATGAATGACCATGGGATTGCACTTAGAAAGTTACCCTCCCAGGCACAAGTCTGGCCAAGGTTGTTTATGGAAGACCAGCGGTCACCCATGCATACTCCCTCTCCACACCACTGATGTTATCCAAATCGACCAGATGAAGTGGTTAACTGGATATGGGAATGCCTACCTGCTAGAAATACCAGTCTTGACGATAGTTATCACAACTAAATCAGACAACCTGATGTCATTCAACACAAGACTCTGAAATTGGTAACGTCCTCAGCCATTTCTTATTTGCAGTCAAACTGTCAATCATGCGATCCTGAAATTGCGAGAGAAAATCAAATTATGTTCGCTTTCAGGTCTTTGTCTCTTACCATTCCCGAATTCATCTTGAAGTTGTTGGGATATTACCTCTGCAAAGAACTCGGCTGCATGCACAGGAAAAATATGTTTAGCTTTTCTATGCCTGTACAAAATTTTTACGCTGAGTTTTCCTGAGATGGATGTTGTTTTATACTCGGACCCTAAGTCCGTGAGCCTACAGACTTTCTCGTCAGTGACTATTCTTTCTGTAGCTACATTACTTACTGATCGCTGCTTTTGGTTTAATTTTAATCAGTAGACTGGTTTATAGAAGATCGACTGTTTACGAAAGAACCACTTTATTTCCTTCCACGTACAATGCTTTGGTTTTATATTCTCATCCACTTACTCAACGTTCCTTTTTCGAACATTTAGGAAGTTTGGGATACGAACGAAAACTCTAAATGCGCTGCTCTTCTTCACCTGCAACCTGTGCAGCTGTATTTCAGTAACTGAGTTGTAATTTCTCTACTTCTTTGTATGATATAGTGTCAGAATCCAGAAATAGGGTCCCTGACAGCAGTGAGGGCGAAATACTCTTGATCCATGTGTTTTGAAAGATGAGTTTTCGTAAGATGAGTCTCACTGGCTGAGAAGTGCAGGTTTCAAATCCAGCACTAAAGGGTTCTCGATTGCCGCCCACGATAAAAACTTTCCCACCAGAAACCTCCAAAAGAATATGATAAAGAACACTTTAAGTAACTTCAGAATATGTAGCGTTAGGCAAGAAACATGTATATTGTCTTCGGCTACTTACTTTTAACCAAGAGAGGATACAACTATAGTATGAAAGAGTTCATATTCAGTAAGTTATACCGTCATTATGAAATGCCGGCAGAAAAAGATGACGTAAACAATACACCAATAAAGGATCTAGAGAATGACAAAACAACTACATACTAAGACAATGTCAGTGAATCTTTTTAGCTAAGTGAGGCAAAATTTTAATGTTTTCCCCATAAAGCATTTCTTTCTACTATAGATACAACTGGTACTTATTTTATTAACCTCGAAAAGATGACAAGCAAAGTCGAGGTCTTGTTATTGGAGAATCACATGTATACAGGTGTTTTTGTCATCGTGTTTGTCCGTGTATTAGACAGACTGCTGCATAAAAAGTACCCATTTTTGCATGCATAATTTGTGGAAAAAGCGAATTTAGTATGTTTCATCATACACTTATTGAAATATATCTTGAATGCTTTTGTTGAGGAAATGCATGATTGCACATGTAAATACAATGTTGTAACAGGATACGAGAATGAAGTAGAAACCTATGCATTTATCATAAAGAAATTAGTTATGGGAGTTCTGTAGTTCAACTTCATGGTTTTTTTTTATCAACTCTTTTGTTGTTTATATTTTGGTTCAATTGAATCGCTACAGGATGTAAAACTCGTTTTTCTTGCTGATATTTTGTGTTACCGCGACTGGTCACCAAGGTGGCGCATAACTGCAATGATTGCAAATACCTGGCAGGTGAATGAAAATTGAACATGCTTTTCATCTTTCTAGGGGGATTTTCCATTTAGATAATTAAAAAAGTTTTACAAGATACAACGAAACGATGTGACGTCTCCACAGAACTACTGATGTACGTAAACCAGCGAGTACAGTGTATGTAAATGCTGATCTACAGAAAATCAGCCTATTTTACTAATCTTATATAATAAAAAGTTTGTGTGTGTGTGTGTGTGTGTGTGTGTGTGTGTGTGTGTGTGTGTGTGTGTGTGTGTGTGTGTGTGTGTGTGTGTGTGTGTGTGTGTGTGTGTGTGTGTGTGTGTGTGTGTGTATATGTGTGTGTGTGTGTGTGTGTGTGTGTTCCTTATGGATTCGAAAACTGAGTTGTCGATTTTGACGTATGAGGTATCAAAAGATTTAGTAATCTTTCGGCTATGTTTTTTGCACAACTCTTTCTTTACTACAAAAATAATCTCGAAAACGAAGTCGGATCGCACAATTTTGAGGTCCTCAGCTAATGGAGGCAACTCTACCTGAACAATCTTAAAATACATGGAGTTTTACCTGAGAATCAAAATTCGAAGATATACCGTTAACTTTATTAGTATTATTTAGTAGATAATTTTTTTAATGTGAAGTATGTTTGTCTGTGTTTGTTTTTAGCCCAGAGTTGTCTCTGATGGAGTAGACTCATCGCATAGTTTTTTCTTCTTCCTGAAATACTATAAATCTGCGTCTTTTATTGAAAGGGTGTGTTTTAAGAGAGATTTGACTGCTATTTGTAGTGACTCAAGTTACCACAGAGACACCTGTGTGTGTGTGTGTGTGTGTTTTGTTGTGGTGAAAAAAATACTTTTTCTCAGAATATTTTGCACAAAAACCTTTTAAGAAATCTGGACAACTTTCTTACTGCTAACCATTCATCTTCAAATTTCAATTGTTAATTGTTGGAAGTCAAGTAGACTGAGGTGTACATAGAGTGTTATCGTATAGAGTGGAAGTTCAATACGAAGTTTTGAACTCATTATCTTGTGGTTAGTAATCCATTACCTTTAATTTGAAGCCATTTAGTCTTTCGACTGTCGCCATGATGGGATATCACCTTCAAAAATTTAATTGATCATACTGACCTCAGTACGTATTTCAATCTAGCATTTATTTCATAAGTCTCTGTTTGATGACATAGTGGGACACAATACTCGTTTTAACAAGAAATGTAAACGCACACACATACACACTCTGCATGGTACCTTGGGTAAAAGTGTTTTCTACTATAGCCCTAGGCCAACCACAGACTTGTGACCGAATTTGGTAGACGGAAACTGAAGCGTTGTTCACCAGAAAAGGATCGAAAATCATGTTTATAAAGAAGAGTTGTTTGCCTCATACTCCTCGTGTGCCGATTTTGCCCCTAAGAAACGAACAAATAATACAATGTGGCTGTAGGTCATAACACCCGGACAACGCCGAGGTGTATTGCTAGTATCTTATAAAACTACGAGTTTTGTGAAATATAAATTTCAACATATATTTATAATACTAGGCTGATATAGTTGTTTCACATTTTGAAACAAGGCCAGCCATTTTTACGGTGGAGGGCTTTGATCACAGTACTTGAACGGTACTTTACTTTTATCGACCCCGGAGGGATGAAAATCACAGTTGGCTTCGGCGGGAATTGAACTCAGAACACAAAGGACAGGAACAATCGCCGCCGAGCATTTTCCCAGCGCGCTAACGATTTTGCTGGCTTGCCGCCTTCTGCTAACTAGGATAATAAAATGAAATATGACGAATGTTACTTGAATGCCTTTCTTCATGTTAAATCTCAAAAGACCAGTTGTTGTGTAAGATGAATTTACGTGTACATTTTAATTCTATGCAGGCATCACTCAAGTCATCACTCATTCAGTTTCTTTAGTTTGTTTCTTCATTGTTTAGAATTGAGAACGTTGATGAGCTAATGGTTAGGAGTACTTTTAGAAGAATTTTAAGAGCACCAGACATTTCGGTAATCCATTTCTACACTCTCGGAAGTTCAGCATCCGAATGCTTATTCACGATTACTTTATACACGTACATGTGCAATTTCATCTACATCCGTTGAAAATGTTATGAAATTTCGTTTCTAAACAGAATTGAGTTGGAAGTCGACTAACTGCATTTCTAGTTTTATTAAATGCAAACCACTCAAGGTCATCTAATTTCAGATGTGTGATATTTGCTTCGTCAGGATGTATTATAAATTGAATTCAATTCTTCTAATTCTCTGAATTGCAAATCTAGAAAACTGCTCAGTCACGGCCGTTATAACTTTTGCAAACTATTTCATACGTTGTTCAAGATTCTTAGAGCTGGTTTCTTGGAAAAAAATTTACTCGTTCTTGAGAAGTGCTTGAAACTTTTACCTTTTAGATCTCATTGAGAAATGCCGAGTTTGCTTGCAACACCAATCGTCACATCGACCGTTTTCCCAAGCTTTGTAGTTTAATGTTTCATTTAGATGCAATGATAAATCCGTGTACAAATTAAGCTTGCTGAACCAAACAAAATCACTTAGCTGAGGAAAATCATGTTGTATGCTTTTCATATAAAAAAAAGTAAACCTATTTCATTCAAACAGTCAACAAACTGTTCAAGTACTTCATTACAATTCAACCATCGTAACCTATATTACGTTAGTAAACCACTGTAAACTGATACAATTTTATTCAAAAGTTAATTTAATTTTCGTTTATGTTAAGTCCTGTCAGCTATCTAAATGATTACATTTCTCACAACTGTCATCGCATTATCGAAATCTCTAAAGTTTACTTCTGCACACAACACTTCTTGGTGTGTATACAGTGGAATAAAACCAAAGTACGTCCAATAACTTCTGTAAATTTCTTTACAAAATCAACGTTTTGGTCTACATTATTAAAACCATAAGTCGTAATTGAACTCATTTTAGAACTTTATTTTATTTCCCCGAAGCATTTTGACGACACAGTCACATGTCTTTTCCTGGCGTTTTTTGAAACAAACTCCCTAACTTAATCAACTCCTCGTGAATATTGTCAACATGGAAATATTTGCAATATATATCAGTAGTCTCATGACGACGAATAAAAAAACAAGTCGCTGGTATTTAACAGTTGTGTAGCTAAAGTGTGTGTGTGTCATCCAGGGCATCCCTCGAGTTTAATGCCCCAACAAGATCAGGGACGAAATAAGACACAGATCCTGGAACTGGATCGGACACATCCTCAGACAAAATCGAGAAAGCGATTGTATGGTGTCACTAAAGTGGAATCCAGAGGGGGGAAAAAAGTAGCCGGGCGCCCTAAAACCACATGGCGAAGGAATATTGACAAGGAAAGGAAAGGATAAGAGCAGAGAAGCTGGAATGAGACCAGAACAGTGAGAGAAAACAGAGCTGGCTGGAGAGATCGTGTTGCGGCCTTATATGCCTCATGGCACTGAGAGAACAACTAACTAGCCTGCCCCTTATACAGCAGACCCAAAAGCGCTGCCCCCCCCCCCAAGTATAATCCGGGCTGGACAGCTCTCTCGCCCATTCGTTCTTAGCTACGCTGCTAGGTTAGCCTGTCCCAAAAGTCGTTTTATGCTGGGTTAGCCTGTTTCAGCAGTAGTTTTATGAGTTGCTAATTCGTTAATTTGTAAGCGTTTTGCGATTTCATAGGTATCCCCGAAAAATATATTCTTTTGAGACAAATATGTTAATCTTTAAAATTCTTCATCAAATTTAGGGAGCTTTTTATAACATGATATTGCCAAGAGATTGTGTTTGAATCCCCATTGCTTGTCACCTAAAAACTAGTGGCGTGTCACTTCTGACGAGAATATCGTAGGTCCACCATCTCTGTGATTGGATATGCAGATCCACACAGAAAAGGAAAAAAAAAAAACCAAGGCTAATCAACCGGATATTGTTGTTAAAATCGACCGGAAAAAGGAAGCGCTTCCTATACAAAGAATCTGACCCAATAGACGATAATCTCAAAGAAATCAAGAAATTACATTCACATGAATTTTTTGAAATAAAGATGACCAAAAAAAATCCCTATAATACGCGCCTTGGGAATAAAAACAAGCACATACGTAACAAAAGTATCAAGATTTAAATTTGAATATGTACAAGGCTCTGTTCATGTATTTGGTAGGATACTTTCTGTATAATTAGAGAATACCAAAACACAGTACATACGGCAAAACGACGTTTGGAAAGGCAGAGAAAGTATAATAATAATAATAATAACAATAATAATAATAATAATAATAATAATAATAATAATAATAATAATAATAGTAATAATAATAATTAATTCGTTTTATTGGCCACAAGGGCTAATGTCAATTAAAAACATGTAAGGACAAAGACAGGACGAAGGTTACAAAATGTTTGGTCCGAAAAGGTACGAAAGTTCGTTTAAACAGAGGAAGAAAACGGAGAAAGTAATAGTAATAATAATAATAATAATAATAATAATAATAGCATGGATTGTCCATTGGACACTTTGCAACAAGTATGGACTTGACAGAGCAAAAAAGTGGTACGAACATAAACCCGAAGGCATCATCGAAAATGATAATGCAAAGATCCTATGGGATTTTATGATTCAATGTGACCATGAGATAGAGAATAGGAAACCAGATATAGTGTTAATTGAGAAAGAAAGCAAACGATGCTGGGTTATAGATATAGCATGCCCAGTTGACAACAAGGTATGCGATAAGGAAGAAAGAAAAGTTGATAGATATGACAGGTTAGCGTGGGAGGTTAAGCAGGTGTGGTCGCTGAAAAAGGTGGTAGTAGTACCAGTAATTGTCGTAGCCTTGGGAACAGTGAGTAAAAATCTTGGGAAGTACATGAGACAAATAAGGGTGGAGCACTTGCAGAAAACAGCACTGCTTGGAACAGCTCAAATGCTCCAGATGCTGCTCGAAAAATAAGGGGTGTTACCTTAGTTCACTGGTAGTGAACAGCTGACACCGTAGTACATCTCCAGCGTTAGAAGCTGTGCAAAGACAAAATAATAATAATAATAATAATAATAATAATCCTTTCTACAAGGCATGAAATTTTGGCAGTGGCGTCGGTCGATTTCATTGACCTCAGTATTTGACTGGTACTTATTTCTTCGACTCCGAAAGGATGAAAGAGTAATTCGACCTCAGTGGAATTTGAACTCGAAAGTAAAGCCGGAAGAAATGCTACTAAGCATTTTGTCTAGTGCGCTAACGGTTCTGCCAGCTTGTTGCATCATAATCCTTTCTACTATAAGTACAAAGCCTGAAATTTTGTCGGAGGGTTTAGTCAATTACATTGACCCCAGTGTTCAGCTGGTACTTTTTTCGAAAGGAAAAGTTGACCACAGCAGTATTTGAACTCAAAATGTAAAGACGGGTGAAATGCCGCTAAGTACTTTGCTCGGCGTGCAGGCGATCCTGCCAGTTCGCCACCTTTTGTCGCTTTATTATAATAATAGTTAGTAAATAATTCTTTCTACCATAAGCACATGTGGAGGCGCGTGGCTTAGTGGTTAGGGTGTTAGCATCATGATCGTAAGATTATGGTTTCGATTCCTGGACCGGGCGACGCGTTGTGTTCTTGAGCAAAACACTTCATTTCACGTTGCTCCAGTCCACTCAGCTGGCAAAAATGAGTAACGCTGCGTGGACTGGCGTCCCGTCCAGCTGGGGAACGCATACGCCATTGAAACCAGGAAACCGGGCCCATAAGCCTGGTTAGGCTTTAAAAGGGCGCATTTATTATTTCTTTATTACTATAGGCACATGTCCTAAAATTTTGCGGGAGAGAGTTTGTGTATCAGAGCGACTTCAGTGGTCAACTGATACTCATGTTATCGACCCCAAAAGGATGTGTCAATTCGGCTTCGGTGGCGACTTGAACTCGGAACTTAAAGCACTGGAAGAAATACTGCTAAGCATTTTCTCCGAGGCGCTAACAATTTTGCCAGCTTGCAGGTACAAGGCACATTTTGAAGAGAAGAGAGTAATCGATTCCACCGATCCCAGTACTTGATAGATACTTAATTTTATCGACCCCCAGATGGAAAACAGACAAAGTTGACCTCGGTGGTATTTGAATTGAGAATGTAAAAAGTTGAAACAAATACCGCAAAGCATTTTATCAGTTGTTCTATCGATTCTGCCAGCTCATTGGAGCAACTTCTTCCGGCGGCACAAGGTCACAGATTGCTTGATAAAATCTGCACTCGATCGGTTCTTATTTTATCGATTAGGAAACATGAAAAGTAAAGTCGACTTCGAGCAAGGAATATGACATTTTAGTCAAACGTTCTATCGGTTTGACATGCACTTACATGCGTGTACGGAGGCACATGGAGACACATATACTCCTGTGCGCAGATACACACCAGCACGCTAATCAATGCACATATATACAGGTACACCAACACATTAGTTTCTGACAAAAGCCTTGTGAGTGGATTTCGTAGACAGAAACTGAAAGAACTCCGTCGTGTGTGTGTGTATGTGTGTGTGTGTGTGTGTGTGTGTACGTGCGAGTCTTTGAGTTTGTCCCATAACTACTGCTTGACAACAGGTGTTGGTGTATTTACGTCCCGTAACTTAGCAGTTCGTTAAAGGCTAAGTTACGGGCAGGTAAACACACCAACTGATAGAACAAGTCCCAGGCTTGAAAAGAAAATAAGTGAAAGAGTCGTTTCATTCGACTAGAAATTCTTCAAGGGGATGCCCCAGCATGGCCGCAATCTAATGATTGAAACAGCTATAAAAGATAAAATATGAAATGCGCCATAAATCACTGCCAAAGACCATCCTGACTAGAAGTGTTAAGAGGAAGAGAGTAAGGGGCCACCGAAGATTTTCATGGACTGCCGAGCCCCAAAAAGGGCTACTGCAAACAAGCGCTTGGCATACAGCACGCCAGAGAGGAAACAGGAGGGTCTCGGTGTGCCAGCCCCCGGACACAGGGACGGCACCTAGATGACTGATGTATATACTTGCGTATGTATGTACCTACGTATGTATGTACGTTCGTATGTATGCATGTACCTACGTATGTATGCACCTACCTACGTATGTATGTATGCATGTATGTATGTGTGTGTGTATTGATGTATGTATGTAAGTTTGTGTATGTATGCACATTTGTACATGCGTATGTATGTATGCACATACGTGCGTATGTTTGTGCGTACGACGTATGTATGAACGTATGTATGAACGTATGTATGAACGTATGTATGAACGTATGTATGTATGTATGTATGTATGTATTGCATACATGGTCCAGTGGTTAAGGGCAGCGGACTCGCGGTCGGAGGATCACGATTTCGATTCCCAGACCGGGCGTTGTGAGTGTTTATTGAGCGAAAACACCTAAGCTCCACGAGGCTCCGGCAGGAAGGGCGGGGGCGAACCCTGTTGTACTCTTTCGCCCCAACTTTCTCTCACTCTTTCTTCCTGTTTGTTGAGTAACGCTGCGATGGACTGGCGTCCCGTCCAGCTGGTGGGGAACACATACGCCATAGAAACCGAGAAACCGGGCCCATGAGCCTGGCTAGGCTTTGAAAGGGTGACGTTTATCGTTTATGTATTGCATACATACATTGTTCTTTGATATCCAAGTTGTTCTTTGATATTTAAGTTCTTCATCGAATTCAAATCGGTCTAACAGAGTCATTTTTTAATAACTCAGGACAGATCAATGGAGATGTTTCTACTTTTATATTTCGTGTTCCTCACCAATGGAGAAGGAGCTCGCTGCTAACCCAGAAACAAAACTCTTTTGCTGAAATTTAAGCAAAATTAACTGAGTTCATCTGTCTGTACACATGCACACATATGCATATATGTATGCTTCTATGTATGCATGCAGACAAACATGTATGTACGCACGCATGCGCACACGTAAGTTGTGCATGTGCACTTGTAAGTATGTGTGCAAGCTTGGGTGTTACAGCACGAGTGGATCTGTATGTTTTAGCTTATTTCTGTACACTTCCAAATGTGTGTGTATATCTACATTTCCATGTATGTGCACGTGTGTGTATGTCTATATGCACGCAAGTATGTATGTGTGTATGTATGTATGTATGTATGTAAGTATGCATGGAATGTAAAGGTATATGGATGCATTTCTATGTATGTCTGTGTGTGTATGTGTACATATCTGTTTGTTGGCACTCCGTCGCTTACGACGTCGAGGGTTCCAGTTGATCCGATCAACGGAACAGCCTGCTCGAGAAATTAACGTGCAAGTGGATGAGCACTCCACAGACACGTGTACCCTTAACGTAGTTCTCGGGGATATTCAGCGTGACACAGTGTGACAAGGCTGACCATTTGAAATTCAGGCACAACAGAAACAGGAAGTAAGAGTGAGAGAAAGTTGTGGTGAAAGAGTACAGCAGGGTTCGCCACCATCTCCTGCCGGAGCTTCGTGGAGCTTTAGGTGTTTTCGCTCAATAAACACTCACAGCGCCCGGTCTGGGAATCGAAACCGCGATCCTACGACCGCGAGTCCGCTGCCCTAACCACTGGGCCATTGCGCCTCCACTTACATATCAGTGTACATTGAACAAAGACCTTCATTTATCGTAACCAGATACGACAAGTGTGCAGCAATTAAAATCTATCGCAGCGTCTTGCATTGCCTTCAATGTCACTTCTGTGCAAGATAACTACAATGGTGGTGAGGTTGTTGTTGCTGGTGGTGGCGGTGGTGATAACGGTGTTGCTGCTGTTGTTGTTGTCACTGTTGTCATTTGCAGTAGTAGTAGTAGTAGTAATAGTAGTAGTAGTAGTAGAAGTAGTAGTAGTAGTAGTAGTAGTAGTAGTAGTAGTAGTAGTAATAGTAGCAGCAGCAGCAATAGCAGCACCAGCAGCAGCAGTAGTAGTAGTAGCAGCAAGCAGCAGCAATAGTAGTAGTAGTAGTAGTAGTAGCAGCAGCAGCAGCAGTAGTAGCAGCAGCAAGCAGCAGCAATAGTAGTAGTAGTAGTAGTAGTAGTAGTAGTAATAGTAGTAGTAGTAATAGCAGCTGCAGCAGCAGCAGCAGCAGCAGTAGTAGTAGTAGTAGTAGTAGTAGTTGACGGTGATAGTGGTGATACTGGATGCGGCTGCGGAGTCAGTAGTGATATATATAGTGATGATAATTGTAATAACGCTGACGACGGAAAGCAATGGTGTCGATGTTAAAGGTGGTTGTGGTTGTGGTTGTGGTTGTGGTGGTGGTTGTGGTGTTGAAATTGATTTTGTGGTTGTTGTTGTTGTTGTTGTTGGTGGTGGTGGTGGTCGTCGTCGTCGTCGTAGAAGGTGCTGAAGGCGGTTGCGGTAGTAGTGGTGACGATGGTTAGAACGGTGGTGTTTGCGTTGGCGTTGGAGTGGTTAGTAAATGCAGTGGTACTGGCGTTGTTGGTGGTAGTTGGGGCAGGTTGTTGAGGTAGTGGTGATAGT
>NC_068984.1:131369042-131369617 GCF_001194135.2 Octopus bimaculoides | reverse complement strand
TATATGTGTGTGTGTGTGTGTGTATCTATCTATCTATTTCCAGAACTGAACTCAACGAGGAAGATGCAGTTTTTCTTTCTGTTATTTTTTTTTTGTGTGTGTGTGTGGGGTGGGTGTCTTTTTCCTTTTCCCCCCTTTTTTTTTCGTGTAAAGAAGTAATTTAAAGTGGAACACCAACACAAACTGTCCATTCTACCCTAGCAACACAGCAACATGTCCTGATTTATTAGGTTTTGCGAGAAGATCAAGTAACAAAATGATATCTTCTTTCTGAGATTATCGCTGGAAAGAATGTGCCTTGCTGCCTGTTCGGGGTTTTCGAGGAATTGAATGACTTTACAAGTGAATAGCAACGTTTAGCCAGAGCTACGACTACCTGCAAGTGATACACATACATACATACATACATACATACATACATACATACATGCATATATACGTACATACATACATACATGCGTACATACATACATACTTACATACATACATACATACATACATAATCACATAATCACATACATATGCATACATTTATACATATATATATATACATATATAAAGATATATATATATAT
>NC_068984.1:131364415-131365958 GCF_001194135.2 Octopus bimaculoides | reverse complement strand
TGTGTGTGTGTGTGTGTGTGTGTGTGTGTGTGTGTGTGTGTGTGTGTGTACAGATATGCTCAGTTTAGAAAACACGCACCAATGTTTAAATGGATTTAGACTTAAGCTCCGAATTCTTCAAACAAGTACTAAGTTCACGGCGTCATGTGTGGTCTTTGGATTTCTGCTATGCAAAGTAGCTAGTTAGGAAATCTCTACAAGAGATGAAAGTAGTAACTATGTTGAGAAATAATGTTTATCGCCACTTCAACATGGCTGTTCCGAAGGAACCAATGTTACTGCCATTTTTAACTCCAGGAAGAGCCTCCTTCAGCTGGTTATTGATGCAATCTGCACCCAATATATAATGCAAGCAAGGGAGTGAACCCCTACCATCTTCTAGCGACGACGACGGGACCGTTAGACTGTCCGGTTTCAAACTATTTGTGCTCATCTTCAGTGGCAGATACTCGTCCGCTAGAGATAGCGGTAGTTAACTCCAGCTCGCAATATATAGAAAAATAAATGACAATCCCTGATCTTACAACAAGCAAAGTAGCTAGTTAGAAAACATTATAATATTATAATCACACACAATCATACAAATTCGATATATATATATGTCGTGAACATATTTTACTAACTTAAAGTTCGTATATTTTAAAGTTTAATGTTAATACAAAAAGAAATATTTATTTATATTTAAAGATATTACAGATTGGAGGCTACATATTGGCTTCAAATTTTGGCACAAGGCCAGCAATTTCGGGGGAGCGGCTAAGTCGTTTACATCGAGCCCAGGGTTCAACTGGTGCTTATCTTATCGACCCCGATAGAATAAAAGGTAAAGTTAACCTTGGCGGAATTTGAACTCAGAACATGAAGTCGGACGAAATGCCGCTAAGCATTTTGTCCGGTGTGCCAACGATTCTGCCAGCTCACTGCCTTACGAAAGCTACATATTAGCCTCTCGAAACACACAAAGACTACTCACTTCACTTAAACATTCATTACCTTATGCAGTGGAATGGCATCAGTGACCAGGTCGTAATTGGTGACACCAAATAATAAATGTTTAAGTGAAAAGCTTCTGTATGCTTTTCAATAGCTAATATGTGTCTTCCACGCTGTAATTGTTTTAGTTTCAACACACGGTCTCAGATCAAATCACTTACCTTGCATATACATGTTTATATTTAACTCAGACACAAACATAGATGTTTATACTGAAGTTTAATTTACAATGCTTTGTATTCAAGTTTAACTTTGATGCAAACATTGTTTCATTGTAATTATTTACTCGCGTTTTTCTTTCTCAAACATTTGTACAACACAAATATACTTCTCTAAAATCAGCGACGAAGCCAGAAATAGCTGATTTATAATCACCTTGTTCCACGCATCCAAGTTTCAGAAACACTAACACAGTCTGCTTTTCCATGGTGTTATGCTTTTGTGCTAAATTAATGTAGCCTTCTGGTGAATATGATGCAAGTGAAGGTTTTCTCTCGAACAGAAGTTTCTTTATATATATATATATATCTATATATATTTTTATATATAT
>NC_068984.1:131362312-131363600 GCF_001194135.2 Octopus bimaculoides | reverse complement strand
TCTCTCTCTCTCTCTCTCTCTCTCTCTCTCTCTCTCTCTCTCTCTATCTATATCATTACATACATACATACAAACATACATTCGTACATACACACATACATACATACATACATACATACATACATAAATACATACATACATACATATAAATCCATGTTCCCACGCACAAACACACATGTATAGACATATACACGCATGCATATCATTTTTTATGCTCAGCCGTGAACACATTAACGTGTGTGTGTGTGTGTGTGTGTGTGTGTTCGTGCGTGTGTGCATGTGTGTGTGTGTGTGTGTGTGTGTGTGTGTAAATTTAGCGCGGGAATAGCTCGTGTTTCTTCAAACCGACTTGTTATTATAACAATATTTATACATTTACATATATTGACATGCCATTCATACATTCAATTATACATTTATAACAAAGATTTTGAATGTATTTTCTGTTGTCTCTTTGATCGCAACTTGCCTATCAAATTGTTCTATCGTAAACACGTGTTGACAATGTTCTTTGCGACCCGTACAACATCGACTCTAGTGTACTCTGAACTTTAATAACATTTTTCCACGCTCTTCCTTTGATACATTGACGTCCTACTTCTCGCTTCTACCACACAAATGATATCGGCCTTCACTCGTTCTTAGATCTCCCAATACAGGTGTCATGCACACGCAATCTAGACACATAACGCTATGCGGATACTGTTTCTATGGACAGACCTCGCAAATGTGCTTCGCTGGGAACATGACAACCTATTCTCCTTTGACAGCATTCCTACACTTATCAAATAAACAGCTACGCACCAGAGTGGACAGTGTACTTATAGATATACAAGATACAAATAACAGTTGGTACAATTTTGATCATAGGTTTGTTCTGAAAATGGCCGAGCTATAGTACAAACAACAACCACAACGACAACAGCAACCATTAGATCACGAATGTGCTGGTTTTTTCACTACTTCTGTCGGTATTAAGATAGATAGCTCTTATCAAGACAATCAACTAAAGTATGATACAAAAGCATATGCATACAAACGTACACACACACACACACACACACACACACACACACGCACACACACACAATAGTTTGAGTTAGATGTATATGACTTTAAGTTTGACTGGTGAGTTAAGAGGTGATGAGATGGGGATCATCTTATGTGCCGAAGCAAATTTAGAGTCATATGGAGCTGAGTCAAACTGTTATTTAAAAAATATGTAACTCTTGCTAAATGTGTGTGTGTGTGTGTGTGTGTGTGTGTGTGAAGGCACATGGCTCAGTGA
>NC_068984.1:131361152-131362071 GCF_001194135.2 Octopus bimaculoides | reverse complement strand
GTGTGTGTGTGTGTGTGTGTGTGTGTGTGTGTGTGTGTGTGTGTGTGAAGGCACATGGCTCAGTGATTAGAGCGCCAGGCTCACCATCATGACGTGACCGGTATGTGTTCTTGGGCTGTGTTCTTCAGCAAGACACTTTATTTCACATTGCTCCTGTTCACACAGTGTAGAAATGAGTTGCAACGTCACTGGTACTAAACTGCATCGGTCTTTGCCTTTCCCTTGGATAACAGCAGTGGCTTGGAGAGGGGAGGGTGGTATGCATGGGCGACTGCAGGTCTTCCAAGACTTGGGCCTTGGAGGGAAACTGTCTAGGTGCAATCCCATGGTACGTATATATGTTGTGTGTGTGTGTTTGTATAATTGCCTCATCTTTTCAGATGATAGCTATCTCACATTGGTGAGACATCTGCACGTCATTAAATTTAAGTGACAAAAGCTTCCACAGCAACTTTCCACTCTTTCGGTTGCCATAGTAAGTTAGAGAGAGAGGCATTACAAGATGACTGGTTCTATTTTGATTTTTTGACTGCAGGTTTACTATCAGAGTGCCTTTTTCCTAGAAGAGCTAAACTCCTCTTTGTCAAAAATAACGTTACTCTTCTCCACTCCCGGGAAATCTATTTCACTCATAGATGTGACACTGACAGGCACTACCGTTCTGGATGAAAACGGAGCTGGGAGTGGCACAAATTAAGGAGTAACTGCATACATCCCACCGCACACGAACTTTTCAAATGGGGCCTCACAAAAGGCGGTCCTACCCCATATTAAAATGAATTGTTTGAAATTTTAAGGTCCAACCTCTGTATCTATTTCAAACATATATAATCATACATTTTATGTTCAAATATAGATTTCCAACAAGGTGATTTCAATAGACATTTAGTCATCGGAGCTTCACTGTATTATGTATATT
>NC_068984.1:131357652-131358696 GCF_001194135.2 Octopus bimaculoides | reverse complement strand
CTCGTCCCGCATCCCAACTCTCGCGGGATGCCCCTCAGCGTCGCCAGCTTCCGCAGTAGTGGCTCGAGAGTCAACACGTACAGAACCGACGAGAGGGGGCATCCCTGACGGACCGAACGTGCAATGTCGAAGGGTCTTGATAGATGCCCATTGACGCGAACTACCGAACGGATGCCTCTGTACAAGGCAGCCATCCAGCCGCGGAAAATGGGACCGAAGCCGGCCGCTATGAGGACAGCCTGGGAAACAAATAGACAAACAAACAAATAGACAAACAGACGGACAGACAGACAGACAGACAGATAGATTGATAGATAGATAGATAGATAGATAGATAGATAGATAGATAGATAGATAGAGAAACAAATAGACAGACAGACAAATAGACAAACAGACGGACAGACAGATAGATAGATAGATAGATAGATAGATAGATAGATAGATAGATAGATAGATAGATAGATAGATAGATAGATAGATAGATAACAGACAGAAAAACAGACAGAACAAAAGTACACAATCATTGAGAGACAGTTGTAACCAATTTCTAGGTGAAAATTACAGTACAAATAGAGGCATATCACCTTTCCCCCTTTTTATATGTATGTATGCTAAAACCAATATAAAATATTACAGTCTGCAGATTTTTTTTCATACAAATTTATTATAGATGCACATAGATCAACGTTTCTGGTTTTCGTGAAAGACAAGGTTAGCTTCATTCAGTTCTGTATTTGATATTCTGTAGAGAAAATATGATTATAGTTCAAAGAACAGTTATGACCTCTTTCATTTCGGGCGACTGTTAAGTCTGGGCACCTCTTAATATGAACTTTGGTTAGCAAATACATATTTTCCCTGTAGTCTATGTATTTTGGGCCTAATTATCTGTACATACTTTATGATATAATATTGTTTATATATAATAATAATAACATATACATATTTATGCACACACACACATACACAGACATATATATGCATGTGTGTATATATATACACACACACATATATATATAGATACATGTATATACATGTATATAT
>NC_068984.1:131356224-131357623 GCF_001194135.2 Octopus bimaculoides | reverse complement strand
TATATATATATACATATATTTGTATGTGTGTGTAGAATTCTAACGCTAACTTAGCGTCGCTATGAATAAATATATACGTGGTGATCATATTCTATACGTTTAATAATCATATTTATCGGGCTGTGAAATATAAGCAGTTAATAGATCACAGGAGTTGAAAGTGGAGAACTGCAAGACGTGTTTCGTTTCTTAAAGCTTTGTATTTTAAAGAAAATCATTGGAAAAATGACGCAAATGAATTTCATGTCAATGATTACCTCAGAAAACTACACTAATACGCCAAATATGAAATCGATTGTAACAAAAATTGAAGAAATTGAAAAGTGGCAGCCAAACAGTGCTCTAGACCATTAAGCTAAGCGGTTCCTGACAACAGTTGCTGTTGATTTTAATGCTAAATAATAGCTTTTCGAATGTGAGACCATTTTATTAAACTTTGGAAGAGCTGAATGTGTTAGTATTTTACACTCAAGAGAGTAAACTTCGAATGCAGTATTGCTGTGAAAACAGCAGAGAAAGATTATATATATGGGAGCAACTATCTTCGAAGACTCATATTGTCTTTCAGTGTTCGAAATGAGGAGTAGATAGACAGCCGACAACTGATGAAGGGCCATTGTTTATGCTACTTGTCCTGTTTTCCATTTGTTTCTTTCGTTGATCGCGTATTGAAGTCATTTGTTTTCACATTTTATGTTGTTTACTGTTGGTGACGTCCTGTACCCATATATGCATATATATATATATATATATATATATATATATATATAAAATATCATTTATATTATTATTTGATTGGACCTAACGCATCCATTTCCAAGTAAGTTTATTTTGTCTCTTTGTCTTCTCTCCTGGTGCCGTATGAACATTTAATGTGATTTTAGAGTCAAGTTTTAGCTTCTATATCTAGCATGGTGGTATCTTTTAGATACCCTTCATTATATATATATATATATATAGAGAGAGAGAGAGAGAGAGATAGATAGATAGATAGATAGATAGATATAGATATAGATAGATATAGATATAGATAGATATAGATAGATAGATAGATAGATAGATAGATAAATGCGCGTGTGCGTACACAAACGCGCGCGCGCACACACATGCACACACACATGCATTCATATATGTTTGTTAGTATTAAGCAGTTGCATTGTCATTTCAGCAGGCATGAATATAATTTCCGAGACTAGTTTTTTAAGAGACCAGTGATGGTCTTAACTCGCGTGAACTTATTCTGTAAAATAGGGAAACAAGTTCAAGATACAACACGCTCTATGCTTACACACACACAAACACACACACACACACACAAACACACACAAACACACACACACACACACAAACACACACACACACACACACACACACACACACACACACACACACACACACA
>NC_068984.1:131354484-131355746 GCF_001194135.2 Octopus bimaculoides | reverse complement strand
CTAGGGCTCTTGAAGCCCTCTAATTATACCCCGTGCCAGGCAAAATGCTTAGCGGCATTTCACCCGTTTTGACATTCTGAGTTCAAATTTCGCCGAGTTCAACTCTTCCTTTTATCCTTTTGAGGTCAATAAAATAAGGTGAATAAGTTGAATACTGAGGTTGATGTTATCGACTACTTCCAAATTCCAGGCCTTGTGCCTATAATAGAGAGGATTATTGCCTCCACCTTAGCAAAGTCGTATTTGTTTGTCCGTGGACAAGATATCTCAAGAACCGCTGCATGGATTCGGATGAAACTTTAAAGGATGTTTGGCCTCATGACTGGTATGAACTCATTAGATTTTGGGATCGATCCGGTACCGGACAAGGATTCTGGACTATTTGTAATATTTACTTTACTTTTCGAAGTCCCAGTTAATGCAAATATTGGTTTCAAATTCAGGGAGAGGGAATAAGTCGATTACATCGATCCCAGAGTTCAGCTGGAGATATGGCAAGAAATCTAATCCTGCTACCAGACATATGACCTTCCAACAGGAACCCTCTCCAACCAGGGTTTGACCGCAGTTTCTAGCAGCTTTCCATGACTGAATTGAGCTTACACTCCTATTCAAAGATGTAGGGCGGCATAGCGTGACCGTCACTGGAGACATACTCAAAGACCATTACAGTTTATGGAAATTTGGTTTCCATAATACGTGGGGTACCTCTTATAGCCTTTACAGCGTTCACAGAGCATTAAGCGACAATCTTGATGTCTGCATTTTAATACCCGGCGCGGATCATCATGATACAGATGACATTTTTTCCAATATTCAGATGGCTTCCAGTCATCCATGTCAGCTAACTTTTTATCACTCACAACTTTAATCTTTATCCTATACAACGTCGTTTAACTGTTCGCTAACACATGAAGCTGTTCCTGCAAAAAAAAAAAAAAAAAAGGAGAGATAAAAAAATCGTCAAATTTAGCCTAAACGCCCTATTCATATATATATATGAATAGGGCTTTTCTCCTTGTCTCCGTATTCTTTCTGTTGAAGAGCGTAGCTCGAAACGTCAAAGACTTTCCGTATTCCCGAGCGTCATACTAATATATACTTTTGTTATTTACACCACCTGTCCTCGTCTGTTGTTATTATTTGTATATTCTCCCATATATATATATATATACCGGAGTAAGCACATATATATGTGTGTGTGTATATATATATATATATATATATATACTTTATTTAAAAGCAGCAGAAATATAACAAAA
>NC_068984.1:131353039-131354217 GCF_001194135.2 Octopus bimaculoides | reverse complement strand
TACACACACGAACACACACACACACACACACACACACACACATGGTCGTGTGCGTATATGTATGTGAGAGCGTGTATAGAGATAAAGTGCAATATAAATGAAGATAAGAGGCAGGTGCGTGCAGTGGGCGGGCCGGGCCGGGCACAACCGGGATTGTCTATAGTTAACTAGATCAGCGAAGAAGCAACAAGGCTTGTTATAGAATATAAACGGTAGAAAAAGTCAGAGAGAAGGGAAGAAAAAAAAACAACAAAACTCCACCGTATCTGCAAGGCAGTGGTTTGTAATGTGTTGGTAAAGGGGTACTTTATACCAATCAAGTGAATTGGCTTCTTTGGGGTGTGGGGCTAGCTCAAGAATACTTGTATGGCTTAGCAGCAGCATCGTTCTAGATATGTGAGCTGTACTGTAACGCAGCGTCTTCATGTGTGAAATATGCTGTGGCTTCTAAAGCGGAAGTTCTAGACATTTCGCGATGCAGTTTTTGGTAATTTCATGCCTGTTAACCTACTGTAATACCTATAATCCCATTGTTAGATATTGTGTGGACCAGTGTTTGTAGTGACCTTGACGGTGCATGGTGGCGACGGTAGTGGTGGTTGTGGAGGTTCTATTTTGTTAATGCTTAAAGAAAGGGTAGCGTATCGGTGTTTCTTGGTATGTGTAGAGATTGTCTGTCTTTTAGAAGCTGAAAAAGATTAGGTTGTTATATCCTTCATTGGAGGAGGTTTTCAAGGTCTTGCTTACTGCGTGTGTGTGTACTGCTATCAGCATCTACATAACAGTCTGTCCTTTACATGTTTCAATCACTCTACAACGGCCATGTAAGGGTTTTTTAGTCAAATAGATCGACACCAGTACTCATTTTTTTTTAAAGTCTGATACTTATTTTATCGGTCCTTTGCCAAACCGTTAAGATACCGATGTTAACAAACCAACGCCGGTTGTCAAGTGGTGAAGTTGGGAGAGACACAAAGGCACACACACACACATACACTCCTCTACACACAAACACACACATACATGGAGTGGCTTGCTTCCCAACTACATGGTTCCGAGTTCAGTCCCACTGCGTGGCACCTTGAGCAAATGTCTTCTACTATAGTCTCGGGCAACCAAAGCCTTGTGAGAGTGGATTTGGTAGACGGAAACTGAAAGAAGCCCATCGTATATATATA
>NC_068984.1:131341820-131347329 GCF_001194135.2 Octopus bimaculoides | reverse complement strand
CTCGCCTCTTTCTCAAATGAAGGGACTCATTCGGTAATGTTATCCGAAGCCCTTCCAACTCTACTAATGATAATATAATAATCATCATTTCAAATTTTGATACAAGGACAGCAAACTTAGGGATGGTGAGGCGTTACATCTGGCAGCTTCGTTCTAGTTTATGTCCACTGGAGATCTATACCTAACCAAACACTAAGCAGTGTAACCAGTCCGGCACACAAGCGCCCCATGATTCTGGTTATTAAGCATACTGAACTGTATGCTTACCAAATTACCTCGGTGAATCTTTGCTCGTCAGCTACATTCACTTACGTGATGTCTGACGCCATTGCGGTAACGTTAGCTGTATATATCGATACATTCCTCCTGTGTCACAGCTCGGCAGCATGACCCTCAGCATCTCCAGCAATAATGGCTCGAGAGTTACTACAAACAGTATAGATAAGGGAGGGCACCCTTGATGGACCAAATGTATGATATAACGCAGTTTCTATAGGTGATCGTTTAGTGTGGCCACCGAGATGATGCTGCGTCAGTTGAAGCGATCTAGTCTCTGAAAAATGAGACCGAGACGGGTTGTTTTCAGGTCAATCTCCAAATAACAGTTGTTGACCTTATCTTAATTGATCAGTGTCACCTACCAAGGCCATATTTGTTACCTACTCTCTCTACCGCATAAGATGGCAGTTGTCATATAGATTTACCCAGGAACGTGCAAGCTTGTGCTTTCTCGACCACACAGCCAATAATAAACACAAACTTTTTTTCCTAAAATCTTGGCCAAAATCTTAAACTCTGCATTTAGCTGTAGATTAACAATAACCTAGTTTTCGCGTCCTTCCACAGCGGCGACCACTCGCCGGCTTACAGAACTTCCCGGTTACGCCGTCAATTGCATTGAACGTCTGCTAAGATGTCGGTGAACTGGTCTGTCATGTAACTTGTTGGACAGACAATGCAAAACAAGCGGTTTTCCCTTCATACAATCATTTACCGCCAACCGTGTCTAAACTGCAGTTATCAGTTTCTGTAGTTTTCGCGTCCTCCGTCGATGAAAGCATTAAATTGTGCTGCCATCTCCAGTCTATCCTGCCCCAGCCCGCCAAATAATCGGGTAAAATACCGTTGTAAAGTACCTTTACGAAACAAGCTGCAATTACCAAAGACCGAATTGTAGCTTTATTACCATGTTATGTCTCCACCACCCTGGTCTATTGAACGGCCTTCGTTCCTTTGCATCTTAAAACATATGCCTTATCTCAAACAACGCGACCATCATGTTCCACGTAGCTGAAATAGTTGAGGACCGTTCTCGTCGCTTGTATGTCGGTCGTTTGGCCTTCTTTAATCGCTTCTAATTTGCCCAATAGTTCTCTTCTGATATATTTCACTCTATCGCTACACCTCTGTCAAAAACTTTCGATTCCATTCCAATTCTCCTCTTCAGAGCGCTCCAAAACCACTCGCTAAGCAATTTGCTAATCCGGTTGTTATAGGTGCTGCATGTCGGGCTCGGCGCATTCAGCTACCAATAACCGGGTCCCTGCCTAGGCGACCATGTTGATGACGAATTTATGGTCTATATCTTTTATCTTTTACTTGTTTCAGTCATTAGACTGCGGCCATACTGGGGCTCCGCGTTGCAGAATTTTTCGAATTAATCGACCCTAGTACTTTTTCGTGTGGTACTTGTTCTATAGGCTTCTTTTGCTGAACCGCTATATTACAGAGAAAATAAGCACACCAATTCCAGTTGTGAAGCGGTGGTGGCGGACACACACACACACACGGGCTTCTTTTTCCTTTCTAGTAAAGACCCAAGGCCTGAAATTTGTGGGGTGGGGACTAGTCGATGATATCGACCCCAGTGCTTCACTGATACTTAATTTATCGACCCCGAAAGGATGAAAGATAAAGTCGACTTCGGCGGAATTTGAACTCAGAACGTAGCTGCAGACGAAATACCGTTAAGCATTTCGCCCGGCATTCTAACGATTCTGCCAGCTCGCCGCCTTAACGGGCTTCTTTTTCCGTCTGCCAAATCCACTCACAAGGTTTTGGTTGACTCGAAGCAATAGCCAAAAACACTCGCTCAAGTTTCCACGCCGTGGGACTTAACCCGGAACCAAGCTTCTTACCACACACACTTACGCCTGCGCCTATATATACCCAACCTGTTAAAATCCTCAATTCTCTCACCGAAAAAGAATCCCCTCACCGAAAAAGAATATCCTCTCTGGGCACAATCCGGGAGATAATGTTGTGTGATACGTGATGTTCATCGCTGGAATGTCATTAGTCATAATCTTTTCGCTTGCTCAGAATTGACCTTGGATTAAAAACAAAGAAAACAAGTAAATATATAGAGTGCGTAAGATACTTGAGGACAGATTTACGTTTATAAAAAAAAAAAAGAACATATAATAACAGATAACTTTATTTATCAAAAAATGCTATGAGAATAGAAATAAACCTTCTTTTCTATAATAAAGCCACCTTCAGCTTCAACAACTGCTTCTATATGAGATCTAAATCATCTACATACTCGAATCAAGTGGTCCTGGTTCATTTTGGACATTACTCTGACTATGACAGCTTTCAAAAAATCTCTGGTTTTATGGGCATGTTCATTGACCTCTTTCTCAACAACGCCCCACATGTAATAGTCCAATGGATTGAAATCTGGGTAATTAGGAGGCCAAATGTTAGGGGTTATGTGATCATGAAAATCTTCAACCATCCATTCCTGTGTTACTAAAGCCATGTGTGATAATGCAGAGTCTTACTGAAACACATATAGCCTTCCATTGCATACACTGTCTATCCAGGGCTTAACAATTATTTCCAGGACCTCAATATAGGCGGCAGAGTTAACTCTAAGGCCTTGTGAGAAGAAGTAAGGAGGCAGCACATGTCCTTCATTGCTGACAACCCCTAAAACTATGACAGTTGCAGGAAATTTTGTATACATAACACTTTGAACTGAAGAAGGGTCTGCACATAACCATCTGTCATTTCTTCTGTTAACTTTTTGATCTCGGTCGAAGTTTTTCTCGTTCGAGAAAAACCAAATCAAATCTTCAGGTGGATTTTTCAGTTTGTTTAAGAGCCTTTTAGATCTGATGTAGTGATTTTCTTTTGCTTTTTCTGACAAATTGACTTTTCTTCATCATATAAGACTTATATCTGATGTCTTCGTGGACAACATTTCTGACTGTTCCTTCTGACACATGGAGATCTTTTGCAACTGACCTCATGGAATTTCTGGGATTATAATCAATGGTCTGTTGAACTTGCTGGATAAATTCAGGTTTTCTGATGATCTCAGAGTGTTTAGAATGCTTTTTATGCTTTGATGTTTCCATCTTCACTCTCTAGCTTCCTAGATCTGGCAACTTTTAAAAATCGAGATACCTTAAATCCTCGAGTATAGTCCGCCCTTGATTATAATACGCAGGGGATTTTTAGGGGGCTGTACCTCTGAAAAACTTAAACCTTGTATATAATACGCACCCCTTCTCTAACTTGAGTCAACGAGGTCTATATAACGTCCTTGGTTTGTAAACGTATATACGGTAACGTCCTTTATTATTATTGTATATATAACATAATGCAAACGTGTAGCTTTTTTGTGCACTTTGTTTGTAGAAAATAAAGAAATAACAGTAATAACGTCAGTGAAAAATAAATATTAAGTAAATTGCCTTTACATATTTATCACTTAGAAAATTTTGCTTAGAAAATATTTTTCATTTTCGACCTTTAAATTTTGGGAAAAAGTGCGGATTATACTCGAGGATTTACGGTATTTCTAAATCACTATACTCAGGCTTTATAACCACAATAACAGCATGCCTCTTCATTTCGTGAGTAAGCTGAGGGTCTGCCATTATTATTTTCTGAAACAAAGATTATACAGAATTAGCAAAAACTGCAGCAATGACCACAAAATGGTATGTCCTCAAATACCTTACGCACTCTGTATAAAAATATATTGTTTGATAACGGACAGAGTCAATATCCATTGACAAGGTTGCAAAGGCAACGAAAATTTTGGAAAAGTAAAAATATAAATAATAAATGAGTGGAAATTGAACCGGTGAGTGTGTTAGATATTAAGGCAGTATGACTCTCCCCAATATTGTAATAGATTTGCACTAGAAACCGAAACCTGAGGGATGAGTTGAATAAACTATATAATTTGTTTATTTATAAATTTATTTATGTATCTGTTTACTGCCTATTTTGTTATGAGCGATGTTGTTATTGTTTAACCCTAGGTCAGACTTGATCCAGCACCCCTTTATGATCAACGGTATTGCAATTGTGACCATTCCTATTATGACTATTTTTCGCTATATTTAGTAGAACATTATCCAACGTGTCCTTCCGTCCTCTTTCTGAAAATATAGGATGTGGTTTGACTGCTATTTCTAGTCGCCTAAGTGACCACGTAGAAGATCGTTACATGGTTGTCGTAGTGGTGATTGTGTTGGTGATGGCAGGAGTGGTGAAGCTGGTGACGGTGGTGGTAGCAGTGTTAGCGTTGGTGCTGGTGGGGGATAGCAATATAGTGATAGTGGTGCTGGAGGTATTCGCAAGAGCGGTACGGGTGGCGATAGTGAGAGTAGTGTTGGCGGCGGTGGTGGTAGTCATTGCAGTGTGGGCGGCGAAGGTGTTGTTGATATCGAAGGTGTCGTAGATGGAAGTGGAGGTGTTGGTGGTGGTGGTGGTGGTGGCAGTAGTAATAAATAGAGAAGGCGTTGGTTGTGGTAGTGGTGTATAGTGGTATTAGTAGTATTTGTTAGAAGAGGGAGTGGGGTGGAGGATAATCCATAACCAGTTGTCAGAGGCTGCGAAGCGACACCAGATCTTTTGAAAGAATTGGAAAAGGGTGGAATGATATAAAGAAAGGGGTACTTTACATACTTTTTTTTTATATATACTAAATTACAGAATAAAAAAAAAAGAACAAGACAAAAACGGAGTGTGAGAGAGAGTAAGAGAGGGAGGGGGAGAAGTGGAGAGTGGGAAAGAGAGGAAATACAATGGAGGGGGTTTGTGTTCGTGCTTTTGAGAAAGGTGAGAGTGATTGTGTGATGAGAAAGGGGGAAGGAAGTAAAAGAGAGAGAAAGAGAGGGTGTGGCTTGTATCATGTATATTATGCGGGTAATGTGTGTATGTTCATGTATGTATGTATGTATGCATGTATGCATGTATGTATATGTGTGTGTTTGTATGTGTGTATGTATGTGTGTGTGTTTGTATGTATGTATGTATGTATGTGCGTGTGTGTATGTATGCATGTATGTGTGTATCTATGTATGTATGTATATGTATGTATGCATGTATGTGTATGTATATGGCGAGATCCAGAGATGCTATATATTTTACATGTATATATTATGTATGCATGTATATTTTGTAAATCAAGCCCAAGCGTGTTTATTTGCACTACTGTCTCTATATGTATGTATATGTATATATATATATATATATATATATATAT
>NC_068984.1:131338777-131341686 GCF_001194135.2 Octopus bimaculoides | reverse complement strand
TATATATATATATATAGAGAGAGAGAGAGAGAGAGTCATTCCATAAATAATGCGGTTTTTTATACTTATATTTTTCAAAATTAAGATAAACAAAGTTCTTTTAAAATCTAAAATATACTCTCCTTCGTTTTCTACAATGCTCTTCCATCTATCTGGTAGACTTGCAAGGCCCTTCTTCCAAAATACATTTGTCTATGACGAAAAATATTCCTCCTCTGCAGAATTCATATTTTTTTCCGTCCAAATGTTTTTGAAGACTGCAGAATAAATGATAATCAGATGAGGCAATGTCCGGCGAATATGATGAGTAGGGCATCGTTTCCCATTCAAATTGCTCCATTCTTTGGAAAGTCATCCTCGCTGTATGTGGCCGAGCATTATCCTGATGGGAGAACATCCTTCATCTTGAAACCAAAGATGGCCATTTCCCGATGGCACGCAGGTATCGATGAATGGTTGAATGACCAAATCCATGCTTCTCTGCTAGTTCCTCAACAGTTACAATAGGATTTTGTTCTACCAGGGATTGCAGGACGTTCTCGTCGAGCTCTACAGATCTTCCAGGACGAGACTCGTCTTCTAGGCTGTAGTTTCCGGCTCGGAATTTCTGGAACTACGCTTATTGTCCGATCCCCATATATTGCATTAATATTCCTGCGTTGTTGCCTTTATTGACCTCATAAAGCAAAATATGCCGAATATGCTCCTTTGTCACGTCCACTGTTACTTGTGTGTGTCCCCGTAACCTAGCGGTTTGTCAAAAGGGACCGACAAAATGAACGTCGAACTTAAAAAGATAACTCCTGGGGTCGATTCGTTTAATTACATAAAAGCCAGCACGGCTGCAGTTCAGTGATCGAAACAAAATTAAATATATGTAAGTATGTATGAATGTATGTATGTCATTACTCAGTTTATTTCAAGATTTCTTGCCAATAGAGAAAGAAACGGTTTCTAACCTAAATCCAAGCCTCCTTCATTGGAATTTCAATATCAACAACAGAGTATTTTTGTTTGTATGTATGTATGTATGTATGTATGTATGTATATATGCGCAGATTTGTTTCTTTTATGTATGTATTCTCATGCATATAGTTGCATATCTAATATAATATTTGAATGATAAACTTCTGGAAAGTTTTATAGATTTTTACAGTTCCAGTGATGGACTGGATCTGTAATCTTCGATTAGCTTTCTCCTTTCTGGTTTTGAGAATCCTAATTTCTCAAGATTTGTATTTAGGCAGTGTGTTACATATCCCAGGGCCTCAATAATTACAGGTATAAACCTGAACTTGTAATCTGGATAGAGTAACTGCAGATTTCTCAATAGTTTAGCACAGGTATTCTCGTTTTTTACTGATCTTCAGCTTTATGTTAACATCCGCTGGGCAGCTAATTTCCTCAGCTGTGCTCAGTTTCTCTTCTCTATCCCAGATCATCATATCAGGTCTGTTGTGCTTACATTTTTTTCAAGTCTTCACTGGTACATTCCACCAATATTCCTTTTTATTATGAGTGGCTATGGCTTCTACCATATTGTGGGTTCTTATTTCTTTCGCGTCGGGTTTATCCTTCCAACAGATTTCATTATAGAATGTCCTAGCTACAACCTCATGTCTCATTGGTAGATAATACCGTGATAACATTTTCGGACAACTGCTTATGTTGTGGGTGATATCTTCAGTGTGAACTCCACAAAGTCTGCATCGGTTGTCACGCTTTACGGCTTTACCTGCATCTATATCCCTTTTGTGCATCAGGTACTTGGTTGATATTTCCTGTTCCTAGATTGCAAACGCATACCCTTCAAAGTGGAAGGTAGTAATCCGGCTATTGGTCCATGATAAACTGCTTTGATGATCGATGTTACAATCATCAAGGAGCTTTCTAGTAACATATCCATGCATAGTCTTCTGCTCATATAGGCTCATCCTTTCGTCTGATGATACATTGCGGTAGAATCGTACGACTTCTTTGGGCATGTATTCTATGTAATCAGACAAAGAATGTTGCTGAAGGAGCTACCTTCCAAGTCTTACGATGTTAACAGCTTCATGTACGCAAACTTGGTCAAGGAATGCACTTCAACACTTGGTGGTTAAAAGGTGTTGCCGAAGGGATTTGATGTGACATTCAAAGGCATTTTGGATCGATGTTAAACCTCTGCCGCCTTGTTTACGTTTTAGGTAGAGGCGGTCTACATCACTGTTTATGTGGAAATTATGTGTGCTCGTTAGTATTTTTCGGGTTTTCACATCAATGGCTCGGATCTCATCAAGCGTCTCATCAGGCAGCCCAAATGTTGGTATGAGTACTGGCATTGTATGCATGTTTATGCATGTTAATGTATATGTATGTATGTATTTTAAAGTTATATATCATTGCTATTATGCAAAAGTGTCGAAAGTCCAAAGCGTTGCTTTTTCAGAAAACGACAAAATACTTCACCATTCCATAGCAAAACTGTTGTATTACACTTTGACAATTTTTGATATCTTGGCATCTGAATCAGCTGGAGATACGATAGTTTGACCAGAAAAACCGACTATTGTAAGCAGATATAAATATTGAAAACACCGCATTTGGCCAAATTTGGACATACGACAGGTTTCCTATATAAATATTAAAACTATGAGTAAATTAATCGTTGTGTGTGTGTGTGTGTATGTATATAGATATCTTTATGTGTGTGTGTGTGAGTCTAATATAGAAGTATGTGAATGTGCGTGTGTCAGCGTGCATGCATGTGCCTTTCGGGAGATAATGTTCGAGCAGTAGCAGCAGTCATGTGATAATGATGACGATAAATGTGATGATGGTGAAGTGGTGGTGACGATGGTAGAGATTTTGGTGGTGGTGGTGGTGGTGGTGGTGGTGATGGTGGTGGTGGTGGTGGTGGTGGTGGT
>NC_068984.1:131338173-131338767 GCF_001194135.2 Octopus bimaculoides | reverse complement strand
TGGTGACGATGGTAGAGATTTTGGTGGTGGTGGTGGTGGTGGTGGTGGTGATGGTGGTGGTGGTGGTGGTGGTGGTGGTGGTTGTGGTGAGCGTTCTCGTTGTCGTGATGGTGGTGAAGATGACGACGACAACGATGCCACCGAGTAGCCATCAGATCTGTCATTTAGAAGTCAAGAATTACCCGCTATCAACAATATCATCAACACAAGCGATTAGCCCATCTCAAAGTCGTTGACGATGCCGCCAGACAGTCTACATCTCGTGTCCCCTTTCTATTAGATTTTTTACTCTTAGGATCTCCTCACTTCGTCTATGTCTTCCTTTCACTTCGAGACAGATAGCATGTCATGCTCATAAGCAGTCCTTCCCTTTCCTCATACCGCACCCCTTTCAACTGTCCATCCATCCATCCATCCATCCATCCATTCATCTTTCACTCACTCTATCTATCTATCTATCCATCCATCCATCTACCCATCCATCCACCCATCCATCTCTCTCTCTCTCGCCCTCGCTACACACACACACACACAAACACATACACACACACACACACACACACACACACACACACACACACACACACACACACA
>NC_068984.1:131335319-131336376 GCF_001194135.2 Octopus bimaculoides | reverse complement strand
AACAGAACAGCCTGCTCGTGAAATTAACGTGCAAGTGGCTGAGCACTCCACAGACACGTGTACCTTTAACGTAGTTCTCGTGGATATTCAGCGTGACACAGTGTGACAAGGCTGACCCTTTGAATTACAGGCACAACAGAAACAGGAAGTAAGAGTGAGAGAAAGTTGTGGTGAAAGAGTACAGCAGGGTTCGCTACCACCCCCTGCCGGAGCCTCGTGGAGCTTTAGGTGTTTTCGCTCAATAAACACTCACAACGCCCGGTCTGTGAATCGAAACCGCGATTCTATGACCGCGAGTCCGCTGCCCTAACCACTAGGCCATTGCGCCTTCACTCACTCACTGATATACGACAAACAACAAGCAATAATATCTTTCTGACGTGCTGTATCATTTCGCTCTTCCTGTTGTTAATACTACAATGGCTGCGGTACCTCTGAAAACCCAACAGGCTATGTATATACACTACCTCTATATAAACACATTCGATGCAGTCACCTCTCATCTCTTCATCCTTACTGTACCTCATCTCTAAACCTCGTGTTATGAACACTTTGGATAATTCCCCTACACAGACGTATAAATCCCTCGGGTGATATACACATCAGTGATATCCTTGCTCCACGCAGAAATTGCAGGGACTACTTAGAAAAGAAAATGAAATAAAATAAAGAGATATTGCAAGCTCTGGTTCTGTTGGAAACTAAAATCTATCGGAATGTCAGAAAGTCTTCTGCATCTTTAGCAGATATCTCGGAGTCATAATCGCCGTAACCTAGCAGTTCGATAGGCTGAATAACAAGCTTAAAAAAACAAAGAGGTAGGAGTGGCTGTGTGGTAAGTAGCTTGCTTACGAATCAGATGGTTCCGAGTTTAGTCCCACTGCGTGGCACCTTGGGCGAGTGTCTTCTACTATAGCTTCGGGCCGACCAAAGCCTTGTGAGTGGATTTGGTAGACGGAAACTGAAAGAAGCCCGTCGTATATATGTATATATATATATATATATATATATGTATATATATGTGTGTGTGTGTGTGTGTGTGTGTGTGTGTGTGTGT
>NC_068984.1:131334050-131335043 GCF_001194135.2 Octopus bimaculoides | reverse complement strand
TGTGTGTGTGCGTGCGTGTGTGTTTGTGTCTGTGTTTGTCCCCCTAACATCGCTTGACAACCGATGCTGGTGTGTTTACGTCCCCGTAACTTAGCGGTTCGGCATAAGAGACCAATAGAATAAGTACTAGGCTTCCAAATAATAAGTCCTGGGGTCGATTTGCTCGACTAAAGGCGTTGCTCCAGCATGGCCACAGTCAAATGAATGAAACAAGTAAAAGAGTAAAAGAGTATTGCAGTCGATTCGTTTGACTAAAATTCTTCAACGTGGTGCCACAGTATGGCCGCAGTCTAATGACCGAAATAAGTAAAAGAAGAAACGAATAACTGTGTATATACGTTATGTATGATGTATAGATGGTTATTTTCAACACAATGAGATTATCTCGGTCTGGATTGTAAACAGTTAATCTCAATCTAAGGATGCGTTTTGTTGTACAGGAGAGCAGATGTACATACGCAATCGCGCGTGCGCAGACACACACACACACACACACACACACACACACACACAAGCAAACACATACACACAAGTACACACAATTATACATATGCGTCAAGATGTGTTTGTGGTTGCGTGAATGAGTGTGTATTTGCGTGTGCAAGAATATAAATATTTGCGTGTATGTGCGTATAACTGTAAGAGTCAAAACAGACGGGACAATATGTATGTAGATGTATATATAGATATTTACGCGTGTTTAAACTAATGAGTAAATATATGCCGGTATGCGCGCATGCGCGCGTGTGTGATTAATAAAAAACGTGGGAGGATATATAAGTAGCACCTAATGAGGAAACAGGAAACAGTTTTACCTGATGTGATGCAGGGGAAAATGGTGAATTGTGCAGGGAGGCAAAAAACGGGTAGAGAGGGGTGGATGGCTGTTCTATCTATCTATCTATCTATCTATCTATCTATCTATCTATCTATCTATCTATCTTTTTCTCTCATTCTCTCTCTCTCTCTCTCTCTCTCTCTCTCTCTATATAT
>NC_068984.1:131331112-131333951 GCF_001194135.2 Octopus bimaculoides | reverse complement strand
ATATATATATATATATATATATGTGTGTGTGTGTGTATGTGTGTGTGAGTGTGTGTGTGAGTGTGTGTGTGTATGTATATACTTTTATTTGTTTCAGTCGTTTAATTGCGTCCATGTTGGAGCACCGCCTTTACGTTGGAGCACTGCTAAATTACGGGGACGTAAGCACTACAGCATCGGTGTGTGCGTGTATATACACGCACACACACACGTATGTACGTATGTATGTATCTGTTGTTGCTGTCTACTATGCGAGTGCGTGTGATCATTTGTTGTTATAAATATATAGTCATCGGTGGTAATAGAGTCATATTCTTTTCTAATCTAGGCACACGGCCCGAAATTTGGGGGGAGGGGGGAAAGTCGATTCGATCGACCCCAGTGCGCAACTGATGCTTAATCTATCGGCCCTGAAAGGATGAAAGGCAAAGTCGACCTCGGCAGAATTTGAACTCAGAACGTAAAGACAGACGATATACCGCTAAGCATTTTGTCCGGCATGCTAACGTTTCGGCCAGCTTAGCAACGAGCTGACAGAATCGTTAGCACGCCGGTCGAAATGCTTAGCGGTATATCGTCTGTCTTTACGTTCTGAGTTCAGTATGGGTATAAACCTTGAAGGTTACCTTACAATGGTATCGGCCAACAAATGCTATCTTACTGTGAGATCGATTATATTACTGGATATACAAAATAATCCTTTCTACTGGAGGCACAAGACTTCATATTTGTGGGAAGGGGAATAGTCGATTACATCGACCCCAGTACTCAACTGGTACTTAATTTATCGACTTCGAAAGGATGAAAGGCAAAATCGACCTCGACGGAATTTGAACTCAAAACGTAACAGCAGACGAAATACCGCTAAGCATTTCGTCCAGCGCGCTAACGATTCTGCCAGCTCACCGCCTTACTGGATATACATCATCCATCAACCCAGTTTCTATAATTCATGTGTGTGTATGAGAGAGAGAGAGAGAGAGAGAGAGAGAGAGAGAGAGAGAGAGAGGGGGGAGATACTAACGCTGATGTATATATGGATGTATGTAATAATGAAGTAGAGGATGGTATTAACACTAGACCGAAACTTCCTTTAACGATTCTGAAAACATGTAAGATAAAGTGGACTCTCGTGGTCATTTTAATTCAGAAAACAATTATAATGGAAGTATTCTGTTTAAAAACCTCAATATATATATCAGAGGAAGACGAAAATCGTGTAGAAGCGGCAAATGAGGACGCCAGGTGTATTTCAGCCTTATTGGGCTCTGTCAATGGTGTGTACTTGCGGATAGCCACATGCTTAGACGAGAATTGTCGCTTTCGATATATTAGAAAACAATGAAAAATACTCATTGGTATTGCGAATAGCCTGCTCGGCTGAACACAACCCTTTATATACATGCAACAGAAGCGATATTAATTTAAAATAGCCATCGATGTATTATATTTAATGTGTGTATATATATATATATATATATATATATACATAGTTGAAACACACCACACCCTAAGAGATATCTCCGCACAAATACCGATGTGTTTACATTAAGTATGATGCATAGCTGGCTGTTTTAATTAAATACTGCTTCTATAGCATATAACGGATGTGTGTGCGTGCGTGTGTGTGTGTTTCACAGTGATACGATCATTCAAAACAAATTAACAAAGTTAATCAACGAAGTTGCTGATTAGGATGACGACTTTCAAGTTTAGATCGATTAATTAATTAAATGAGAGACTGAAAATCAACGTCTGGTTATGCACAAAAGACACACACACGTGTGTGTGTGTGTGTGTGTGTGTGTGTGTGTGTGTGTGTGTGTGTGTGTGTGTGTGTGTGTGCATGCGTGCGTGTGGGTGTGTGCATTTAAGCTTATCTCAGTTTCCGTCTGTCAACCCGGAACCATTGAGCTGGAAGTGAACTTCTTAACCACAAAATTCACATAGGAACAGAAACGCACTCACAAATAACGATTATTCATTTATGCTTTTATTCTTTATCTACTTACATTCATTGGACTTGGCAAACTAGAGGTTATGCTATACACCGTCGATTTCCTTGTGGATAAGATGTTAGGCCTTATTAACGCAGACTAATTAATTATTAAACGTAAGAAGGAAATCATTTTCAATTCAATATAAAAATGCTAATTTAAATAAGGAAATTCTGAGTAGAATTCAGTGAACAGTTAAATCTTTTTGTTGTAAAATAGGCGCAATTTCCGTGTATTTCTCAACCTTAGTAGTGTGCATGTTCGGCTCCAGAAGGCGTTGCATTTGTATATGTCGGAGTCGTAAAGAAAGAATGAATGGTTTGTGCCAGCCACTCGGTGTGATGCCTGTGATCATAGTGTGAGGAGTGTGTATTTGGTGTGTGTCCCATTGTTTTCTTGTCTGATGGTTGAGCAAATGTAGAGAAATATCATGCTTTGCCTTTTTTCTTTTGTGCGCGTTTAAATAGAAACATACATACATGCATACATACATACATACATACATAGATGCATACATATACGTGTGTGTATGTATGTATGATATATATGTTGTTGGCACTCCGTCGCTTACGACGTCGAGGGTTCCAGTTGATCCAATCAACGGAACAGCCTGCTCGTGAAATTAACGTGCAAGTGGCTGAGCACTCCACAGACACGTGTACCCTTAACGTAGTTCTCGGGGATATTCAGCGTGACACGGTGTGACAAGGCTGACCCTTTGAATTACAGGCACAACAGAAACAGGAAGAAAGAGTGAGAGAAAGTTGTGGTGGAAGAGTACAGCAGGGTTCGCCACCATCCCCTGCCGGAGCCTCGTGGAGCTTTAGGTGTTTTCGCTCAAT
>NC_068984.1:131328905-131330896 GCF_001194135.2 Octopus bimaculoides | reverse complement strand
GTGTGTGTGTGTGTGTGTGTGCGTGCGTGCGTGTGTGTGTGTATACATACATATATATACATAAAGACAGTCATACATATGTGCCCGACTATAAATTTAGTAAAGTGAATGTGTCTTTCCAAACTGATTTAATTTCTGCCAATACTGGATTGAAGTATGTAATTGCAGCCAATAACTTGGGCTCCCTTTATTGAGCCTGGTCGCAGTTCATTTATTTTCATTCAGCGTATGGCGGTCGTCTTAGATAGGCCCTGTGTCAAAAAATATCATTCGTAGCAGACGTTCTTTCGACATCGTTCACACACGTCTGACTCGAGCTCAGAAGTTCAGCCCGAGTTGTTTTCTATAATCGTAAAAATTAAAGGTAAATCAAATTCAATGTTTTCTTGAAACAATAAATTTCTGTAGAGATTAGAATTTAAATTCCAATCTATGAAAAGTTTCTGTTCTGCAATATTCTCAAAGGAACGAAAAATTATCCAGCAATTCGGGCTAATACGAACGAGCCTGGTAGATGTAAAAGACTAAATGGCATCTCTTGTCAAGAATACAGGCGACAGTCAGATCGGTGATGTTTGTTGTGCACTCCGCTGTCTTTATTTGATTGCTGTTGTTCTGTGCGTCTGTGTGTAAAGATCAGTCGTGTTTTGCTAGGTTGCTTTATTTTTACCCTTAACTTAGAAATGGAGAAAGACATAGTGCTAGATATAAAAAAAGCATAAGCCATTTGGAGATAGAAATAAAGCGTAAAAACGTGAAATTCTTCGAGCAGGCATGTCTTATGCGAAATCCGTGATGAGTCCGAGTGACACTGATGACCTGGAGTTACCTCTGATACACACACACTCAAACACACATACACACACATATTGCGTCACAAGTATTTAGAAACTTTGTGAGGTATGAAATAAATCGTTTTTAACGATGGAACTCGAAGTAGATAAAGCTATAAAGAATGACATGTAATACTAGACGTATTGGCGTGATGAATTTAACACTTTCTCCATTGATTGAAAGAGATGTTATTCAGCCTTCATCGATTTTCGGCCTTTATTGGTGTCTCATCAGACGTACCTACATCATTTCATCAATCCCAGAGAAATAAGCAACAAGTCCATTTATATATCCATAAAAAATCCAGTAGCTCCAGAAAACTCAAGTTACGAACGTTCCTTCATACATACATACATACATACATGCATACATGCATACATACGCACACACTCACATGCACACATACATATATGTATGTATGTACGTATGTATGTATATAAATGTGTATAATATATCTGTGTATGTATATGAGCTACATATATATATATATATATATATATAGCTCATATACATATACATACATATATACATGCTACATGCATACACTCATAGATACATGCTACATGCATACAAACATACATACATATATATATATACATACATACATACATGCATAGCCCCCCCCCCCCATATATATATATATATATATATATATTGTTGTATTTGGGGATGGTCATGTTGCCAGTTTAGCCAATAAAAACACACGCATTATATATTTGGTGTTCACTTGCTTCAGCTTTATTTTATATTAACATCAAGAATCGTATATATATATATATATATATATATATATATAATTCAAACACGGAGAAAAACACAACATATAACCATACATACACACACATACATACACACACACACATGCACTCACGTACACAAATGCAAGGTTGAATATACAATAGTTATGTGCGCGTTTTAAGCGTTAAATGATCATATTTCAACACGCTTGCAAATGTGTGCACGTTCTTGAGTACCTGTATGTATATGTATATGTATTTATAGTAATAAATGCCAGTGTAATATCTAACATATATCTATATGTATAAGCATGTGGATATATGTATGTTATACATGTATATGTATCTGCCTATATCTTTATCTTTACACACACAGGCATGTACATCTCTCTCTTTAACACTGGCTGTTGTCTCTCTTTC
>NC_068984.1:131325965-131327433 GCF_001194135.2 Octopus bimaculoides | reverse complement strand
ATATATATATTATATATATGCAGTAGAGTATAAATATTATATATTATACATGAACTTTATATCCATACCTATAAATCTATCTATCTATACATGTATATATGTGTGTATGTATATACGTCCACATACATGCACACATACAAAATGCATATACATACATACATACATACATACATACATACATGCATGCATACATGCATACATACATACATACACGCTTTGGTATCCGATTCAGATTTAATTAATTTCATGGAGATACTATAATTATGATTGCTGTCATTATAGCTGCTATTGTTGTTGTTGTTGTTACAGTTTCAACTAATCCAGCGGGGGAAATAACTCAGGAAATCTATCACCAAATAACCGATTCGATCTGTAAATTTTGTATTGTTTCATTTTAAGACATTGAATAAAAACATCCATTTGTTCCACATATTTTTTTTTTCTGCCACCAACGCGTAATTTCATTAAATAAATTGTATCGTTAATTTGTACAAGGGCTTGCTGTATTGTCAACTATAAACAACTGAAACAGTTTAACAATTAAATGATAGGCGTGGTTTTGAGGTAAGAATCTTGCTTCCCAAACACATGGTCCCGAGTTCAGTCCTGCTGCGTGGCACCTTTGAACTAATGTCTTCTACTATAAGCCTCAGGCGGACGGGTAGTTGTGTGAGTGGATTTGATAGATGGAAACTGAAAGAAGCTCACACTCGCACGCACACACACACACACACACACAAACACATGCACACACACAAAGAGTATGTTGGCGCATGCGCACAAATATATATATACATCCTCTCATATATTGCCAAATATGCGTACATACACACACACACACATACACACATATATATATATATGTGTGTGTGTGTGTGTGTAATAGGCTACGGCCATACTTGGGCACCGCCTTGAATTTTTAATCAAATGAATGAATGAATCGACCCCAGTGCCTATTGTTTTTGAAAGCGTGGTACTTATTTTATTGGCTCTTTTTGTCGAATCGCTAGGTTACGGAGACGTAAACACACCGGTACCGTTTGTGAAGCGGTGGGTGGAGGGGACAAACACACAAACATACATACACACGCACACACATGTATTATACGACCGGCTTCTCCCAGTTTCCGTCTACAAAATTCATTCACAAGGCGATGGTCGGCCCGTGGCAATAGTAGAAGATACGGATCTTTTTTAAAACGGGGGCCACATTTTTCATTAATGTTTTACGTAGTGTTTTTGGTACCGAAAGACTTTCAAACTTCGTATACTTATCTATTTTGTGTTATAGAACAAAGTGTTTCGTTAATGAAAAATGTGGGCCCCGTTTTAAAAAAGATCCGAAGATACTTGTCCATGGTATCACACAGTGAGACTGAACCCCGAACGATGTGTTTGGGAAGCAAGCTTTTTACCACACAGCTACGCCTGCGCCTATGTAAAATACAGCATTAAAAAAAAAAAAAAA
>NC_068984.1:131322962-131324947 GCF_001194135.2 Octopus bimaculoides | reverse complement strand
GGGGGGGTAGTCGTTTACATCGATCGCTGTGTTCAACAAGTATTTATTTTATCGATGAAAGGCGAAGTTGCCCTTGGCTATATTTGAACTCAGTGCGTAAGGGCTTGGAAGAAATGCCGCCGAGCATTTTTTTTTGTCCGATGCGGTAACGATTCTGCCAGATTCGCCGTTGTTACTATACTAGTATTATTATTAATAATACCTACATGCATTGCACCACTACCACTACCACCACCACCACCACCATCACCACCGCAGTTAATATCACTTTCACTACTACTACTACTACTAGTACTACTACTACCAACACCACTCCCATTGCCATCACCGCTACGACTATCTCTACTACCACCACCACCACCCTCACTACCACTTTCATATCAAATCGTAACCACTACTACCAATCATAACATCTATCGTCACACACACACATACACACACACACACACACACACACACACACATGCACACACACATACGCACAGGCACACATGCGCACAAATTGACACGCTGTTTCTGCATCTCTCACCACTACCATGAACACTATCATCACCTCCTCCTCCTCCCTCCCTTCCTAAGCGCACTTCTCAACGCCACTCCCTCGTCCCTCTCTTTCACTTTCTCATTATCTCCCTCCCTCCCTTTCTCTCTCTCTCTTTTTTTTCTCTCTCTCTTCCTATTGCAACTTAAGACGGATAATATATATATGTATATATATATATATATATATATATATAAAAAGAAAAACAAAAGTTAAAAACATGGGAAAGGGAAATAAAAATAAAGAAAGCAAACAAAGAAATAAAAACAAAACGCAGGAACGTTTCCCCCAAGTTATTTTCGGGTGTGCATTATCACCTTTTGACCTCACTCCCCCTCACTTCCTAGCTGCTTTCTCTCTTTCTCCTCCTACAATATCCCCGATGCCACCACCACCACCACCACCAATACCAACAACAGCTTCTACACTGTAGCGCAATCCGTACCATCACCGCCGCCATCATCTCGTTCGAATAACGGCAACAACAACCACAATATCAACGAGAAGTTAAAACGTGGACGAGGATAGCAATAATAAAACCGTCAACACAGCCCCGCAAATAGCGTTACCCCCAGCTTCAAAACATCGTCAGCACAGCTCCCAACACCGTCATCACAGCCTTACAACACCGTCATCACAGCTTCACAACACATATTACGGTTATCAAAGCCTCACAACATCGCCATCACTGCCTCACAAACGCGCCATCACAGCTTTACATTATTGCCGTCACAGTTTTACAACGCAGTCATCACTCCTCGCTATACTATATCCACAGCCTCACATTACATATTACTGTCACCACAGCTTCTCAGCATCGTCATCACAGTCTCACAACACCTTCATCACAGTCTCACAATACCATCATCACAGCCTCTCAACGTCATCACAGCCTCACAACACCGTCATTACAACCTCACAACACCGTCATTACAACCTCACAACACATTAGCGTCACCACAAAACATGCTACCATGCCAACACAATTATCAACAACAGTTGATAACCAAGTATGTGATCGCTTAGTCTGCTAAAAATAACAGCCAAATCTCAGATCGCATTTCTTCAGTCTACGTAAAGGACACATTCAGTAGAATGGCCTTCGATCACAGATCTGTTCGATCAGAGCTGACTTCGATTTCCATAATAATTACAAACACCCATCATCCTCACCCACGCCACCACCACCACCACCACCACCATCATCAGCCAAAGAAAGAGCATCAATGCGGTCAATCAATTTGCTAGAAATGACAGCCAAATTTCTCATAGATCACTACAGCTTAAATAGATAAATGAGATATTGGTTTAGTTCTAAATACAGTTTTTTTTTATTGTATGTTCGCTCTGTTAGAGTAGAGCAGGAACCGTCGCTACTACCCTCTCCATCCACGACTACCACTAGCAACAGTAATGACAGTTTCAAATTTTGACCCAAGGCCAG
>NC_068984.1:131321607-131322631 GCF_001194135.2 Octopus bimaculoides | reverse complement strand
GGGGATATTCAGCGTGACACAGTGTGACAAGGCTGACCCTTTGAATTACAGGCACAACAGAAACAGGAAGTAAGAGTGAGAGAAGGTTGTGGTGGAAGAGTACAGCAGGGTTCGCCACCATCCCCTGCCGGAGCCTCGTGGAGCTTTAGGTGTTTTTCGTTCAATAAACACTCACAGCGCCCGGTCTGGGAATCGAAACCGCGATCCTATGACCGCGAGTCCGCTGCCCTAACCACTGGGCCATTGTACCTCCTTTTTAAAAGGCGAATATGATCCTCAGCGGGCTTTGAAATCAGAACGTGTCAGGAAGAAAACGTGTAAAGCGTTTTGTTCGACGCTCTCATGATTCTTCCAGCGCAGCATACACAGCAATAACAACAACAACGAAACAATCAGTAAGCAAATTGAGAGGTCTTGCGTGGTTACTTGACTTGGTCTGTTAAAAATAGCAGCCAAATTCCTTCAAACCACACATTACCGTCTTAAATTTTTAAAATGGGACGGACACGCGCCGAGGCGTTGATAAGCGAAAAGACGAGTTGGTCATCATCGGGACGTCTTTAAATGTAAGCCAATACAGTCAGAATTGACCTTGAGATTAAACACCACAACAAAAATAACATCACACCGTCATCGTAGTAATTCCTTCCTCCGCCGTCACAGCTCCTTCCGCAACCTCCACCACTACCACTCCCACTGCTGGCGCCGGGGCCGTCGCTGTCGCCATCATAGCCACCGGTACCACAAACGGAACTTTTGCACAATTTCCTACTTCCGACCTAACCTGTTCCCACATTTATTGGAACATCAGCCATTTATTGTATGGTAGTGGTGGCGCTGATGAGGATGGTGGAGATGGTGGTATGTGTGTAAGTGTAAGTGTACACGTGTCTATATGTGTGCACGTATGTCTACATCTATGTATACACACACACACACACACACACACACACACACATATATATATATATATATATATATATATATACACACATATATATGTATGTATATATATATATATATA
>NC_068984.1:131320994-131321597 GCF_001194135.2 Octopus bimaculoides | reverse complement strand
ATATATATATATATATATATATATATATATATATATATATATTGAACAAAAAATGGACTATATACCTGTTGTAACTTGGTTATCTATAGTCCGATGATATTTCGGAATTAGGATTCCTTCTTCAGATCTTATTTGCTGGAGTCTCTGCTCATCATATTTCATCAACACAGAACTCCGAACAATTATTGTTTTGATATCATTAAGGCATTGAAGTTTAAAAATAAGTGTTCTTTGATGCTATGCATAGATTATAGCAAACAGGTGCGAAAATGGAGTTAGAGAAAGAACAGAGATGCATAAATCACAAAACTGGACGCATCCAAAAATATTCCCACGTCAGATACGTATATATATGTATGTATGTATGTGTGTGTATATGTTTGTGTGTCTATGTTTGTCCCCCCAACATCGCTTGACAACCGATGCTGGTGTGTTTACGTCCCCGTAACTTAGCGGTTCGGCAAAAGAGACCGATAGAATAAGTACTAGGCTTCCAAAGAATAAGTCCTGGGGGTCGGTTTGCTCGACTAAAGGCGGTGCTCCAGCATGGCCGCAATCAAATGACTGAAACAAGTAAAAGATAAAAGATATATATATATATAT
>NC_068984.1:131319093-131320024 GCF_001194135.2 Octopus bimaculoides | reverse complement strand
TATATATATATATATATATATGGGAGAATTTACGAAAAAAAAACAACAAACGAAGACAGGTGGTGTAAACAACAAATGGATGTATTAGTTTAACGCTCGGGAATAGAGAAAGTCTTTGACGTTTCGAGCCTACGCTCTTCAACTGAAAGGAACACAGAAAAAAAAATATAAATGTGCTGGTCAGCGATCTATCATGGCGAATGCCGGACAGAAGGATCACACAGGATATATATATATATACACACACACACACACACACACACACACACACACACACACACACACACATCTATATTTTCAGAGGTCAAAAGAACGTATTGTAATAAAGAAACGGACGGAAAACAGACACAGAAGGTCAAGTTGGAAAACATATATATCTAAATGTACAGACGAACGGAAAACAAACATCAGTCATCGGCTAGGGTGTCAAACGCAATTATCGATAATATTGCTTCCACTCTGGAGATACAAGCAAGAAAAACTGCCGTGAATGCGACCAAAACATAACGAAACAAAACGAGACAGACAAACAATCGATGAACAAGAAATAAGGTAATTGACATACGAAAATGGATAGAAGTAATTTGAGAGGAGAACATTAGTGGAAGGACGAAGGACAAAAAAAAAAAACGAAAAAGGAAATAAACGGGAGATGCCGTCTTTGATGGCCATAAGATGCACCTTGTTTTGTTTTTGTTTTTTTACCTTAAAATGGGTTTAAAAATCACCCTGCGTCCAATGCACTCAATGTAGGTTCAAAACACAGACACACAAACATACACATACACACACACATATATATATATATATATACATATATACGACGGGCTTCTTTCAGTTTCCGTCTACCAAATCCACTCACAAGGCTTTGGTGGGCCCGAGGCTATAGTAGAATAGTAGAAGACACTTACCCAAGATGCCACGCCGTGGG
>NC_068984.1:131316713-131318567 GCF_001194135.2 Octopus bimaculoides | reverse complement strand
ATATATGAGGGGCGAGGGGCTGGACATTTCCTGGCTTTAGGTAAAAGAAAATACTGGAGGATCAGTTAAATATTTTATTAACATATTCCCCTCTCAGATTTACACACTTATTGCGGGGTCGATAAAATAAGTACCAATTGAACACTGGGGTCGATGTAATCAACTTATCCCCTCCTCCAAATTTTTTGTAAAAGAACTTGGAAGGTTGGGCCTCCAACCAGGCTTTTTACGACACCTTCAGATCTAGACATATCCACAATTATATAACTTGCCATACACGTTTGTTGCTTAATGTCTGTTAATATTTTCTTGGTTTATTCTTTCTTTCTCATCACATGTATGCATCTATATACATACATGCATATACCATAACGCGAGAACACTCACGTACGCATGTCTCCTTCCCCCATACATGCGCGCGCGCACATGCATACAGACGCTCGCGCACAGACTCGATCTGGAAAACAATGCTCAGATTATAAATTTAAGATCCAAATTCCAAAACGCCAGCCGGAAGTGCTCTTCTGAAGAATGAAATGAAAACGTCTTTTTTTCATTTCCCAATATAAGCATTCATCACAATTATATTCGCTTGGAATCTATCGGGAATGTCGTAGGAAATTAAGTGTGAATCTTCTGTGAAATATGTGTGAATTGCATATGAGTATAGCAAGAATTTAGCATGGATTTAGAGTGAACATAGTGTTCATTTTTTTTTTTTTTTTTTTTTTTTTTGTTTGTAAATATCACAAATTAATATCGCATTTGATTTTTTCCCCTAACTCGAAAATTAGTTACATTATTATTATTATTATTATCATTATTATTATTATTATCAATAATAATAATAATATTGATGATGATGATGATAATAATAATAATATTAATAATAATGATGATAATAATAATAATTCTTTATTGGCCACTAGGGCCGAACACAAAACAGAGGACGTTAAGCTCACTGTCTCTCGTCTGTGTATCGTCCTCTATGTTTTGTGTTCGGCCCTGGTGGCCAATAAAGAAAGAATTATTATTATTATTATTATTATTATTATTATTATTGTTATTGTTATTATTATTATTATTATTATTATTATTATTATTATTATTATTATTATTATTATTAAGGCTGCTAGCTGGCAGAAACGTCAGCACATCGGGCGAAATGCTTAGCGGTATTTCGTCTGTCTTTACGTTCTGAGTTCAAATTCCGCCGAGGTCGACTTTGCCTTTCATCCTTTCGGGGTCAATAAATTAAGTACCAGTGAAACACTGGTGGTTGATGTAATCGACTTAATCCCTCCCCCAAAAGTTCGGGTTTTGTGCCTTTAGCAGAAAAGATTATTTTTATTATTATGCCTGGCGGTATTTTGTCTGCCGCTATCTTTTGAATTCAAATTTCGTCGAGGTCAACTTTGCCTTTCATCCTTCCGGGGTTGATAAAATAAAGTACCAATTGAATACTAGTGTTGGTTTTATGGTACCGTAACTTAGCGGATCGGCAAAAGAAATATAAAATAAATACCAGATTTTCAGCAAATAAATAAATATGTACATTGTTTTGTCTCGGTATAAAAGATGGGCTACAGCAAATATTCTGCTTAATACCACAGATTTGCTTGTCAGTTGTTTGACCTTAACCAGTTGAGCATGTCTGATAGTGGCTGACGATATGTGCATCTCTGATCATGAGCAGAAATAGTGGGGGAGCATCATAGCCATGTGTTGAGAGGAATTCTTTGAAGTTTGAATAATTCACCTTTGGAAACATGGGTGTTTTGCTCAACATCCTTAAACAAACCTTATTCAGGGACCTTTTGAGCGGGATGGGCTACTCGACCTGAAGAAAATTCT
>NC_068984.1:131314988-131315975 GCF_001194135.2 Octopus bimaculoides | reverse complement strand
GACCGGGCGTTGTGAGTGCTTATTGAGCGAAAACACCTAAAAGCTCCATGAGGCTCCGACAGGGTATGGTAGCGAACCCTGCTGCACTCTTTCACCACAACTTTCTCTCACTCTTTCTTCCTGTTTCTGTTGTGCCTGTAACTCAAAGGGTCAGCCTTGTCACACTGTGTCACGCTGAATATCCCCGAGAACTACGTTAAGGGTACACGTGTCTGTGGAGTGCTCAGCCACTTGCACATTAATTTCACGGGCAGGCTGTTCCGTTGATCGGATCAACTGGAACCCTCGACGTCGTAAGCGACGGAGTGCCAACAACAAAATAGCATTTGTCGGGCTTATTGCGATTATAGTAAAAGAAAGCTGAGGGTCTCTCTGTTCCTCTCTATCTGTTCGTCTGTCTTTCTCAATCACATTGACACACATACACACACACTCGTGCACACACATATACACACACACATGCACTAACTACGTACATACATTACCAAAACAAACACGTATGCTCATAAACACACAGAACATCATACGCATTATGAACAGCCGCAAATATCAATACCACCATCACGAATGACAACAACAGCAGCAACAACAACAACAACAACGTGTATAAAAAGTATAACAAGAGCGTTACCATCACTACCGCTACCACCACCACCAACAACAAAATCAACGGAAGCAGCAGCAGCAGCAGCACCTCCGACAACGGCGACGTCATTGACATTATGGCCGCCGCCATCAACACCGTCACCAACAGCTACAACGACAATAGACGTAGCAGAGATGGCGGGGGGGGGGGACGACAGATAGAAGCAACAAGTAGTGTAAACAATTCGAGGGTAAAAAAAAAGGGAGAGGGGTGAGGAATGGAAAAGAGGAAAGTGTATTGGTATGTGTGTGTGTGTATGAGAGAGAGAGAGCGAGAGAGGAATAGAGAGAGAGAGAGGGGGAAGAGTGCTACGAAAATGAACGGGAAGGAGACAATGATGC
>NC_068984.1:131313193-131313863 GCF_001194135.2 Octopus bimaculoides | reverse complement strand
TATATATATATATATTCTTATATATATACATATATACGACGGGCTTCTTTCAGTTTCCGTCTACCAAATCCACTCACAAGGCTTTGGTCGGCCCGAGACTATAGTAGAAGACACTTGCCCAAGGTGCCACGCAATGGGACTGAACCCGGAACTATGTGGTTGGTAAGCAAGCTACTTACCACACAGCCACTCCTGCGCCTATATGTATGTTCCTATGTATGTATGTATGTATGTGAGTATGCATGACTTAGTGGTTAGGGTGTTGCCCTCATGATCGCTAGACCGCGGTTTCACTTCCTGGACCGGGTGATGCGTTGAGTTCTTGAGTAAAACACTTCGTTTCACGTTGCTCTGCGATCACTTGGACGCCTGACGCGTGGCACATCGTGTACCTGTTCAGGCAATGTCGATATGTTACAGACTCTGCCTGTCACTGAAAAAAAAAAAATCAGTGACAGGCAGAGTCTGTAACAATGTATATGTTCTTGATACCTTAGTAGCTTCTATGCTGGAGTGAAGGCAGCATGTTCTTTGTCTATCTCCTTAACTTCTTGGAGATTTTAGGTATAATTATACTAAAATGTCCATCTGTTTTAATTTAATTAAATTCTATGTTTGTGCAGCTGAGGATTGCTCTGCATTTTAAATTGATGTAATGATTGCATTGTTC
>NC_068984.1:131310645-131312271 GCF_001194135.2 Octopus bimaculoides | reverse complement strand
ATATATATATATATATATATATATATATATATATATATTGCCTCACTCTTTCACCCACTCAAAAGAAAAAAAAATGGTTGTTGATATTTTGTTTGATATAGCTTAGTCTATGTTTCGGCCTTTATTTGACTCATCATGGTTCTAACACCCTTGTCCTTTAAACAAACTGACAAATACTGCATATGCTGACGAACATAGATAAATCGTTAGAAACGTTGTTTTTATAATTTTGTTTTCCTACATTTTATTTGATCTTTTTTTCTTTTGTGTTTCTTTTTCCTTTAAATAAGGTGGAACCGCAAGTAAAGTTGAAGTGTTAACAGCTCGATAAATGTTTTTTTCCATCACTTCTTCAGACTGAAAATATTCTTGACGTTTTAAAGACAGCGGTCTACATCATCAACCGAGTCCTTCTCCTCCTCCTCCTAATCATCATCATCGTCCTGATCATCACAATCATCATTTTCATCATCATCATCAGCAGCAGCAGCAATAAATAGCACCACCATAACCATGATGGTAATGATGACGATGATGATGATGATGACAGTGACGACCACGTTCGGAATTATATGCATGCATACATATATTACTATACATAGCCAAAGGTTCTGCAGAGCATCCGTTGTAATATCAATATTAAAAAAGAAATAGAAAATTCTCTTCAGCAGCTGGGGATAAATGTAGTTTCGACACCTATCAGTTATATCATTACTCCCATATGTCTGTATATATGTGTATGCACATATATACACATGCACGCATGCACACATATACACATGCATAGTCCACATCACTTTGTAAGAAGCATAGGGCCGGTTTTCCTGCGTATATATTCCTCACTGGATAGGACACTGGTCCATCGCAGAATTACTAATATTTACCAGCTGAGTGGACTGGAACAAAGTAAAACGAAGCGTTCTTTTAAAGAACACAACGCATCGCCCGGTTCAGGAATCGAAACCGCAATCTTACGATCATTAGTCCAACACCCAAACCACTATGCCATGCAGTTTCTACATACATCCATAACTAAGCGTTATTTGGAGTTGATTTTACTGAATATTTCTCATCATGTGGAATTTCATTCTGACGATCGATCATAGCTAGCAATGATAAGAACTACAATAATATCGAATCTAACAGAACTACAAATCAATGAGATAACTTATTCAACGTAGATGTTCTACTCACTTTATTTGATGTGTAAATTTTAATCAAAATTTATTCTGTGCATGAAAGGGGAAACCCGTGAAAATTCGACTGTCAACTATGAGAAGCGTTTAACTTTTTAGCATTTAAACCCGCCATAACAGATCCAAATATTCTCTCTGTTTTATGTTCAAACTGGCCTAATTCCGCTTTTCATGGCTACCTTATTATGTCATTCTAGAAAACACACAATTACGTCATCAAAATATCGGAATTACGAATAGTGCATATGTAAATAGGAGGCGTGGTTGTGTGGTAGGAAACTTACTTCTTCCCAACCACATGGTTCCGGATTCAGTCCCGCTGCGTGACACCTTAGGCAAGTGTCTCCTACTATAGCCTCACGCCGACCAAAGCCTTGTGAGTGGATTTGGTAGACGAAAACTGAAAGAACGTGGTAAATAAATATATATA
>NC_068984.1:131309007-131310033 GCF_001194135.2 Octopus bimaculoides | reverse complement strand
GAATTCAAAAGAATACGAATGTATAAGCTTTATATTTAAAACAATAAACAATAATCCGAGCGGTAAAGGGTTAAAGATTAACTGGGATGAGAAACCACCCAAAAGTTGATTGTCCGAAAAATTGCTGTCATACTTTTACAATTGCTATTCCAGTTCCTGTGATTTTAGCCGATTTTCAAAAGACATTCAAAACCAGCCAACAGCTGCCGTAGATGAGTGTTGTAAAAATGTAAGGAAAGAACAAAAAAGAAAGAAAGAAAAAAAAATGAAAAAAAAAACCCCGCTGACGTCATCACCTTCCTAATCCCAGTCACTCAACACTCATATATATTCATATGAAATTGATCCAACAACGTTGACTATAGAATTTATACGACTAAAAAACAATTTTAAACAGCAGCTTGAGAATAATTTTTTCCAGTTCCTGTAAGTTGTCATTAGATAGCACAATTTTTTGACGAGTGTACGAGCAGAAATACAAAAACAATTTTCCTGTTTGTACTTATTGACAATATCGCTGGAGACTATATGTAAACGAGATAACAACATACAGCCGAATACTACTTGCCTTGTACAGCTGCTATTACTCTGAAAGGACTCCGAGTAGATACTTGTTATATGGAATAACTTAACGTAAGCAAACCTTGTGGATTACAAAACTAGAAGAAAATGACAACAAACTGCCCAACAGAATCGGGAACTTAGATACCAACAGAAGGTGTAACATGAATAAATTCCCAGCACACTGACTATATATATATTATTCAAAGGAATTCCAACTCTGTTTTTTTATGTTTTATTTATATTCTTATCATATTAATGTAGGATATAGAATATATAGTATATATAGTTGGTATAGTAAAATAAAATGAAGTATTGATTGTCTTATTGAATAAATGAAATATTGAATATTGAATATTAAAGGACTAGTATACTTTCTTGCATTTTAGCAGTCTTCAAGGTCCCATGTTGTGACAGCAATGTTTCAGCTGTAGCTGACTGGCTATATGTACATATATATATATA
>NC_068984.1:131304468-131308787 GCF_001194135.2 Octopus bimaculoides | reverse complement strand
GAAATTCAGCGTGACGCAGAGTGTGACAAGGCTCGCCCTTTGAAATACAGGTACAACAGAAACAGGAAGAGTGAGAGAAAGTTGTGGTGACAGAATACAGCACGGTTCGCCACCACTACCTGCCGGAGCCTCGTAGAGTTTTAGGTGTTTTCGCTCAATAAACACTCACAACGCCCGGTCTTGCAATCGAAACCGCGATCCTTTGCCCGCGAGTCCACTACCCTAACCACTGGGCCATTGCGCCTCCATATGTGTGTGTGTGTGTGTGTGTGTGTGTGTGTATGTGTGCGTGTGTGTGGTAATAAGTTTGCTTTTTAACCAGAAGACTTACTAATATTTCCATCTGTTATACGATGGACCAAAAGAAATTTGACCAAGAGAAATACGAAATGTTCTTATTTGATTGTTGAACACTTTGAAAAATATTTCCTAACTAGTCTATTGTGGAAATCCGTTCTGTTGATATTATATCCCAAGATCTCCACATCAATTTGATGCTTCCATGGATATAATGATATTATGATGTTCTGCCTTAGAAGAAAATGAGAGAAGAGGCTTAAGATAGGTTCATCAATGTTAAGTATCGTTAAGGCGGCGAGCTGGCTGAATCGTGAGCAAAATGCTTAGTGGCATTTCGTCCGTCTTCACGTTCTGCGTTCAAATTCCGCCAAGATCGACTTTGCCTTTCATCCTTTCGGGGTCGACAAAATACGTACCAGTTGAACACTGGGGTCGATGTAATCGACTTACTCTCTCTCTCTCTCTCGAAATTCGCCTTGTGCCAAAATTTGAAACTAATATTAAGTATCGTTGTGTTTTGAGGTAGAATCTGCTGGAAAAAAAAGAAAAAACCCGGCAGGACCACGTACAGTAACCAACTGAAGAGAACTAAATCCTATGTTTCGAAAGAGAAGCACTCGGTTATCAATGAGGTTCAATACGATCTCAGAACTGTTGGACTTTAGTATCTCTTCAAAGCCCAGGAGGGGAAAACAGTTTTGTATAAAACAAAATGTTATGCATGGGTAAGTTTCCACTAAATTTGAGAACGGTACTAATATTCCCAAGATGCGAACGAAAATGACAATTATATCACGTTTCTGTGAAAGACATTACACATATGATCAGCAACTAGCCAAAAATATCATCAAATTTCTACCTTCTTATGCAGAACGATATTGTTGCTAGTACAATATACAATGTCATCTGTTGTAAAGACTACTATGAGATGTATTTTATATCGGGAGACAGTTGTGTATCTGGAAACTGGATATATTTAGAAAACACAAACAGAAGCATCTTCGGTCTGGGAGCAAAGAAAAGAAATTCGAGTTTAGCTAGGTTATACACACCCGCAACGACGAAAAACCATAAGCCATGAGATGTAAATTTATGTTGAATTTCCACAGAATTAGAATGTCTTCTCTTTACACACACTGCGCACGCGCATAGACCTACACACTCGTATGCATATGTGGACTTGCCTATGGATATATATATATGTGTGTGTGTGTGTGTGTGTGTGTGTGTGTGTGTGTGTGTGTGTGTGTGTGTGTGTGTGTGTGTGTGTGTGTGTGTGTGTGTGTATGTGTGTGTGTGTGTGTGTTTGTGTGTGTATGTATGTGCATTATACATACGTATGTGTATATGTATGTTTAGTTGACTCAGGACTAAACATCAGCATCAGATAACTATACATGAACATATATTCTACAAGGTAGACGTTGACAGCTCTATTAAGAGAGAATGCAACATCATAAACTTATGCTTAATGTATTACTTATTACTTGCTATATAGAAAGATCTACTAAATCCTTGAGATCAACAAAAGAAGTAAGGTTTCCTCAAATTACTCACTGCTATCGAAAACGTTGACTGGAGTCAAATCAATAGGAAGTCAGCCACTGGCTGTGAAGGATCTTTACTATAAAATGTAGCATTATGGCAATATTTGTCCAAAATCATATTTGTAGCAAGCATTTTCTTCACTTACACACTAAAAGCAGAGAGAAAAGGATTGACTCTTAAAATACATTAGCATAGAAAATATTTCCCAGATCAGTAAAATATCCATTAGCTCTATGAAATAACCATTAGTAACTTAAAATATTTATTAATACTATAAAATATCGTAATTGCCAGCAAGGCGACTGTGTTTCGTTTTGTAACCATAATATTCTATTAAGTATATTTAAATGCTTACAAGTCTATATTGTGTCTTGCTTTTATGTTAGTTGTGCGATGTTCGCATTTCTAAGTTTAGCTTTAGCATATTATGGTTGCAGAGCGAAATACTGTGTCATTGCTAGCAATTAATGTTTACGTACCAGTTGCCAGGAATGTATTTAATACGTAAATTTGTCTATGGAATAGTGTTACACCGCTAAACTTAGTGGGTATTTAAGCAATGCAATCGTGGTTAATTGATGGGTTGGTTGTGGGGTTGATGAAAGAGCAATAACTCTTGAAATGTGCATATACACCCATCGCCTATTTTTTCTATTCGTATACGAAGCATCGCAACTTCCAGTGCTGGCTCTGAATTCTAAAGAAAATTCACAAAGGCAAACTTAAAAAGATGAAATATCTATAGAGGCGCGGGAGTGGCTGTGTGGGAAGTAGCTTGCTTGCCAACCACATGGTTCTGGGTTCAGTCCCACTGCGTGGCACCTTGGGCAAGTGTCTTCTACTATAGCCTCGGGCCGACCAAAGCCTTGTGAGTGGATTTGGTGGATGGAAACTGAAAGAAGCCCGTCATATATATGTATGGGTGTGTGTGTGTTTGTGTGTCTGTGTTTGTCCCCCCAACATCGCTTGACAACCGATGCTGGTGTGTTTACGTCCCCGTAAATTAGCGGTTCGGCAAAAGAGACCGATAGAATAAGTACTAGGCTTCCAAAGAATAAGTCCTGGCCGCAGTCAAATGACTGAAACAAGTAAAAGAGTATATTTTAATTATTAATGATGATTCTCGTTCCGTGCTGTATTGTACATCAAACCGTTCTTTGACGGTTCATTTAGTCAATCAGTGTTCTTTTTTTATTTTCTGGAGAAAAAAGGGATGCTGAGAGAAATCTCCCACGAGCCTTCACACGGGGGTAATGCAACCGATTATATAAGGGAGAGGTGGAATGAGATAGAGGAGAGGGAGGAATCAACCTTCGTACTCGGCTAGAACTTTATCGACCTCAGTAGTATAAAAAGCATGGTTGACAGCGACAGAATTCGAATTCAGAGTGCAGACAGTTGGAATAAATAGCTCAATACATTCTATCCGACAATTTAAAGACACTGCTGATTTAAAATGTCTATCACCCTAAAATTTCCATAAGCACTATAGTGTATGTGTGTGTGTGTGTGTGTGTATGTGCGCGCGCAAGTGTCCTATATGATTCAAAATTGTACAAAAAACAAAAATCAAAAAACAAGATAGACGGGTGAGGAAACAACAAAGTGTATAAGTTTGACGCTCAAGAGAAATGGAAGAGTCTTTGACGTTTCGAGCCTACGCTCTTCTATAGAAAAGGAGTTACAAACTTTTAGATATTCACCTGCATCTTAAAATATTCACTAACATCATAAAATATCTGATCATTAATTATGAAATATGAAGTTACACCTTCAAATACTGAAGATCGTTATAAATAAATAGATACGCCATAAAATATTAACTTACAATATGAATTATTCACCGACTCTATAAGTTATCCATAAACACTATAAAATATATAGATACATTATAAAATATCCGTAAACACTATCCAATATATAATTACATTCCAAAATATACACTGTCACAATAAAATAGTTACTAGCACTATATTACTGGCTTTACTAGTAAAATATTTACTAGCACCATAAAAAAAAAATCCTCTATATAGCATACTTAAAATATATACGCGGTCGATAGGCCTGTCACTGCGGTATTTATTCTGAGATAACATCTCTTAAGCGTTTGCTTTGTTAATAACACAATAAATATCAGAGATGTTATCTCGGGAAAATACTGCAGTAATTGGCTTATTAACAATATGTATAGATCAAGTGTGCTATAAGGCTTTCCTATAAGGCGTTATCCACCCCTGATTGGAACTCTCCCGTATGACATGTACGCATGCTCAGTGACTTGCTTTAATAGTTGCAATCAGCTGAATGCACATTGCCAGTGACATTTGACATAATTACCCACACTCTGTGGTCAGGATTCTTTTTTTGGTTTGATGTCGGTATCGAAGGGATTACCAGACACCGGACAATACAGTGAGAGCAGCTTTCACTCACATCGTGGTATTCGATGCTGTGTACGTGTCTGTCGTGGT
>NC_068984.1:131298539-131304367 GCF_001194135.2 Octopus bimaculoides | reverse complement strand
CAGGCAATACTTCACCGAGAGGAGATATAAGCTTCTGCTTATTCCTGTCTGAAGTATCGTCCGATATTTCAGACTTATCGTCCGATGAATTTACTTTGTTGACATTCTTCATCGACAGAATTTTTATTCCTTTCAACCTTTCAGTCAAGTCCGCCTTTCTTCCAGTAACATACTGTCCATATAATCTTAAATATTTCTTTAACTCAGGCACAGTAAGTACTTCGATAGCTGAATCATCAAGCTGCTTTATATCCATAAGACGTAAAACAATAACAATGGCGTGGGTAGCCTCCGGAAGTTTAATTATCTACATGGAGCGCCGCCTAGCCAAGGGAGATAACCTACTTATAGGAAAGCCCTATAGAAAGGGCTATTTTGATTAAATACTATCTTAGTTGCGTATACCGGACTAGAAAATAAAATTGTTACATCGTAAACTATACACTAGCACTGTAAAATATACACTCTAAATCAGTGCTTCTCAAACTATCTGATGTGACGTACCGGCAGTTTTGTTTTTTCCAATGTGCCTGGGACCGGTAATATTTCTTAGTAATATCAATTACGAGCCAGGATTTGGAAGACAGATACTGAAAGAACCCTGTCGTGCATTGTGTGTGTGTGTGTTTGTAAGCGCACGCGCGCCTTCACGTTTGTGTCGTGTTGTACTCCGCCAGTGCTTGATAACCGGTGTTGGTTTGATGATGTCCCCGTAACTCAGCGGTAACAATTCTACCAACTCACCGCCTTAGTGAGCAGAGGAATATTAATATTGAATCTTTAAAAAACAAAAGCCTCCATTGCTGTCGTTCATTTTACAAGAAGTGGTAGCCAAACCTCCTTCATATCATACCGTATCGTCTTAAAGGTAGAAAATACACATTGGATAATGTACGTAGTTATGGATACACAATGTGGATGGTTACGGTTGGAACGTCTTTAATCCACAGACCTGCTCTGCCAGATCTACTACCACCTCTAGCATCCCTACTACAGCAACAACTACTTCTACTACTATTACTGCTGCTGCTACTACTACTACAATTACTTCTACTACAACCTCTACTACTACTGATACGCTATTGTTGCTGCTATTACTACCACCTCCAGCACCCCCACCTCTACTACTACTACTACTACTACTACTACTACTACTACTACTACTACTACTATCTAGTAACATATGCGCTGGTGGAGTTTACGAGGGCTATCGGCAAAAATATTTATAATAAGATGTTTAATGTTTATTAGATTAACACAAACTTAACTCTTGACAGATGGCTGACGATTCGTCTCTAGGGAGTTCTATGAATCATTTTTAAATACTCGAGGAATATTTTGATAGGATCAAATTGAAAAAGAATAAGAAATTCTCTCGTGAAATTGCAGTGATACTGAGTGTGCAGATGTCGGAATTTCATTTGAGGTGCAGACTGCGGGTCCCCGCAAGTGAAATACTTGCATGTTTTAGTGGGGGGAAGGAAATATTATAGCCAAGTTACGAGAACTCTGAGATTATTGAAAGAAAGTTATCCCCAAACCGGAAAACAGTCCCCGACACTTGAATCAGTGTGAACTCCGGTACAAGCACGCGAGTTACCAGATGGTAGTGTTTGGCCGAAGCGACGGGTTGACCTGCTGAATTGGCCATGGCGGGATTTGAACTCAGGGCACAGTACACAAGATGCCAAGTTGTTGTCTCAAGTCAGAGCGACAGGTTAAATGTATCAGGAATGTAGGCTATGGCGGGATTTGAATTTAGAGCCCAAAGAGCCGGAACAAGCATCCGGCCAACGATCTTATACTCATTTAGTCCACCATCTTCAATTCCTATTTTTTCTTTAGAAGCTCTGATAGGAGAAAATGCAAACTTGACCTTGGCAAGATTTGAACTCAAAACGTAAAGATGCATCCTGCTTAATAGTAAGGTACCCAGACCAACGCATCTGATAACGTTTGAGGAGCATTCCAGTACCGGGTGTGTTAGCTTGCTAAAGAGCGGTTTCTGATGTTAGAGACTGCCATCTGATGTTTAAGGCCCTCCTATAGTAAGTTTGATGAAATCTTTCCAAAGCCTTGGTATGACAGTGATATGTAGTCCAAGTCTTAGAGGGGTATAAAGGGACAGTTAAGAGGCAGGATTCATAGACGCTGAGCTTGGTTTTGATGGTGATGCTTCTGTCAGACCACACACGATTTAAGAGACTGATTTTCGAACCTTCCAAATGCTTTGCCGGCTTTTTCGATTCTCACATTCATTTCCAAATCAATCAATCCATCTATAGAGAGTGCTATTAAGGCAGACGAAAGAGTCGACTACATCCAATCTTCTATCCTGGACGAAAATGTTAGGTTCGACATAGGACTGGCCTGGCGGCTGAGAGAGCATAAAGTATTTGTACCGGATTTTTGCAGAGTTTTGAATTTTTTAAACATTTTGTTTTTTTTTTACAATTGCCTGATAGTACAGACATAGTTTTGCCCAAATGCATCAATAAATTAATATTGATATTTTTTTCACCCTCTTTACAACCATATGAAATGGAACTGTCAAAGCACAATATTCAAGCAATTTTGCTATTCAACTTCAAAAAAGGACGTAAAGAAGCTGAAACTGCTCGCGATATCAATGAAACGTTTGGTGAGGAAATGACCAGTGAGTGGTCAGTTCGAAAATGGTTTAAACGGTTTCGCACTGGAGACCTGAGCCTTGAAGATCGTGAGCGTGGTGGACGCCCATCTGTCATTGATGATGGTCAATTAAAGACCATCGTTGAAAAAGATCCACGTAAAACCACTTGAGAAATGGCAAAAGAACTTCAAGTTTGCCAGAAAACTGCCTGCAACTATTTGCATGCGAGCGGAAAATCAAAAAGGCTTGACAAATGGGTATCATACGATTTGAATGAAAATCAGAAAATGCGCAGATATGAAATTTGCTTGTCGCTTCTCTGTAATCAGACCGATCCATTTCTTTGTAAGCCGAGTACTTATTCTATCGGTGTCTTCTGCCAAAAAGTTAAGCTACGGGGATGTAAACAAATCAATATCGGTTGCCAAGTGATGCTGGGGGAACACACACACACACATATGTATGTATAAACAACGAGTTTCTTTCAGTTTCCGTCTACCAAATCCAGTCACAAGGCATTGGTCGGCTCGAGGTTATAGAAGAAGACACTTGCCGCGCAGTGGGACTGAATCCGGAACCATGTAGTTGGGAAGCAAGCTTCTAACCACACAGCCACGTCCGCGCCTCGGCATGACAACTCGCCTCCAAACCCATGTTGATATCGTAATAAAGAAAGACATCATAATGAAGAATGGAAAATTATATATTTTCAAAACTTGTTTGTTGCAGTATAATTCTCGTTTAAATTCACATTAAATGCACATTAGAATGTAATGTGAATTTAAGGAGAATTATTACTGTAATAAACATGTTTTGAAAATGTATAATTCTCCATTCTCCTTTATAATGTCTTGAATATATATATACTCCGTATTCTGTATAAAATCTATTGAAGCGAACTCGGGATTTACCTATTGAGTGGAGTACCGTGTAATTCTTTATCTTAAACAATTCTGTCTTCCTTATCATTCGATGTGGTTAGCCAGAACCTGGATTATATCTGTGTGTTAATAGGGTACCTGCTCGGATTCCAAATCCCTATTCCTTTACGTTATATACATGAGGTGTGTGTGTGTGTTTGTGTGTGTGTGTGTGCTTGTGTGTGTGTTTGTGTGTGTGTGTGTGTGTGTGTGTGTGTTTGTGTGTATGTGTGTGTATATATTATCGACCGCACATGTGTATGTGCTTTGCTTGTCTGCCAGAACGCTGCGGCATATCGCGTTGAGGATGGTTCCCTCATAACAATGCTTCTTAAAATGGAAGTTATAGACAGGTGAGACAACTCGACTCCACTCTCATTCAGGGATTAAGGATACTGATATTACGACATTTTTGTGGGTTTATCAACATTATGTACTTAAATCAAACAGGGGGTAGATCGAATCGCCAGGCTATGACTATATACAAATAGTGTAAAGAAAAAAAAAACATTTGCTAGTATGCCACAGCGATGCATTCGTAACATTAAATTCAATTATGAATTAATATCAGCGCTAGTGTTGTAAGCATTATTAACCGCGCATGCTCAGTCTATGTGTTTTGTTTGTTCGCCGGGACGCTGAGCAATAGCGCGTCGGAGATGACACCCATATAACGATGGGTGTTAAAACGCCTGAAACTTATGAAGGCGGCGAGCTGGCAGAAACGTTCGCACGCCGGGCGAAATGCTTAGCGGTATTTCGTCTGCCATTACGTTCTGAGTTCAAATTCCGCCGAGGTCGACTTTGCCTTTCATCTTTTCGGGGTCGATTAAATAAGTACCAGTTACGCACTGGGGTCGATACAATCGACTTAATCCGTTTGTTTGTCCTTGTTTGTCCCCTCTGTGTGTAGCCCCTTGTGGGCAGTAAAGAAATATGAAACTTAGACAGGTGAGATACTCTTATTCAGGAGTGATGGATACAGCTATTTCGCCATATTTTGTAGCTTATCATCATCACGAATCTGAATTAAAACCGGGGTCGAATCGAATTGCCAGTCTATGACATACATGTTTACATACGTATGTGTGTGTATGTTTTTGTGTCTGTGTCTGTCATCTCTCCTCCACCGTCTGACAACCGGTATTGGCTTGTTTATATCCCCGAACGTACAAGTTCGGCAAAAGAGACTGCTAGAATAATAAGTTCAAATTTTTTTTTCATTTTTTTTTTCATAAGTACCAGTATCGATTTGTTTGACTAAACCCCTGCGAGACGCTGCTCCAGCGTGGTCGCAGTTCTTTCACTGAAGCAAGTAAAAGGTAACAAATAAAATATAAAATGATAAAATAGTAGCATAACGGTCATCTTAGAGTACGAGGGTATGAATAACATCAATAATAATAATGCTTCTGCAAAATAAAAGAGTAAAAGAACCTCCTTTGGTCAAAATTGACCATAGGAGTGCAACTCGAAAGTTACCCTCCAAGGCACAAGTCTGGCCAAGGCTGTTTATGGAAGACCAGCAGTCGCCCGTGCATACCAGACTCCCTTCTCCACTCCACCGATGTTATCCAAGAGAAAGGCGAAGGCTGTTACGGCTTGGCACCAGTGACGACGTCGCAACTACAGCTGAGTGAACAGGCGTAGCCTGCAATAAAGTGTCTTGCTCATGAACACAACACACAGCCCGATACTGGAATCGAATTCACTTCTTTATGATTGCGAGCTCGACGCTCTCACCACTGAGCCATGCACTTTCAAAATAAATAAATAAATGAAAACTCTAAAGCAAATTGCTTTAGCAGTTATAAATTTTGAAGAAATCAAGGATATATTATTCACGTATAAACTAGCAGAACTTGTGGTCAGTATTCAACCACAACGAAATTCATATGAATCACACCGCAAAATTTTATTGCTTATTTGCAAACGCATGTGAGAATCAGTCTTATGAGAGGGAAAAAGCTTGGAGTTATATACTTCATGATTACCGAAAGAAGTGTGTGATCTAAAGATAGAAATAATTTCTCATAAACCATATTTGACCGTGTTTGATATTTTAAAAAGCCAAATGAAGGAGAAAAAATTTAGGAAAAAGAGTGAGAGAGAGAAAGCGAATTTTGTGTAGGTAACCTTTCAAACGGTTTCTGAGATTTTCCATGTGTTGCAGTTTTCGGATTAAGAGAAATTTTCGGTTTTTCGCGGTTTTCAGCTTTATGAATTTAGAATTAAGGTTTGTTAACTATAATATAATATAATATAATATAATATAA
>NC_068984.1:131295944-131298169 GCF_001194135.2 Octopus bimaculoides | reverse complement strand
TGTGTGTGTGTGTGTGTGTGTGTGTGTGTGTGTGTATGTGTGTATATTTTATACATACACACAAACACAAGCACACATACATTTCTTCTCTTATACTGGTTTTAGTCCTTGAAACGCGTTCATGCTGGGGCATCCAACATTTGAAGTATCTCAAATTGTAATTAAAATAAAATAGAAATGTGTAATGCACTAATAGTTCATTAATTAATTCACTTGTCAGCGCATGCAATGACGTACGAAATAATAGTCCTCTCTAATTTTGGCACAAGGCTAGTAATGTTGAGGGGAGGTGGAAATCAATTACATCGATCCCAGGGCTCAACCAGTACATCTTTGTAATCGACCCCGAAAGGATGAAAAGCAAAGTCATTCTTAGCGGAATTTGAACTCAGGAAGTATGGTAATGAATTTTGGGTAAAGATCGAAGAAACGCAATAGTGAAAACAAGCGGCCGAGACGGAGTTCTTCCGAAGGGTCTTTGGAATAACGTTTCTGATACTACGGACATGTGGTAAGAATATCTCGGAAAAGAATCGTTGGATAGGTTTTACAGGAAAAATCAACGAGTAGGAGATCAAGCAAGATGGTTGGATAACATCCATGAGCTCGGTTGGTCTTGCTTCGAGGATACAGTCGGATCATTTGGAAACGGCTGCTTGTGACAGATCCAGTATAGCCTGCTTGAGGACTCTGCCCCCACGGCTCTTCCAGGATTCAGCGGACGAAGATGAGATGAGGAGTAAAACCGGAAGAAATGTCGCTAGGCATTATGCCTGTCGGACTCACAATTGGCGAGCTCACAATTGGCGTGGTCACAAAATGGCGCTGCCATATTGTACGAAATAATGATTTCAAATTTTGGTACAAGACCGGCAAGTTCAGAGAAGAAGGGCATAAGTCGAAAATATGATGTTGAAAATATTCCATCAATATTGCACAAATTATGTTGGCATCAATTTTAAAAACCACCCAAGACCTGGCCCCCGTGCTATCCGCTCACTACAAAAATCGAACTCAGGACACATAACAACATTACGTCACAACTACTTAAGCTCAACCGGACCAGCTCTCTTTAATACCATACCAAAATACGCCAAAACGGAAATGGATCCCATAAAATTCAAAAGTTCACTGGACAAATTTCTTCAAAAAATCCTGGACCAACCTCATACACCCGGATATCTCTCCAACAATAATGACTTTTTGCTGCAGCGGGCCATGGTGCTCCATATATGACTGAAAGACTTCACCAGGTGGTGCTATTAAGTTAGATATGGCCTGGGCTTATACTGGCTGAAACTTATCAAAGTTATATATATGTATATATATATATATATATATATATATATAGATAGATAGATAGATAGATAGATAGATAGATAGATGTATATGTTTATATAATATATGTATCTATATATATAGATAATATATGTATATATATATATATATATATATATATATATATATATATATATGTGTGTGTGTGTGTGTGTATAAATGTATATATATATATGTGTATACGTTTGTATGTCTGTCCCCTCACCATCGAATGGCAACCGATGTTGGTGTGTTTACGTCCCCGTAACTTAGCGGTTCGGCCTAAGATTTTGATAGAATAAGTACAAAGCTTACAAAGAATAAATCCCGAGGTCGATTTGTTCGAATGAAGGCGGTGCTCTTGCATGGCCGCAGTCAAATGACTGAAACAAATAAAAGAATAAAAGAAAATATATAGTTCCCGTAACTTAGCAGTTCGGCAAAAGTGACTGATAGAATAATTACTAGGGTTGCAAAGAATAAGTCCTGGGGTCGATTTGCTCGACTAAAGGCGGTACTCCAGCATGACCACAGTCAAATGATTGAAACAAATAAAAAAGTAAAAGAATATAAAAATATGTACCCACTTTGCCCCACCTATTGAGCTTTATATGGAGATAACGCTTACACTCTGTAGATATATATTCAATCCCTAGACTATCGCGGGTGTTGCGTTCCAGAACCACCCGCGAGAGGTGAAAACCCGCGAAATAGGTACTGTACTGTATTGTATATTTTTATTATTATTTTTATAATTTGTATATATTTATTTTATTATAAATGCAAGACAACACAACACCACGGAGGAATCGACGTAAGCTTAAATAATGAACCGCGATAGGTGAACCGCGATATGGTGAGGTATTACTAAATATATATATATATGTATACTCTTTACTCTTTTACTT
>NC_068984.1:131292514-131294684 GCF_001194135.2 Octopus bimaculoides | reverse complement strand
ATATATATATATATATATATATATATATATATATATATATATATATATATATACGTGTATACATATGTATATATATGAATATATAGATATATACATTTATATGTGTATGTAATATATCATTACATACACATATAAATATATATATGCACACTTACATATATGCATACATATATTTATATATATGTATGTTTCTATGTATCCATGCATGTATCTGTGTGTGCATGTTTGTGCGTGTGCATATATATATATATATATATATATATGTGTGTGTGTGTGTGTGTGTGTGTATATATATGTATATCCCATAAACCGGCCTTATCTAACTTTGTATTATATATATATATAAATAAATATATATAAATATAGATAGATGCACACACACACACACACACACACACATACACATACACACTGCTTTGTTCATTTATTTATACGGGGGATGAAGACTTTTGGCCCCCATGTGCACGACGACTGACTAATCATCCCCCCTTCAACACCTACTCCCCACACACACACACTACCTACCCTGCCCTTGCGCCCGGGTGGGAGGGCTTGCATGTGTGCTAGAATGTGTGCACATGTGTATATATGTGCTTGTGCCTACATACATGTGTGTGTGTGTGTCTGTGTATGTGTATGTATGCGTGACATATATACGTATATATATATATATATATATATATATATATATATATATATATAATGTGTATATATATATTTATATATATATATATCATGCGTGTACGTGTGTGAAGATATTTTGAAGGGTTTTTTTTTCCCCTTTTCGGGGTTGCCAAGCGGGCAACCGGACGTTTGAGAGCAGACCCCCAACTGATCAACTGCTCTCACACACTGTCTCTTTTCCCCCCTCCTCCGTCCCCTTCTCTACACCACATTTCCCCTCTCTCCCTCTCTCTCTCTATCTCTCTCTCTATCTCTCTCTCTCTCTCTCTCTCTCTCTCCTTCTTATCTCTTATCTCAGTGTTTCCCCCTCAGCTTTTTTTGTGGATCGTATAAGGAACGAACGGAGGGTGTGTGAAGGAAGGCTGGGGCTGGCGGTGTAATGATAAAATTAAAGCAGCGAAAGGAAGAGGGGCCGTATGACGTGGGCAGTGCATTGTTGAGGTGGTGGCGTTTGTTGACGGCACTGTTGATAACGGTGATGTTGCGATTGTTGATATTGTTGTTGCTAATCTTGTGATTTTTTACTCTTTTATTTGTTTCAGTCATTTGACTGCGGCCATGCTGGGGCACCGCCTTTTTGTCGAGCAAATCGATCCCAGGACTTATTCTTTGTAAGCCTAGTACTTATTCTATTGGTCTCTTTTGCCGAACCGTTACGTTACGGGGACGTAAACACAGACACACAAACATATGCACACACATACATATATATATATATACATACATACATACGACGGGCTTCTTTCAGTTTCCGTCTACCAAATCCACTCACAAGGCTTTGGGCGGGCCGAGGCTATAGTAGAAGACACTTGCCCAAGGTGTCACGCAGTGGGACTGAACCCAGAACCATGTGGTTGGTAAGCAAGCTACTTACCACACAGCCACTGATTTTTATGATGTTGTTGTTGTTGTTGTTATTGCCGTTTCTATTGTTGATATTTTGTAATTGTTGCTAAGGCAGCGAGCTGGCAGACTCGTTAGCAACGCCGGGCGAAATGCTTAGCGACATTTCGTCTTGTCTTCACGTTCAGAATTAAAATTCCGCCGAGGTTGACTTAGCCTTTCATCCTTTTGGATTCGCTAAATTACGTACCAGTTGGGTACTGGGGATCAATGTGATCGATTTCTCCTCTCCCCCGACAATTGCCGGTCTTGTGTCAAAATTTGAAATCAATATTGTGACTGTTGTTACTGTTGTATATTAGTCATGTGACTGTCGTTGCTACTCTCTTTCTCTCTCTCTCTTTACTCTTTTACTTGTTTCAGTCATTTGACTGCGGCCATGCTGGAGCACCGCCTTTAGTCGTGCAAATCAACCCCAGGACTTATTCCTTGTAAGCTTAGTACTTATTCTCTCGGTCTCTTTTGCCGAACCGCTAAGTTACGGGGACGTAAACACACCAGCCTCGGTTGTCAAGCGATACTGGGGGGGGGGGACAAACACAGACATACAAACATATACACACACATACAAACATATATATAC
>NC_068984.1:131290358-131291340 GCF_001194135.2 Octopus bimaculoides | reverse complement strand
TATATATATATATATATATATTTAAAGGTCACAATACATATATTAAAGCGCTACTAATAGTTTCATATGTTGAGAGAACTCAAACATATTCTTCAGGCGTAAACCACATAGCATAACGAGCTAAAAAAATTGAATAATAGAAGAGACGCGAAAAAACTGAGAAGACAGCATATAGAAAACGCAGACAGTAAACGTCATCATCATCATCACATTCCCAACACCAATCTGCAACACTTTTTTCTGTTCTGAATGATACATACATACATACATACAAACATACATACACACATATACATAAATACACACACACATACACTTACATTGCTAGAGATAAGAGGTAAAAGCTCTAATATTGCAGTTAAAGCGCATCATTGTATATATATGCACTGACAAGAACTGTAATCGTCCGAAAGCATCGGTCGAAAATTCGCTATACTGATCGGACAGTTTCGGCTAATTCCGTAGCCTCATCAGTAGGGACCGCTCAATTCGGCTGATTCCGCATTTAATTCTCTGTCAGTACATATGAATTCACCATAAAAATCTATGGATGATTTAACGAATCGCTCAAGTGTTTTCAAGCAATTAATATAGACAACCGTGTGCAATGTTTTACCAAAAAAGGAAACTAAATTGTCCTAAATATGACTAGGGCGTTAGAACGGTGACCAGTAATAAAGTCACAGTTTTGGCTAGGAAAAAGTCACAATTTTGGCTAGGAAAAAAGTCACAATTTTGGCTAGGAAGAAGTCACAATTTTGGCTAGGAAAAAAGTCACAATTTTGGCTAGGAAAAAAGTCACAATTAGTTTATGATGACCGGTTATAAAGTTACAGGAAAAACGTCACAATTTATGGGATCCGGACTAAATCCCCCCCAGGACACCCACTGTGATTTTTTTTTACCTGGATTCGTTAGAACATCTACATCGATAGGAATAAGGGCCAAGAACCTCTAATGCTGTGGTGGTGGTGGTGGTGGT
>NC_068984.1:131287325-131290220 GCF_001194135.2 Octopus bimaculoides | reverse complement strand
GGCGGCTGTGGCGGTGGTGCTGATGGTGCTGATGGTGGCGGCTGTGGCGGTGGTGGTGGTGATGGTGATGATGATGATGATAATAGTATGTTGGTGATGGTGAAATATACACATACACGCACACACACACAAACACAGACACTTATACACACACACACACACATACACACACACACACATACACACACACTGCAAAATCTACACGTAACACAACAAACTCCGTCATTCGGCGACTTGAGTGATGAACGAAGGATCTGAAATGGTAAACTGAGAAAACACTGTAACAGAATAGTGGTAGTGTGTGTGTGTGTGTGTGTGTGAGCGTGGGTGGGGGAATTGCGCCTTTGGCGATATGTGGAAGTTGACGAGAAAGGGTAAGGAGAGATTGGTGGAATTTAACGAAGTAATTAACCAATCGAAATTTAAGAAAATAATATCATGTACTAAAACTAAAGTGTTAATTAAGTATAATTAAAAAGTAGCATGAGGGAAAGGAAATGTTTGAGCCTGTGTGTGTGAGTGTGTATATGTATGTGTGTGCGTGAGAGAGAGAGAGAGAGAGAGAGAGAGTGAGAAAGAGAGACAGTGTGTGTGTGTTTGTGTGTGTGTGTAAGAGAAAGTGAAGTATTAGGGAGTAACTGTGTATCACGTGCAAGAGATAGAGAGATAGATAGATCTTTTATGTTTTATCGTTTGCTTGTTTCAGCTATTAGACTGCGGCCATGCTAGAGTACTGCCTTGAAGAATTTTAGTTGGACGAATCAACCCCCGTACTTTTGTTTTTGTTTTTTTGCTTTGTTTTGTTTTTTGCAAAACTTGGTACTTATTCTATCGATCTCTTTTGTCAAACAGCTATGTTACGGGGACGTAAACACACCAATACCGGTTGTCAAATGGTGGTAAAGGGCAGACACAAAGACGCACACACACGCACACACACATGCATATACAACGGGCTTCTTTCAGTTTCCGTCTACCAAGTTCACTTATCGGCTTTGGTCAGCTAGAGGCTATAATGGGAGACACTTGCCCAAGGTACCACGCAGATAGATAGATAGATAGATAGATAGATAGATAGATAGATAGATAGATAGATAGACACACAGAGAACGTCTGTGTTACGTATATTTGTATGTGTATATGTCTCAATTATAATGAAATACAGAGAAAAGACGAGGAAGTGTGTGTGTGTGTGTGTGTGTGTGTAACCGTGTGTGTGGCAATACACACACACACAAGAATGAAATCGTAAGAAACCAGTAGAAACCCTCTGTGTGTTTGAGTATATGTGTGCATATGTGTGTGTGTGTGTGTGTGTGTGTGTGTGTGCGTTTAGGACTTTGAAAGAGACAAGAGAAAGCATTTATGAGTGTATGCGTGTGTGATGTTTGTGTATGCGTGCGTATGAACTATAGCGAGAGAAATGACACGTAACAAGAAATTCCATGAGTAAGAGAGACTGACAGAGACTGAGAGAAAGAAAGAGAGAGAGGAGAATGGAGAGAGAGAGAACCCGAAAGACAAAGAGAGAGAGAGAGAAAGAGAGAGAAGGAAAGCATAAGTGTGACAAAAAGAGAGTATGTGCGTGTGGGTGTGAGATAGAGATGCATAGCATATGTGGGTAAGTATATATGTGTGTGTATATATGTGTACGAAATGCATGTGTGTGTGTGTGTGTGTGTGTGTGTGAGAGAAAGAGAGAGAGAGAGAGAGAGAGAGAAAAGAAAAGAGAGAGATAATAATTAAAGAGCAGAAACGTGAGAACAAGAAAGCACTGGAGCGGTGTGTGTGGGAAAATAGGTATATATACAGGGTCGGCCAAAAGTCACCTGACAGTAAATCAAAACCATTTAATTCCAAGTTTTATTCATGTTTAACAACTGTATGAATTTAATAAAAGCATCTAAATATGAAACATCATGAAAATTGTTAAAACTGAGCGACACATTTTTCCATTCGAGTCAGTATAGAATTGCAAATAGTATCTATGGAATTTTGATTTACTGTAGAGTGACTTTTGGCCAACCCTGAATAAAAAAAATAAAAAATATATATATATAAATATATATATATATATACTAGCAGCTAAGCCCGGTTTCACCCGGTCGGTTTGGATGATGTGGCTGTAAAACCTGTTCTGTGTAAGCATTCGACTTGTTTGGGCACGCTTACGTTAAAAAACAATTTTAGAATGACTTTTTTTCTGTCAAAATGCTAAAAATAAATGACCAGCAAAAAAAAACAAAAAAACAGCCAAGATTCAACCAAATTAAAAAAATAAACCCAAATAGTAATCGAACAAAGATGCAAAACAACAGAAACAAACATAAAAAATAAACTAAAAATTAAAAGAAATAAAAAAAAATAGGCCAAAGATCTTTTAAATTTTCAAAGGTTAAAAAACAACGAAAATATAATGACTGAAAAACATTAAATACCTCAACCTCAAAGCGAAATATTACACAAAATTTAAAAAACCAAAATAAAAAAAAAACCATCTGAAACTGAAAGACAAATAACTGAAACACTACAAAGACTTCACAAAAAATCCCACTTTCATTGCGCGCACACACGCACACAAACACAAACACACACACACACACGCACACGCACATTTACATACCCCCTTTTACATACACACACATATATTCACACAGAGTTGAAACGCTGTTTGATTTATTTTTTCCAGCGTACTATTTTCATCATCCCACTACCAAGTATGACATTACCCCTTCCTTCCTTATTCATCTATCACCCCTTCCTTTCTCATTCATAAACACAAGAGTATTATTATAGTAGATTATCTCGGTAACCACGGGTGCTATGAAAAAAATACAAAGCCCAGCAACACTACCTGATCATTCTACACATTTGTGTAATGTTTCGCGCAATTCT
>NC_068984.1:131286047-131286797 GCF_001194135.2 Octopus bimaculoides | reverse complement strand
TACACATATGGATGTGTAGGTATGTTTGTATCTGTATGTGAGTGTGAAGGAAGAGATTACGGATGAACTATTCTATCTGCGAATGCGTGTGTATGTGTACTTCTCTCTGTAACTCTCTCTCTCTCTCTCTCTCTCTCTCTCTCTCTCTCTCTCGATCTCTATTTACTTCTGTGTGTGTGTGTGTAAAATGTGGGCAAAGGGAAATAATTAAAATGGGTCACTGGCGTGAATTAAAGTAAGGTAGGTGATGTACAGAATAACGTATGCAAAATTTGACAGTGAATTGAAATTTGCATAGCAGCAATCGTAAGCGACTCTCATAATAAAAGATCATTTCCATTTCTTTGACGTAAATTGCTTAGGCCACAAACGTGTTATACCATTCAAACATCGTATCTGCTGCTGATATAAACAGGACGATATTTGTGCTGATGGTGTCTATTGAAGCAGAAACATATGTCCACAGTTGTTCTCTTATCTTCAGGCAATCAAATTGTGTTTTCCTTCATGGTATATAAATTTCTGAGAATTCTTGTTTGTTGTGATTATCTCCTCTTCTCATTTGGTGCTGGTGCGGTAACCGGTTGATCTAAACGCTCTTGAAGATAAAATCATTTAAATCAATCAAGAATTTATACTGTATGGTATTTAATGTACTCTTCATGTTCGTCTTGGTTGTACACACACACACACACACACACACACACACACACACACACACACACACACACACACACACACACACACACA